>NC_137228.1:8304358-8693121 GCF_949987685.1 Ammodytes marinus
GCGTGTCGCCACAGGCATTTGCATGTTTGAGTATTCAGTGATGCGAATGTGCATAATTACAGAACCACTATGAGGCTCGCCAGCATATGTTGGAGTGCGTGTGCCCATGTGCATACGAGGGTTTTGACCTTCATGTGCAAGGTCCAAACTGGTGAATTTTTTTCTTTTTCACTAATTAGTTTGTTTATCGTCAGCAAGACCTTCTTTCTTCACTCTCTTTCACCACACCTACGAATACGCACTCCGGGTGTGGGTGTGGGTGTGGGTGTGGGTGGGTGTGTGTGTGTGTGTGTGTGTGTGTGTGTGTGTGTGTGTGTGTGTGTGTGTGTGTGTGTGTGTGTGTGTGTGTGTGTGTGTGTGTGTGTGTGTGTGTGTGTGTGTGTGTGTGTGTGTGTGTGAGAGAGAGCGGCACACGAGTAATGGCCGGTGGCAGGTAGAGAGGTGATGGATTGCCTGATTAGTGGTCTGGCAGGGCTCTCCTCGCAGATGGGCTGTTAGATGTGGGCATCTGGCTCTGACACGCACACACACAAACACACACACACACACACACACATACTCACACTGTATAGAAAATAGTGTATGGATGTAGACATACACACACACTTATACACAAATGTGTGCTCTACGAAGATGTGGACGCTAGAAATGAGAACTTCTTTCACCATCTGTCCCCTGTCTTCACTTACTCCTTCTCTCCATCTCTATTTTGTCCTCCCTCTGTCCTTCTCTCTCTCTCTCTCTTTCCATCTCTCTTTCTCTCCGTTTTCTCGTCCCCCATGCTTTGCTCGTTAGTCAGTGTAATTACCAGGGAAGGGGAACAGATTAGGGCTTTTACGCGCCAGGATGTTTACATGCGCGGACACACATGCTGCCCGTATCACAGTGCAAAGGATTAAACACACACACACACACACACACACACACACACACACACAGCATAGGCTTTGACACACAAACACATGGGGGAGAAATGCAACTGTGCACACACACTAAATGCAACTACGACATGCACATAGGCCAGCATACACCATACGCCGGCTGTTAATAAGTTGACGTGGGAATGGACCAGAAGGGCTTTATGGGAATGCGTTAGGAATATACTCCCACATCAAGTTTAATGCGGTCCCTCCCAGACCAGTGTGATATGTGCACTATAGTATAGACAACCAATTTACACCTGATCCATACTAAACAAATTCATTCATAAATATGTATGTATTTCAATATAACTTTTATAGAAGCCTCAATGAGTTGTAGAGAGCAACCAGATAGTTATAATAAAACAAGACATACAAGTTAAGATTTAAAGGAAAAGATTTTGGAAGATTCGGTTTATTGCTCTCTTGCCAAAAGTTAGCAAGGGAACCACCCAATGGGGTAAATGATAGCTACAGATGTTTCCATGCTTTTCAATGTGAGCAGTTCCCCCTTTCTTTCCAGATTGTATGCTATGCTGAGCTTATCCTATAGAAACAACAAGCAAAATAATTACGGGCCCGTACTTAATGAAAGACATGACAATATTACAGTATGGGGTTTGGGCTAGCACCAAGTTATTCCTTTGGTTGTTTGACAAGCACCATCAAATTAGCATTTCCAGCTAATGCATGCCCGCAGTGAGCCAAGATTCAAACGGGACCTGGAACTGTTCTCCGTCTAAATGACACATTGAAGGTCATTCTTCAAAGTTTAACTGCTGCTGGCTCTCTCTATTTCTCTCTCTCTCTCTCTCTCTCTCTCTCTCTCTCTCTCTCTCTCTCTCTATCTCCTCCCCTCTGCTCATGCCGTCTCACGCATCTCGTGCCATGACTTTGAACATGTACCACCATTGCCAGTTGCACCATTGCAATTTCATATGTGTTTCCGTGTCAAACCTACAGATTATCGGGCCCCTGAACTGAAATGCTGACGTGACACTTAATGGAGCTTCTTTTCACTGTTGCCTCCTATTAGTAAATTCCCCAACAGGGCTTGAGACAGCCCCACCCCACCGTACACATCCAATCGCATTGGGTTGAAAAAGGGGTTGAGCGTTTTCATTGGCTATCTGGCGTCACTATCCGGCGTGCAGATAATGTCATGTGTTGTATGCTTATTCAGGCTCAAAGTAATATCATTTGTAGCGTTTTTTTTTCTTCTTCTCCTCTCTGCTTTCAGCCCCTCGCTCCATAAAGCTAATTGCAGTGCTCGCTGCTTTTCGTATTGGGAAGGGCATGGAGGGGGGAGATGGTAAGCAGGGGCTAATGGCATTTTAAGGGTGGGGTACCACTCCCATTACTTATTCTAATGAAAAGCTAATGCGCACACCTTCAGCCTTAAGCTACATGAGGTTGTTGTGTGCAATTTGTATTGGATAGATAGATAAATAGATAGATAGATAGATAGATAGATAGATAGATAGATAGATAGATAGATAGATAGATAGATAGATAGATAGATAGATAGATAGATAGATAGATAGAGCTGACACTTTATCGTTATTCACATTTTGGCAAGAACTATGCAGTCCTGATGGATAGATGGTGAGATATTTAAAGACATAGTCGTAGCTTTTCAGTGCCAACTATCTCCATCCAGGTGATATAATCCAGAGGACACTGAGGTTCATTTAAGCCTAAGTGAAAGTATGTGAAGGAATAAAGGCCGAGACTCATCCTTCAAATGCTGCCGAAAATAAAAAAACTGATTTAAACGTATGAGGTTGCTCCACGCACTAGATAATGAGTTTCATAGGGATTCAAATAAAAAATCCTAACAAGCCAGACATCTAATAAACTGGAGAGCCTCTCCAAATCCAAAATGGGGGGGGCAGTCATTATACCCACGGTGAGGACAAAGCTGCCATAAATGAAATTGTAATGCAAGTTGTTATCCGTGCCAGTTGTACCTTTTCATCAGTTTGGTGAGATACTATAATTAGTTTTTTTTCTGTTGTGTCATTTTGTAAAACTAGATCCATTTTGTTCCTTCTCTCTTCCAGATGACACCAGATAAAGCGTCTCAGTTTTGCAATGGAACTATCGTGCGCGGAGATCAATGAGCAGTTATTGCACATGTAAAGCATATGCGGCGACAGCCTTACGAGCTCATAAAAATGCGGAAGTCCTCCCCACGCGCAAATACAAAAACACGTCCCCATCCAACTCCCCTTCTCCTTTCTCTCCGCTTACACTGAGCTCGAGCAGACAGCTTTATTGTGTACACTACACACAGTTGCATTGGAAAGTGGGTGAAGTGTCCAGAGACCTGTCAACATTCTCCTCTTTGCCAAATAATTCATCAGTGGCACTTGTTTTCATGTACTCCTCCGACTGACTTCAATCCTCTTCTGTTGTTGTGGTGTGTGCAACTTTCCCCTTCAATACTTTAACAACAACAATGCTTTGCAAGACTATAGTGTTTAGCCTCAAATCTACTTTTCTCATTCGTTCAACTCATGTGACATATTCGCATCTAGCCTTGTTCATTAGTTGATTTAGAATGTGTGCTAGGTGTAAGTAAGATCATTTTTTTTTACCAGACCTTACCCACGGCAGGCAGGCAGATGGAAGTGTGGATTTTACAACCTCTTTGCCGCTGAAAACGACATAAGCATTGGTGTTTTGGAGACATTTTTGTCTGGTGATAAGGTCATGTAGATATAAAGTCTGAAGACAAGTTCCTAGGACAAGACAACCTCTCTCTGACAATTTTTCTCCTTTTTAAGCTTTTTTTACCCGTGTCTCATTTTCAGTGAATGCACATGTATCTATTGTTGCACCAGCTCTCCGGTAGGTCTGCATAGGACATTTCTGAATCAAGCATAAAGCCTGTTCAGTGCGTACAGACAATGATTGATGCATTATTGATGTGTATGAGCTGATATAATGCACGGCTTCAACTCCAATAACAAAGACGAAAACGGTTGTCACGACACAACCGTTGACAATCTTTTTTTTATATATATCTGTTCACATAAACAGACCAACAGCACACAAACACACACACACACACATACACACAACCAGAAAAATCTGTGTGCGTTTGTGTGGAGAGGATTATGACATGCTCCGAAGACATACTATTATACTATAACCCCCCACCCTCACCAGCGCCCCCCCCCCCCCACACACACACACACACACACACTTGTCCTCTCAAGGTCGAGTGCTACACCATGGAGAAGGAGAAAGGGACAGTGGTCTCAGCCCACTCTTTAGAACACACCTACTCCACCTTTTTCCTTAATTTTGCCCATCTTACCTATCATAATCCTTTTCTCTGGCCTCTTTCACCAGCACTCTCCACCGGCTCTGGATTGTAAGGAGGCTCCACCTTTGTTCATTTCGAATGTGCATGCTCACCACTTGACTCAAGGCTGTTCGGGGGACCCTGAACACATCGTGCTAACAGTATTTTGTGCAGGAGCCCCCAAGGGCGGGAATAAGTGAGCTGTTGGCTTTTTCCAGTCAAAGATAGTTTAACAGTACCGATGCATTGCAAAGCTAAAAAAAAAAAAAATGGTGCTCTTGTCTGTTGCAGTGGAAATGAGGTTCAAGGCTGATGTAATACTTGCCACGTTGAATTTTAAGAACCTTGACAACATACAATAAGGTGTTTATTTAATTTAGAAGTACATTTGAATGTTTTAAGTTACAAAAGCTAGCAAGAGAACATGCTTTAGACTATAGTAGTTAAGATTTTGGTACCCATCTCAAAATCCATGTTATTCAATATTTTAGTGAATACAGCACACTCTAACAGCCAGTTACTGTTAGGGGTTGAAAATAGATTCAACCATTATTGGTGAATGCAGTTGAATTTTTATTTTCTTATGTTCTGAAAAAAATCATATTTTACTTGCATGGATAACAAACCAAATATATAGCATGTAGTTTTTCCAATCGATACCAGCAAATACTTTGTTACAATTCTAAAGGTACGGAAGAATGTTCAGGGAAAAATAGACTTGACTTCAATCAGATCTGCAAATCAATGTCGACCAGTCACCCTCAAGCAGATCGCATTCTATGAAAAGCGAATGGTCAAGCTAAGCTAGGCTGATCAGAGAAGGAGAATATTGGCAGGCGGAGAAGGAAAGGATAGCACAGCCGAGAGCAGACGGTTGGAAGGTAAATGTAGGGAAAAGAAAGATCCACAGAGCAGGTGAGCGGATCTGTGCAGCCATGGATTGATATGTCCACTAATCCCCCTGCTGTGTTGACAGTTGGGTCCAGTCAACCCTACATTGTGGCTTTGCCAAACGAGGCCCTCAGCCCACAGTGGGCCAGCCAAGCCAGGCTTCAGCTGTGGGCTTGGTGGGGGCCAGGAAGTCTGCCTGGTTTAACACTATACAGAGACAGAGAACAATGTTTAGCGGTCAGCCCCCCCCCCCCCCCCCCCGGCGAAATATGATTGTTTGGACTTCACTCTTGGATCTTGTGAGACTTTCAAAATCTGCCAAACAGACGGCAGTATAATGGCAGTGTACACACATTAGCACACGTACAACACAACAACTTCAGATGCTCTAACACTTTCATTACATTAGATAATCACCTGACCTTGGTATCACAAAGGCTGTGACATAATGTCTATAAGACCACAGCCCTTCATAGCTTCATTTTAATATATTCAGCCAAGATGAATGGGTGTTCTGCTCACAACAGACAGCTAGCACATGGCTTGGAAGATAGCTTTGCCATTGTGTTGGCACACTTCGTCGATTGGTTCAAGCTTAGTATGACTAGTTATTATCCTGAATCAGATGGTCAATTGCGATAATAACGACAGTGCTGTAAGTTTGATAAACTGATTTCTGGCTTGGCCGTCATGCAAAGTAAGGGTTAGTTGTGAAGCTGTTGGACCTGTGCATTCACTATGTGGTCAAAGTATGTGGACATCCAATGATTCATTCAAGTACCATGGGCATTACTCTGCTGTATTACAAGGCTTTCCGCTTCAAGATGTTGGAACCCTGCTGCATGGATTTGGTTCCATTTCAGCCACAAAAGCAATAGTGAGGTGGTCCAACACTGATGTTTGGTGATAAGTTCTGGCTTGGAATGGTTGTTCCAGAACACCAGTTCTTTATGGACCTTCTAGCTTCATGTAATAGATATCATTGCATTGTCTTTAATATCATTGCTTGCTGTAGCATTGATATTTCCCTCAAATTGAACCAATGGTCCAAGCACAAGCTATGGAAAACTCTCCTTAATGCTGGTTGCAAACGGCCCAGATGATTCTTTGCAAAGAGTTTGTTTCCTCCATGATGACGTGAAGGACCGTACAAACTCTCGATCCCTCTTTCTTCAGAGCATTTCCCACCATGGATTAAAGTGTCGCTTGTAGCTTGGCTTCTTCGTGTTCTTTTGCCGCTGCTGGCTTTGTGCTGTGAGAAACTGGATAGCTGATTGGGCCTTCCCCAAAACCACTTTATCTTTCTGTGGGCTTAAGTGATCCTCTCCCACTGCTACTTGGGTATCTGTAAGGCCCTGAGTTCCATGGCCCTGCCTTGATCTTGTTTACTTAGTATTCCTTCAGACCCCAGGAAGGAAGAGGTGGAATGAGCAAGTTAGGGGGAAAAAGGAGGAGAAGAAGAGGGTAGCTACCTCACCCCTTCTCTGTCCTCTCTGACACTGAGAATAAGTTCCACCCTTTGGTAACTTTTCAAAGGCCCCAATAATGGTCTTTGAAGCAGCCATCAAAAATAAGAGTGTTTCCTCCTCTTGTCTTCTCTTTGTCGAGCTGAATTCTCTGAAGGGTTGGATGACTCTTTGTCTGAGAGTTGTATGCATGAGAGGAGGAGAGACATACAGAGACCAAGGGGTCCAACAGCCAGAAAGCAAGGGGAGTGTTTGTTTTTTTGTCTTCTGCACCTTAAGACCTTTCATCTTATTTCATGTATTCATCAAACTTTCCTCCCCCCCGCCCCTTTTTGGGGGGAGGGGCATATCTCCCTTTCTTTGTATTGGCAATTTTGTTCTCTAGACCGACTTGAAATGGAGAGAGATATGGAGAGATGTATTGTAATTTTAATGTGTTTTATTCTTTCCTTTTGCTCCAAAGATCTTGCCAGCACCCGTTTGTACTTTCACAGCCCTTTCGGCAAAAGCGAAGATAACAGAGAGTTCGAAACAAGGGCTAATAGAGAACACTCTCAAAGCCAAGTTGTAAAGGAATGTCAATCTTTTTTTTTTCTTATTCATGACTGAAACCTTAACAGCTTTCTCTAAGAGAGACAATGGTTGGCAGTAATGTGTTCTCTTATTATATATTATCTCCCTTGTTTTCAATGGAATGACCAAATCTGAATGGGCACCCTACATCAAAGACTTGCTAAGAGATTTAAATATGTGATGTGTTAACGTATGCCGACTGAGGTCTGTTTCCACCGCTAAGAGAAACAATTGACCACCAGTCAGAGCTAAGTAGGCAGGCTAGCCTTAGCTGGCTACTTAGCTATGAACTCATTAATAAACACATACTTGATCAACGTGTACAATTGTAGCGTATATGCTCCAAAATGTCAATTCAGTCTGATTACTAGGTTATCAATCACTCTTTTCTGTGAGCCAATAGAATATTACAGAGCTGTAGTCTGAGCAAGTGATCACTTCCTTTTTTCTCATCGCCAAATCATCTGTTGGTTTCGGCATTTAAGCCCGATGATCTCAGACAAATCCTGCCTGTCCTTAAAATGTACTTTATAATCCCCTTCTCCATTTGCAGAACGCAGCTAGAAGGCAGTCACGCTGTTTATTGTGTAATTAGCCGCCGCCGTAGTGAATCACACTCACATTTGACGCGCCTCTCAATTGGCATCACTCCGCTTGTCAGTCTGCACGTCTTAAATCCGGTCTTCAATATCTGGCAGGTTTTTTTTTTTTTTTTTTTTTTCCTTCTCCTGCCTGAAACCCTCTGGCTCGGGGGGGGAGGGAGGCATTTTTACACTTCTGGCTGCGGCAACAACAGAATGAACAGAAGAAGAACTGAGTATAGAGGATGTGTGTGTACCGTCTAGAGAAAATCAAACTTCCTCAACAGTAAAAAAAAGAGTGCTGTGAAAAGTGCAGTGGAAAAGATCTTGTCAAATTCAAATATCCGTTTGACAGTTGGAGGAAAACATGGCTTCTCTCTCTCTCTTTCTTTCTCTCTCACCCTGTCTCTCTCTCTCTCCCTGTCTCTCTGTCTCTCTATATCTCTCTCTGTCTCTCTCTCTTCACTCCAAAGGTCATGGAGTGAAAGAGCATGTATCTGTCTCAGATGTGTTTGCGCGGTATCAGTTGCAACGTGTCCTCGGCTCACATCCCAGTGCGTGAGGGCAAAGCTGGGGGGGTTCGCAGGACGCTCCACTTGCTGGGTGACTTCTGAAATAATTGCCTGCTCATTTGACTGAGTGCTTAGATGTGTGTGTGTGTGTGTGTGTGTGTGTGTGTGTGTGTGTGTGTGTGTGAGAGAGAAAGTGATTTCTGCTGAATAAAACAAAAGTATTTTTGCAACATCTCTTGAGTGGATATTTCCAGAATGTTTGCTCTTCTGTAAAAAATCTGTGTTCATACTCTTCAATGAACACTATGTATTTCTACGCGTCACTACAGTTTGCAGTTGGTCTCAAAACCTTGGTTCTGGCAGAAGATAGCTCATATATATTTGACGGAAATGAGACAGCATTGATAATATGCTCAAACACTAAACGCATAGGTTTAAAACAACGTTCCATTCCAGAGTGTAAGCTGACCCTATTATGTATTCTATAATATCTTTGCATCATTGCTTTGTTTAATCACCCTTTCTACAATAACTCCCAAATAATCAAATGGTATGTTTCCCCAAGCTGAAAGTAATAGCCCAAAGCTCCATATTACTGCAATAGTATTATGTTTTTTGTGGTGTGGTGGGAAATGCTGTGCTTTGTTGTTCCCACAATACCTGTGTTTTTACTGTATATCTGAGCTGGGAGGGATGATAACACAAAAAGTGGAAGTAAGACTCCATCTGCCAGCTGCCCCCGTACCTGTTGACCCCTTTTCTCCCCCCTAGACACCTGGCAAAGAGGCGGAAACAAGCGTGGGAGATGGTACACATTTTCTCCTTTGAACTTCACAGGCGCGAGGTGCTTTTCCAAACACTCCCAGGTGCCGATACTTTCTTAGATGTGAGGAGGAAGAGGCCACGAGTTCAGAAAGAGAGAGAGAGAGAGAGAGAGGGAGGGAGGGAATGAGTAAAGGATGAGTGGAAGAGATGTGGAAAAAAGTGCTGGCGAGAGAGAAAGAAAGGCGAGGGGCAACCAGAGAGAGCACAACAGACAGAAGTAGGAATGGATTTCTGTATTCCGCTGGGGGGTGAACACGGTAAGCCACCTTCTATGTTTTGGAGGAAGTGGATTGATTTCCCCTTCCGTGACCTCCGTCTCATTCGCCGCCGTTAACCAAGTGAGATACAAAAGTCTTTTTAACTGCAGGGTGGAAATACACACACCAGCTGCTGCATTTGAAGGTGGCAAAAAACTTGTACAGAGTCCAAATGTTCTCAGGCGCCATACAGAACGAATTCAGAAAAAAGGGTTGGAGTTGGACTACAGGTTGAGCCTTTGTGTACGCGCCAATATTTTTATTACCGTCCTGCCGAGCCCCTTATCCCCAACCTGACGGGATGTTTCAGGACAAATCAAGTCAGAAGAAATGAGGTTTTGTGTGTTAGAAATCCATCTACATTCTATGTACAATAGGGGTGTCAAGAATTTCATAATGCTCGATTGGATTTCATTTTCGATTTGGAGGTCTATTCTCAAATTTAATTTTATTTGTAGGACAGGTGGCTATGTCATTTTAGACTGGTCTAGTCTATAATCATTGGTTTGACATCATAACTCATTTAATATTTTAATTTCTATTTCAAACCATGGGCTAACTGGTGTCATGGAGTGGTATAATCTTTTCCATTATTCGTTATGTGCCATGTACCACACTAAGGTCCTATTGTCTTACTTAACATTGTATTCACACTATAAATGTAACAGAGGAATAATAAGTCATAGAGGGTACCAGCCATCCTAACAAGATGTATCGATTATTCTACATTACATTTGTGATATGTGACTTTAGTTCAAACTACAATTCCGAGATCCTGACGCCCCTAATGTACAACCAAAATCGCAAAACATTAACTATACGTTTTTGACATTATTACAGAAAGGTTCACCTGCTTATACGAGCCACTATTTTTCCTTTTCTCCTTTTTAATTTCCGGTCCGACGGTGCTGAAATCCTGTCCCATTCTCAAGCCTCCTTCACCGGGTCACATCGGCACGTCGGATCAGTGAAACATAAAATTAAAAAGACTCTTAGCCTTGTGACACCTCCTCGCAGGGCTTCAAATGTTAATCTGTCCTCTGTTGAATTCAAATTAACCTGACCTTCCCCTTTTCACAGCCCGCGTCTTCCACTGTGAACCCTTTAAATGGCACAGGACGGAGCAGCCGCTGTTTGCCTATATGAAACAAGCCCCCCCCCTGAGGCCTGGTTTGCAAACACAAATTACCTTTAAGAAAAGACTTGGGATGGGGATTGGTGTAGGGGGCAGCATTAAAGGTGAAGGTCAAAGCAGTCTTAGCCATAGTGCATAGGGCCCCACAAAAAAAAAGAAAAGAAAAAACTGACTGAATGCTGTGTCTGAGCTGGGTATAAATCTCCTGGCTGTAAAACTGGCTCTGTCTACACTGCCCACCCTCATAAATTGGCATCTCCCTGCCATCCCCCTCCCCCCCCCCCCCGTCCCCCCCGTCCCACCGCCGGCTTCCCACATGCTTTATGACAAGAAGATCAGACCACTAAATGAACGGAGGGCGAGGGACTCGTAAATCCGCCAGGTAAAGACGGAGATACAGTGAGGGAGGCTGTTTTCAACTTGACTCCCGGCCAAAGGCGAAAAAAAGTGAAGTTTTGACCCTTTTCTTTTGGGATGAAAAGAGACAGAAGTCAGCTGAGGGGAGAAAACTTTTTCAACTTTTTTATATATAGTGTATATCATATCTGTCAAACACTGCATCATCATGCTAAGAACTTCAATCTCCTAATGAATTCCTGTAGATGGATGAATTCGCCCTTCAACCACCAATTTGCATTAAGAAAAATGACCAAAACTCCTTTGTTTTACGATGCAGAATTTAAATAAATACCATGTGTTGTCATAGCTAATTATACATTAATCTGCTTAAGTAACGTCATTAGTCTAAATGGCTGTTGGGGATCCCCTATTATAGGTGTGTGTCTGTGGGTGAAGAAAGATGTGCTCAGCGATCACTGCCGCGTAGTTTTAATTAGGGTTTCTCCATAGAAAACACATTAATGTCCTATTGACAGTAGTAGTCTTCAGATAACAGGATGGATATAATGAAAGCAGTCAATGCAAGGCACTGCAGTGTTGCATTAAGACGGCTGGCATGCAAATCAAACGCCACCATTATGAGATAAACTTTAATTTAATTCAACCCCCCGAAGCATCCCGTGCCTCACGCTATTGATTTATGTCGCCATCTGTATTCTGGCGTAGCGCGGAGAGATCAATTCAACTCCAAATCTCATACACATGTTCAATGACACGTCTACCGTATGTATTGCTTTTCCATGTGCGATATTTACGGCCCCTTCGCAGTTGCACTCCTTTTGTTTTGGTACACACACACACACACACACATACACATACACACACACACACACACACATGATGTCTTCCCTTCTGAGGAGAGGAGGAAATTAATTCACCTAGAGTGGGCTATTGTGCTCACGCAAACTGTTTTCGAGCGGCCATATCTCATTCTTTTATGGGGCCGTTTCGTCAGATTCCACCGTTTGAAAATGGACAAACTCTCCCATTCATTTTAGAATGATGACACTGTGGCTGTTTTCTTCAGCTCTGTGGCCCTGTGTTCAGGGTCAGCCACGCAGTCCATAGAGGCAGTCGTCTGAGGGCAGTTAGGAGATGGTGGAGGCAGACTATCTCGTGGACCTTCTCAAGGTTTCTTGTAGCACTTCAAAATCCTTCAGACGTCCTTAAAAGTTTATTTTTTATTTATTTTTTTCTCGGGGGAAGTAGTTCAACGTCATTGAAATAACTTTTGACTTGTGAAACTTTATTTGTTGTATTACTTGACAACAATGGGTTCCATAAGTGCAGACATTGACAAGCTAAATAAACTGTATTCATTTGGTGTTAATGAATACATTTGTGTCATGCTTCGAAAAAAAAGACCTCTTTACAAATGTGGCGCCTTGGGAAAATATTATAGGAGCATTTGCCTGGCAACAGTTGTTTGCTTCTAAGGCATCAGCAGGTGCACTGTACACTCAATTATAGCAAGATCCACACACACAGACTGGAAAGACCAGTTACCCATACTGTATGTTCTTTGCACAAGCTAATGTCCTTTTTCAGTTTATCTACTTGACCTGTGTTTGGGACCTTTTGCAACCTCCCACTCAGCTCCCATCTATCCATCCATCCATCCATCCATCCATCCATCTATCCATCCATCACATGTAGCCTACTATTTGTGAGCCCTTCTTCTTCCAAGCAAATTACACATTTCAGAAATACTGTACAATACCCACTGAATCTTTATATAATAGATATTCTGCCCTCAAGTGTGTGTGTGTGTGTGTGTGTGTGTGTGTGTGTGTGTGTGTGTGTGTGTGTGTGTGTGTGTGTGTGTGTGTGTGTGTGTGTGTGTGTGTGTGTGTGTGTGTGTGTGTGTGTGTGTGTGTGTGTGTGGTACCAAAAATATTTCCACCAGTCTCCTGGGTTCTGCTAATTAACACATCTCCCTCCGTCTTGATTTCCCTCCGATTAGCATCACACACACACACATGCGTCTCAGACAGGAAAGACTTGTATAACTTTGGGCCCAACTGCTTTAGTTTGACACAGTTTTGGTTTTTGGTTGTGTTAGTTCTTTTTTGCCTGTGCGCCTCTGTGCTTTGTGCGCGCTCTAGCTTGTGTAATCTCGCAAACACAGTGAGCTCAGCGAGACCAACCGCTCCTCCAACCAAACAGATTTCATGATTACAGGACCAGCCCAGATACTTGAAGATGCATGAAGAAGAATTGGCCTGAATATATCCCCGGCCCAGATTGACTTTTTTTTCTTTTCTCCTTTCCATCAAATCTCCAAACGCTGACATTTTCTTGAACTTTTTCCCCACTCTCCCAGATTCATATATTTGGCCTGACATATAGGGGTTCTATAGTCGGCTGTATTTTTGAAAAAAAGGTCAAGTGATGATTCCCTATGTTGACGTACATGAGCTACGCCCCTTGCCTCTCTATGGCAAACCCCATTAAAAGAGGGCCGTCTCGGGTGTGAGGGCCTTCGTTATAGGCGAGAGTGTGGATGTAGCCGCGTCGTTAGCACCATTATCTCCCTCGTCTGTCAACACTCCTTTATGGCACATTTCACTCCCAACTAGGTCATCCAGTGGTGTGCTGAGCAGATGGGATAGCCTGAGACACAAGGCAGCCTGCCGCGTAATGATGCGCACACATGTTTTTTGTTAACCACACACGCATTATAATCACACTTCTCTTCTCTTCTCTTCTCACCTCGCTTGAGTGTGACGTGCAAGTACACACCACTCCTCGTTATTCTTGCTTCATCCTTTAAAGCTATACTGCGTGCCTTTTTTTCATATACAGTACATTGATGTCTGGTACATTCAAGCCATTGCCAAATATTTGTCAGTATGGCAGCGTTTACAAACTGGTGTCGCCCCCTGACCCTGGCGGAGGAGCTCAGGGAAATCCCAAGAATCGCCCAAGAAATGTTTCAGTTGTTGGTTCTACTGCTAAGAAAAAAAAAACCTGGATGTACAGGAGTTACTTCATGTAGATGCGCCAACAGTGTAATTAGTCAGAATTCCTCATGGGGAGATTAGAAGTTACGCGCTATACCTTTAAATACATCTCTTTGCCCTGTGCTGCTCCTAAACTAACTCACTCAGACAGCGGACAAAAGGTAGTCACACGTTGGCCCACTATTATCTCCCCTCACCCCCCCCCCCCCCCCCCCCCTCCCCCATCATCCACAATGCTGTCAAACTTCCCGCTACACAAGCTGTGAAACGCAAACACACACCCATCGAGACAGGCATCCTCTCGGGGCGGAGCGGGGTAATCATGCCGCCGCACCTCTGGCAAGGCTAATTAAACCAGGACATCTGTGCTCTTATTCCACATCTGGTGCAGGTGGCGGCGTCGCCTGCGGAGGCTCCACTCATCTCGCCGCTGCCATCTCATTACTGCACCGCTAAACAATGAGGACTGCACGGGCGCACCCGGGCCCCCTCCCTCACTGTCTGTCATCTCCTTTCATCTTCAGAGAAAGTGTAAAGCACATTAAAGCTATAGTGCGTGACTTTTTTTCATATGAATGTGGGCTATACATTCAAGCCATCGCCCAAACGAGTTCACACAAAGTTGATCAGCTACACATCAGAATGTCGGATAATACACTTTTTATCATCACTGAACGCTCCTGTGCCTTTGATGTGACTTTTTTATTTTTTCCCAAAAAATGTAAAGGAGTGGTTTCTATATCCTTGAAGCGAGGCAACCAGCTAGACAAATACATTATTTTGAACTATTCCTTTTAATCTGATTTCATACTCCCCAGGATTCCTATGCATTCTCTTCATCACCCCCCTTTTCATGTTCTTAATTCTTGTGGGATTTCTTATTCAAATGACTTCTTATTTGGCTTGATTGTTGTTGACCCTCCAGCCTGCACAGCACCCTACCCTTGGGGGGTTGGTGACATGCCCGTAACAAGGAGCTTATTCCAGCGTTATTGCCCAAGCATCTAGAAGGTTCCAGAGCCCCCAGGGGGCATAATGTGATGGCACTGACAGGTCCCTGGGACTGTCACAGGAGCCAAAGCTGGGGTCGGTTGTGATGCAGTTGTCAAACGGCGCGCAAGGAAATACAGGCAAGAGCGAAAAGCCCGGACGGACGTCTTGTGTTAATATACCCGTGTCGTTCCCACGCTCGTGCATATGCAAACACACAGCCACGAGGTGTACTGGGAGCGTGGTACATGCACCTGCAAAATGAAAAGATAATGTTATTCTTGCTGGCGTGTGACAGGAGCCCACACACAACACACACACACAAACACAGATATGAAACACATACACACACACAACCTGGTGGGTCCTTCGGGAGCCCCCTGACAGCTCTGCCCTGAGCTTCCAATCCGTCTCTGGGAGCTCCAAACACCCAGTGCAATTACTCTTTCTTGCTGACTGCACCTGCACAACATAATTGAGAAGGCTACTGGGGGGCTTTGTCACTTAAGGTAAAGATGTAAAAGTATAAAAAAAAAGAAAAAAAAAAAGAAAAAGTGCCTCTGCCAAGCTGCATAACTGCAACACGGCGCTATTCCATCTCAAAAACATGTGGTTTTCGTACTAGGACCAGTAAAAAGTGAACTATAACGATCATCCACACTTACTTTACTGTTAAATATTATGCGACAAATTTGCAAGAAAGGTTGAACTCTGGAGATAATTCTGTAGAGATGGCGGCGCGCACACAGCCAGACTGAGAACATCAAATATTCATGCATTGTCCATTCGTTTGAGTTTGGAATTAGTGGTTGGAGAGCCAGTTTTAATGATCAGAGGTTTAATTAAGCCGCGCTGGTGCAACTAGGGCTGACTTCTTGAGAGACCAAGGGATCCGGAGCATTCCCCCCCACCCCCCGTCTTTCTTTTTAGAAAAGCAGTGACAGGTCATTGTCTGTAATGAGGAAATTGACTTGGATCTCATTACAATGTCTTTTATCTCATTCTTTATATATATTGTAAGGGGAAGTTCCGCATAAATGAAATGAAAGAAAAAAAGAAAACTTTATGCTACATCGGTGCAAAATGGACTTTTTGTTTGCAGGTCACCAGCTGACGTCGCCCTCCATGGCTAATGGTCTGGACACAAATTGCCAACGCTGCCATTTAACTCATACATGGCAAAGCAATTATACAAGCTCCAGCTTTGAAATGATGGATGTTGACTGGTCGAAATGGCAGATCTCTGTGACAGCGTTTTCAGTAATCTGGCTGTCTGTTTGGATTCCAGAGAGCCAAATCTCTCTTAGTTCTTCCATCTAAGTTTCACAGGAGGGAGAGACAATTGGGTAGATTATCAAACTATAAAAAATATGAGGAAAGAAGAACAGGCCTAGCAATATGTCATATTTACATGTAAAGTTATTTATTAATTTATTATCAAACCAATGTATGTAATAAAAAAAAAACATGAACCACCAATTGATTCAATATCGATCATGAAAATGAGTGAGTTAAAGGAGCGCTTTGTGTAAGATTTCTGTTTCACCTTTGGACAGAGCAATGCTAGCTACTTCCCCTTGTTTCCAGTCTTTATGCTAAGCTAAGCTGACCGCCATCCTCGATTTTAAATGCTCTACTGACAAGATATTGGTATTGATCTTTTCATCTTACTGTTGGCTAGAAAGCAAAAGCAGTTCTGGGCCCTGTGTGTCTCCAAGTCATTGTCAAAACTCACCTTCATGCAGAGTGGACGCATGACACCATTGTGCAAACCCCATCCCTCTGAATTTCAGCTTGATCCATCAGCTCCAGCTTAATTCTTTTTTTGTCCTTCTCCGAACCCCAGCATAATTTTCCTGGATTTACTCTCGACACACACCTTGCTGCATACCTGTGGGTCTGTTGAATTGTGAAGTGGACCTAATAATGAGCCGATATCTTGCCCACTTTTGCATTTAGACAAATTAGTTTTCCTCTATTTTGCTCCTTCCTTTTTCCTCCAAATCTCCTTTTTACACCTAGAAGTAAGTCATCCGCCCTCCTGCATACGTATTCCCCTTGAAGGCATACTTTCCCAATCTCCTCCTGGTCTCTCTCTCTCTTTCTCTTTCTCTTATCCCTCTCGTTTCCCCCAGTCTTCCTTATTCACTCTATCGCTTGTGTGCCAAGTCGACGCAGAAAAGGCACACACTCCCCCCCGTGTCATTTGTCAACACTGTCAGCTCAGATGGGAAGTAACCTACCCTACCTTACCTTACCTGCCTGGCACCCACTCTCACTTCCTTTGTGTCAAATCCCACCACAGCCCAGTCGTCAGTGCCTCAGCCCTCAGTATCTCCTATATCAACGACAGCTGCCAGACTTAACACAGTCACACACCTACAGGTGATGGAACTGTGTAATGTTGGAAAACAATGGGAACCTTGCCATTTCCTTAACAGGAACACTTCCTTAAAGGGAATACTCAGGTTAATCAAATCGGGGTTGTGTGAGGTACCTATGCGTAGTTACCCCTTTTATAGTGACTGCGCTGACAGCCATCTCCATAAGGTAACGATGCATAATTATACCATAGTCTGTGTGAATACTCTATTCTGATTGGCTGGAGAACATTCCATAGGTGTGGATTGGAAAACAATTTAGGTCTACTCCAGCATTAATTTACAAAAAAAAAAAATTAAATATCTTGAAAAATCTCACTTTGAAGGCTGGACATTGTAGCAGCTCATTCCTGGCATGTTCAAACGCCGCTCATTGTGATTCGGTTGCAAGTGAAGACATCTTGAAGTATCTGTTTTGATCCAAGCATATGACAGATTGTGTTTTTTGTCCTGGTCCAGTTCCAATCCCTACATGAGTCAAGGCTTGTTTCCAGTGTAGCCACTCGACAAACAGCACAGTGTGAGAGAAAGCTTACTGAAAAGATCAGTCGATGTAAGGAAAGTACACGACTCGATTCACAAAATCGGAACATATTTTTGTAAGAGTATAGAGACCTATAATTTTGCCACCTCTCAGTTCTAACCCACACGTCGTCGGACATGCTGCGGCTAATTCTTTGTGTCTCTATTTGCTTCATATTAAATGTAAAGTTCATTTATATTTTGCTGCTGGGAGGGAGTTATTTGTTTTTATTTCGGTGTTTGAAAATGGGCTCTCCAAACTTTAAATGCTTGCGGTAATGTTTAAGTTTAGTGGCCTTTTGATAAATAATTGTTACACAAATTCCCTCTGACAAGGACAACTTATGTGTGTAAGTAGCATTTAGGATAATATGCACCTTAAATGAATTTGGTCTTTTATTGTAACTAATAACATAACATCTTAAAAGTGCATTCTAGCTTTGAGGCTACCCTTCATTTAACATCCCTGAAGAAGTGAAATAGTGATGACTTTGGTTCGAATCCTTCCTTCAAGATAACCTTAGCATCCATACTCATCATACGGTGAAGTTTCCCCTTCACACTGATTGCCTTTACATTGTCACTCGACGAAAGAAAGGTCGCAGCTCATTTCTTAAGTTTGCCATTGAAGCGTCGGCAGCAGTTAAGCCTCAATGTTTGAGCTCCCGCTTTCAAGTAAAATGAGAAAGAAGGAGAGAGAGAGAGAGAGAGAGAGGGAGAGGGAGAGTGGAGGTATAAATGGGTATTGATAATTGAGATACCAATATACCAATAATGTCAGTATGCTGGAGTCAATATATTTTGGTTTCACTTGTGCTATTTGCAGTGCACACATAGAATGTCTACTTTGTGTCATTTTCTTTTTAAGTACACATCCCCCTACGGTACATTTTTTAATTATACTATTATCGGTTTGGTTTTCCATGTCTTTGCCTAAAATACTCCAAGATGCCTTCAGAGTGAAACCTGTTGAAATCCTCCCATCACACACACATTGTGATGACACCGTTATATGTCAGGCAGAAGTGACAAGGGAAGGCAGTCGAAAAGGGGGGAAAGAAAATGGATGCTAAGCTGATGCACAAAAAGCACTCGGGTGGAAAGATATTTGTAGTCGAGGGAGCGCGACAGCTTGTTTCACAAATGTAGCGAGGATCGTTTGACTGAGTGTCAATCGTTCACACGTTTTCACTTAGCACAGCAACAAGTTGAGAACGATTCTGTCTCCGGATGCTCTCCCACATATAGGTTCCTTTTCGTATAGCACCCAATTTGTACATGTATTTATTAGTTGCAGAGCACTTGGTGCTTTGGCGAGTGTGTGTGTGTGTGTGTGTGTGTGTGTGTGTGTGTGTGTGTGTGTGTGTGTGTGTGTGTGTGTGTGTGTGTGTGTGTGTGTGTGTGTGTGTGTGTGTGTGTGTGTGTGTGTGTGTGTGTGTGTGTGTGTGTGTGTGTGTGTGTGTGTGTGTGTGTGTGTGTGTGTGTGTGTGTGTGTGTGTGTGTGTGTGTGTGTGTGTTTTAAGCAAAAAAAAAAAAAAAAAAAGCTTGGATTTTGTTTGATCTTGGGTGAACTGCTCGGGGAAAGTACAATAAAATGCCTATGTCTCTCTGAGTGGAGGGAAGAGGTGGAATTATTCACAACGCTCCTGAATGCATAACTAACCTTGCAGCGAGCAATAACCATCCCTCAGTTAGCACGGAGCGCAATAACCCATTTCATTTCATAATTATCGATCCCTTTTGATGGCCGCGCCGAAAGGTCAAGATGAGTTTTTTTTCTCCCCCTTTCTTTCTTCCTTGGCTCCAGCAGTTAGAGTTAGAGGTAGAATGAGGGGAAGTGTCAGGGATGGAAAAGCAGTGACTAACGCAGACAGACTCTCCCGCTGAGCGTATGACAGCTGGCTGGCTGATCTGATAGAAAAAAATATATAATTATTTTTTGTTCAACATGAGGACACAGCGGAGTACACGTGTACCCCAAGCACACAGAAGCAGCACCAGAAAATCACATATACATACTGTACATACACACACTTTCTCCCCACAGCCACAACGCAGTCTTTAAAAAAAGATAGGGGAGCAATTTTAGAATCATTTTGTCCACTCCTGCCCCTGTCTGACTGCTGTTTAAGGGCCCTGAAAGGCTTAATCAAGCCTGTTCACTCTGTTATTGAATGCAACGTTGAATCCAATCAAACACAAATTAGCATCATTATCATGCATAATTGTCTCATGTGAGATTGAAATAGCGACAATACACCAAAAGAAAAAGATGCAACTGACTTAGTAAACTAATATAAATGACCCTATGCCTCCTCACCCAGTCATACCCACACTTCCTGACTCATCAGACACTATTGTCATGCACCCTCCGGCTCGACACTACACAGGGCTAAATTATTGGCCTCTTTTTAATAAGGCTATGGATTATTTGAGGTATGGCACCGACGCCACTGTTGATTATATTGAGAGCCCCTTGTTTTATATCCTGCAAATGTCCGATTTCTGCTATTTACATCCTTCAACTCCAGCAACGCCAGCGAATGGCTATTGATTTTCTTCGGAGCCAAAGATGAATGAGATGGGGCCGCGTTGAATTAAAAACAAAAAGACAAAACAGCGGGGAGGGAAGGAGGGAGGGAGGGAAGGAGGGGAGGGAGGAGGAATGGAGGATTGCTTTGGAGTGGAGGAGTTCAAGGACAAAATAATAATAATAAGGAAGATGTGAAACGATGACTGGCTTTTAAATCAACAAAATTGATCCTTGTTCTTCTCCAGGCACCTTTTTATTTTCCCAAGCAGTTTTGAATGGATTACTAGGTTTCCATTTTTAGCACGGTGGACTGTTTGATGTGGTTGCCATGTTTTTTTCAGCGCCATTGTTTCCATTGATTTTTTCTTTCTTTTGTTGTCTTGCGTCTACTATACTGCTACAATTCCTCGGTTAAGAGCCAGGCAGAAGCTCTGTCTCTTCCAAGTCCTTCCATCTTTGCTTTTTTATTCTTAACCTTGAAAGGATAAAACACCCCCCCCCTCACATACTCTTGTTACTCATCATGTGTGATGTTCGAAGAGAGAATCTTTTCAATGGAAGGATGTTGCCGTGCATTTCTTAACGAACACACTTGTTTTGTCTGCGCTTTGCGAGAGAGTGACGTCAGACAATAGTCAAAACAATAGGTTGGGGGCGGGGGGGGGGGAAAGAAAGTTGACAGGAGTGGAATGAGGTGGTGTGAGAGGAAGGGAGGCTGCAGTACTGATAGATGAATGACATTTTGGATTCTCTCAGCAATAAAGCGTCTCCCCAGATGCAGGCTGTCTGGGTTTAGATAGAGGCCGTCACACTGAAGGGCTCATTTGCCTTTCAGTTGCTCATTACGTCCAACACAAACGTATTCCCTCGTACCAGGGCTCTGACTTTTACTGTGTGTGTGTGTGTGTGTGTGTGTGTGTGTGTGTGTGTGTGTGTGTGTGTGTGTGTGTGTGTGTGTGTGTGTGTGTGTGTGTGTGTGTGTGTGTGTGTGTGTGTGTGTGTGTGTGTGTGTGTGTGTGTGTGTGTGTGTGTGTGTGTGTGTGTGTGTGTGTGTGTACATGTGCAGTCAAGCATGCTGTAGTTACATGCAAGAATCTGTTTAGGATGTGCAGTGGTGCTCTCGAATGTGTGTTTTTGTTTGGGAAAATCAGGAGTACAGACAGCATATGCGGTGCATTTTGTGAGTGCGTTTGTGTGTGTGTGTTTCATTATCTCGCTGGCATGTGTTTGTGACACCATGCTTTGTATGACATCTGGCAGGCTGTGTTTGGAATAACTCACGTTACTCAGTTTTGTGCAACAGGGACACACAGACACACAGACAGATACCAAAATGTGATTTATTAAAAGACAAGTGAAGTTTAACACACAACAAGCACAAATAAGCATGCAGACATTAACGCACACACACACACACACACACACACACACACACACACACACACACACACACACACACACACACACACACACACACACACACACACACACACACACACACACACACACACACACACACACTCACTCACTCACTCACTCACTCACTTGCATCTCTGCACCAAAGGCGTATCCTTTCCTAGCTGCAATACTGAAACAGGCAGGCCTCTCGGCATAAATGTTCTCGAACCTTCCTTCATAATGATTCCTCCCATATGGTTCCTACTTAGATTCTGCTTGGAGCAAACACACTGGAACTGACACACACACACACACACACACACACACTCACTCACTCACTCACTCTCTCTCTCTCTCTCTCTCTCCCTCTCTCTCTCTCTCTCTCTCGCACACACACAGAAGCATGATCACAGGCAGCCCTTCTGTGCTACATTAACTACAAACCTCATTTCCTCACAAAGAGAAGCCACCGGCTGAAAATTGGCTTGCACGAGTCATTAAACCTGTGTCTGACACACACACACACACACACACACACACACACACACACACACACACACACACACACACACACACACACACACACACACACACACACACACACACACATCTGTTATACAAATGACCCTCCCCACCCACCTGTGTCAGTGTAGCAGGTGATAGCAGCGCCCACTGAGAAATGATTGCCCTTTTGATGGAGGAGGTCCGGTCTTTGTGTGTGTGTGTGTGTGTGTTAGTCTTGTCCAAATGCGAGTCTTGACACCCATGCCTTAAAGTGCATGTCATGGTGTGTGTGTGTGTGTGTTCGTGCGTGCGGCAGACGTGGGATGATAATTAATGGCCGACTGCGAGGGTAGAGGATTAAGATACATGGGAATGAGAAAAATGAAAAAAAAATAAAATAATAATGGCATAGTTGTAAGAAACTACGTCATTTACATTAGACGTGCACAGACAGAATAGCTGTGTGATTGCAGTAAATCAGAGCAGGACTGTGTTGAAGAGGAGGGCAAGTCAGGGAGCATGAAGGGGAAGCAGACCCTGCTGGGAGGTGGCTGATGGCTGTCAACCCCCCACTGGCCCTGGATCAGCCGCCAGAACTATCCGGCACAACTTGAGGTTGACACTCTTGTGAGTGAGGACACCCTTAAAAAGCATTAGATTTAATATAATATATAAGTATTTCTCATTGTCCTTATATTCCTTCTCTGTTTGCCTTACTTATTCCTTACTATCCATGCCTCCGCTCGTCCGTCCGGGCCATTCTTGACAACGTTATAACTCATGAATGAGTACTGAGTAGATTTTGGAGGTCAAAGGTCACTGTGACATCACTATTCCATTCACTATCCCCACACAGTTTGTTGTGTGACAATTTCCTAATTAATAATGTTGATAGAAATGCATTAGAATAATCACCTGTGCCATTTCTGATTCATCACAAATGAATATAATCATTTGCCACATATATGCTGTTCTTATAAACCATCTGGCAGCAAGCGTTAAGGTACATCTGTGGTTTGAAGTTATGTTTAAGCAACCAAGGCGGCACACAGACTTAATTGCCTAAACTCCTTTCAGAGAGTTTCTTTTTTCTTCCCTAAGGTTAACCTAGTTCCACACAGAGTGGCAGACGGTTCCCAATACAAAATAAATTAAAAAAATAAAGTTAAAACAACTGTACTGTGTCTATTGCTTTTGTGACATCATTTCGTATCACATACTTGTTTTGTCACATCTAGTATTACGGAGTGGTATGCTCGTAAGGTTGCTTATCCATGAAATCCAGCCCCGGAATCCAGCCTATGAATGAAATTGTTTCGATTGAGCGCATTAAAAAAACGCTCACAAGGGGTCACACCACACTGACCCTTTAATTGCATTCCAAGACTTTTTATACACCACCGATGTTTTGAAAATGTACTTAAAAGCGTGGACTTTTCATACATTCGAGATTCATTAATAACTGCCTGTTGAAGTTATGACCATTCTATTAGGCAAGAGCAACCTGCTAGCCCCTAAAAAAAGGTACCATGCTGGAATTTAATTTGTACTATCAGTCATTTTGTAAGAGTAGGATTTTGTTCTTGATGGTGGGGTATCTAATTTTGGAATGAGACTCTTTATTCCCTGTACACTAAGCGCTCATGTTAGAGCTGAGCCCATAAGCTCCATGGCTGCCTCGTCAGCACCAACTCAGGACTGTGTGTGTGTGTGTGTGTGTGTGTGTGTGTGTGTGTGTGTGTGTGTGTGTGTGTGTGTGTGTGTGTGTGTGTGTGTGTGTGTGTGTGTGTGTGTGTGTGTGTGTGTGTGTGTGTGTGTGTGTGTGTGTGTGTGTGTGTGTGTGTGTGTGTGTGTGTGTGTGTGTGTGTGTGTGTGTGTGTGTGCGTGTGGCTTTTGATGACGGTGGTGATGATGTCATTAGTGGTAGGTGTGATGCAGTTTGTGGGGGGTTTTAAGTCAGGTGTGTATCCAGTAATCAGTCCACTCACTGATGTGCTCTTGGACTGTTTGAAATGGCATCAGGTAAACCGTTTACCAATCATCCTTTTTAGATCCCAGGTTCAGCAGCTAATGTGTTATTTAAGACTCTGTTTGGATGTTTTCAACCTAAATTGATTGCTCCAAACGTTGACACCACGCTGTTTTATCAGGTGGACACAGACACTGTAGGCTTTAGAAATGTGACTGTATAGCAGGTCTCGGCTGAAGGCTCATAAGACGTTAAGTGTATCTTGGAAGAAAAAAAGAAAATTGGCCTCTTTTATGTTTCATTGCCGGGAATAGAGCTGTGTGACCTTGTGTCAGAGCTTTGAACGCGCTCTGCTTTCACTCGTGTCATGTTCGCGGTTGCTTTGCTGACCCCATGCAGTTACCACGCCACCTACCCGGTCAGCCATTACGGCTCTGAAACCAAGAGGATGCGACCTTATTTTCAAATGAATATACTGTACCACCAACTGGTCGCTCATCATCTTGATTGGGCCTGTAATGCACTTGGAGAAGAGAAGGTCAGACTTGTTGAAACAAGAAATTATTACAATCTAATTAGGTGGCAAGCGTTCCCAGACATTAAAGGTCATATATATATATATATATATATATATATATATATTATACATTTTCATGTTTAAAAGGTTTCTACTAAAAAACAGTTTTAGTCAAGTGAAGAATGTATCTCCCCATGTTGTAGTCTTTATTGGTTGTGTGTTGGAGTCTGATTCAAATTGCCTAACCAGGCACATGAGATTCACAGGAAGGTTCTCATTTGACCCAAATTGATACAATTGCAGTGTTAACTGTCCCCGTCTTTTTCCAACACGTCAAAGCCGTGCTCAGTAACCGCTTAATGCTAAGTGTCGAAAAAAGTTAAGAGAAGACAGTAGGGAGAATTGATATAGGAAACATGATAGGAGATCAAAAGATAGAGAGGATAAGAAAAGAGTTGGAGACAGGGGGTGTGAAAGAGGAGAGAGAGAGAGACATGGTGAGAAATGAAATGTGTCAGCTGAAATAAGGCACTGAGGTAACGGACCGCCTACCGTCTCTCACTCCATGGAGGGATCCGATTTGGGATCTAAAAAACCGCAGTGCACACAAGTTGTTCTACCTGTACTACAACTGCTTTCCAACAAACACAACAACGCTCCCCTTGTTCCTGCTAAACTGGTTTGTCTCTTTCCAGGGTGGAATGTTGTGAGACGGGATTAAGTGGGAATTCAATTAAGGAAGGATTAAATTCGAGTCAATTTCAGTTAGAAAAGCCACTTGAAGGGATGCACCACCATGCAGCTAGCACAAGTCAGCAACGGTAGTTTTCTATTACTATTATTCAATGAATATGCAGCAGCACACACGCACGCAAGCAGTTTCAAATATACTCACTCTTACAGGCACTCACTCACTCACTCACTCACTCACTCACTCACTCACTCACTCACTCACTCACTCACTCACTCACTCACTCACTCACTCACTCACTCACTCACTCACTCACTCAATTGGGCACAACATGTTATTTGTAGAAACATATACACAGACAAACGGTAATACGATGAAATAAGGAAGCACACACACTCTATTTGTACTTGAACTGGACCGAGAGCAGAGAGACACAGCATCAGTTGCTTGCAATAGGCTGCCAAGTCAAGTCTTTCCTTTTGTGTATTGCTCAGCATCTATTAGTTATGAGGACACGAACGTCATCAAAGGCAAAAAGCTGACTCTCCTGTGAAAAGCACTGAGTCGATGGAGTCTTGTATCTGCACTGCTGGACTGCTGAGGGCATGAGGGAAAAAATAAAAAATACAGTGAATTATATTGCCGAGAGGCCCTTCTTTCCTTTCCTTTTTCCTTTCATTGTTCTCTCTCTTTCTCTCTTGGCTGCTCTGTTGTTACCTTTCTCTTCCACTCATTGTGGCATTCATCTTCTTGCTGCCTCTTTCTTTCTTTGCCATTTTTTCGTTGCTTTTATGCCACTGACAACCCACTTGCACTTTATACCCACACCTTACATTGTTATGCAATAAAGCAAATTGCACCATAATTGACAGACTATTAAGCACCATATTGCTGTTAACCTTAAACTTAGCCTGAATAAATTACCATTGGGGATAATGATGAGTCAAATTTCAGTGGCTTCTCCCCTTATGACATCATAAGGGAAGAGAAGTCTGACTGTGTTTTTTTTTTTAAACACCGGTTTTCAAAAGGGTGTACTTGTTGATTTTTCTGACACTTTGGGAGTCACACCAGGGTCCCAGATTATATGCTCATATGTTAGTGTGTAATTGTAATTATCATAAACTTTGACATGCAACACTTGAGTCAACTTTTCCCCCCCACATGTATAGCAGAAGACTTGCAGGCAGACATTAGGGTGTAAAATCAACTAAAAAAAAACACATTTACCAGGGATTTTCCGGCATCATGCGCTTTAAAGGAGTAAAAAAACGTCCACACGTGATGCAGATTAATATTTGACATCGTGACACAGGTGCCCTGCCATACTTAAGTAGGAGAGGATTAAATGAGACGCGCCTATCTGTGTCCCTGCACACACACACAACTATGTTTCTGTGTGTTGTATGTCTTGTAAATGGACCTTCAGTCTCTACAATAAAGCAATACACTGTGTGTGTGTGTGTGTGTGTGTGTGTGTGTGTGTGTGTGTGTGTGTGTGTGTGTGTGTGTGTGTGTGTGTGTGTGTGTTTGTATATGTGTATATATATATATATATATATATATACATACACACAACTGTAGAGGTATTCCGACCTGATTGGCAGATATGTGCTCCGACACCGCACAGCCACATACATACACACACACACACACACACACACACACACACACACACACACACACACACACAGCTGTCAAGTAGACATGGCCCAGTGTCACCCGATTACATTAACGGGGGAGGGAGGGGTGAGGCAACGCATGGCTCAATACTTGCCTGAGAAAGGGAGAGAGAGAGAAAGAGGACCAGAGACAGTATAAATAAATGGCTGGGGGCAGAGGGGAAAAAAAGAAAATTAGGAAAGAAGAGAGAGAGAGTACGCGGCAGAGCAGAAGCAGATGGATGTAGACACTTTCGAAATGAGCCCAGAGAAAAGAGCATTTACAGTAGAGCGTGTCCATATGAATGCTAATGCTCCCGGATGTCATTCTCACTCTCACAAATACAGGGTTGTGTCTCTCTTGCTTTGCCCCCCTCTCTCTCTCTATCTTGCAATTCTATTTTCTTTGCAGGGCTTTACCTTGCTTACTCACCCTGAATGAGTGCCATTGCTCTCTCTCTCTTTGTCTGTGTGTGTGTGTGTGTGTGTGTGTGTGTGTGTGTGTGTGTGTGTGTGTGTGTGTGTGTGTGCTGACAGCTGATATATGCTTTTGAGAGTTGTTTTTCCGCTCACTTTTCACCTCTCCCCCTTGATCTTTTATCGGGCGCAAGTAGGTTTCAATAACAGATTATTACAGACACCCGCTAACCTTTCATCCTCACACACACACACACACACACACACACACACACACACACACAGTGTATCGACCTGACCAATTTTAGACCCTCTCTCAGACTTCCTCTGAGTTTGTTGCCGCTCCTAAATCATTTTATCTAATAACTCATCTGTGTGTGTGTGTGTGTGTGTGTGTGTGTGTGTGTGTGTGTGTGTGTGTGTGTGTGGTCAGCAAATCTCATGTATCAACCTTAGCTCACGTCCCCCTCACTGCCATTCTGTCCCTCAAACACACTCTCCGCAACCCCACAGCAATATGGAATGGAGCGTCGCAGAGGGAGAGAAAGCCGCGCTAATCTCCGCCCAGCCAAACGATCCATAAAGCAATATGGGAGTTTATGAGCTCTCAATGTTGTTCAATACAGGGGGACTGTGTACTAGTCCGTCGGTCTTGCTGAAGCGATTTCACTTGGATGTGGAGGTTATGAACACATGTCCCACAGGCATATTTAAAGGACTTGAGAAACAGGTGAATACTCCTGTTCCAAAAGGAGCCATTTTGTTCTTCGTTGATTAATCTGATGGTTATTTTCTCGATTGATTCATTGTGTCCAGAACATGTTGAATATAGGAAAAACAAATTCCCATTGTCATTTCCAAAGTGACAGCTTATCCTTCTTGGCATTTCAAATCCAAAGATAATCAGTTTGTGATTATATAACAAAACAGGGAATAGCCATATGTTTGGCATTTTAGCCAAGAGAAAATTCGACCACTCGACAGTAAGCACTTGCTGACGTTTCATTTTTAATTTATTCATACAGGTAAATCCCATTGAGACCGGAGAGTCTTTTTTCAAGGGACACCTGTTCCCATTCCCACGTTGACATTCACTCACCGATAGCAGGCTAACTATCGGGAGCAATTTATGGCTCATTGCTTTGCTCAGGGACACTTCGACATGTGGCGGGGGGACGGGGGATAGAACCACAGACCCTGTAGTTGAGGGTCGACCACCCAACCCACTTCGTCACAGTCGCCCCGTGAAATTCCCATTTCAAAGTGAGACCTATTCAAAGTTGAACCGATGACAAACTTTAATGAGCAGTTTAATTCCATCCAGCCAGATTCCACACACCAACACACACAGACTGACTGCTGGTGCCTGTTGTGGAAACACAGCCAGCTGAGCAGAGCAGATGGTGGCAGGACTAATGGCCAGTGGCCAGTGGAAAGGGAAGCGTGATGGGGGAAACTAATTACAGTGGTAGCCACTGCATTTCTCATTAGTTCTGAAGACAAACACAGTCATTTACATATTGACTATTGTTCACTACTAATCAGTCATTTTTGATAAATTTAAAGCGTCTAGAACGTGATTGAAAATAGTAAGTTAGTAAGTAAATATGATACATCTAAACATAACCACATATGTCTGGCTTCATGCCAGCTTTGCAAAGTGCAACATTAGCCTTGCATGAGTTATTGGAGCTTCTAATGGCTGGAATGACAAGTGCAGCTCAGTGCTATGGTTGTTGGTGTCAGTGTCATTAGAGGGGATTTGTAAAAAAAGACGACTGCCAGTGGGGGACGTTGGACATTATCAGAGACGTGTGTGTGTGTGTGTGTGTGTGTGTGTGTGTGTGTGTGTGTGTGTGTGTGTGTGTGTGTGTGTGTGTGTGTGTGTGTGTGTGTGTGTGTGTGTGTGTGTGTGTGTGTGTGTGTGTGTGTGTGTGTGTGTGTGTGTGTGTGTGTGTGTGTGTGTGTGTGTGTGTGTGTGTGTGTGTGTGTGTGTGTGTGTGTGTGCGGGCACGTCTAAAAAAACCAACAGAGTAATCTTCCAGCTTTCTAATTGCTCCGCTGCACCAATAGAGCCGGGTTTCTTACTCGGCGTAATATCTTCAAAGCCTTGTAATCTCGTCAGCTGAGCGAAGTCTCCCAGTGAAAACCCCTCTGTAAAGGTCAACCCAGGCAATTTGAATATCTTTGATTAAACGGTGTGTGCCGGTTTGCCAGAGACAGACTGTAGGTCACTGCCTTAGAGAAATTATATGCCCCCCCCCCCCCCCCCCCACCTTTTTCTCACCCTACCGGCCCCCTTTAAAAGTCTCCACTCTCTGAACTCCCTCATTGTTGCGGGTTCACGTACGCCGCACTATGCACTCTTTTTTTATCCCCCTTTCTTTGCCGCACAATACATAGTTTAAGTCCGGAAATCCCCTATCCATTGAAGTTCCTTATTCTCCATTCGTTAGACCAGAAATTCTAACACGTTCCCGACACTGTGTACTGTATAGTGGGCATTGAACCATGCAACTACAGTCTGGCATTTTTTATTGTTTTGTTGTCAAAACCTCAGCGAGTGCACTCAACAAATCTGAGCTTTTTCTAGCAAATAAAACAACTTTCGGTAGAAGAGATTTCTCATAATTTCATTATTTAATCACGTCTTTTACCACTGGGAAAAAAAATCTAGGTTAGCCGTTTAGCTGACCTTTCCGCATTAAACAGCTACAGTTTGTGTGGTATACCCCCTACTGTGCGTGATCCAAGTTAGCTTTGATGGTGGCATTTCAAGATAATGACTTCCTTGGTCACGAATGACCGAAAAAAACATCAATTATACTATTTTTTAACTCATGTTTCCTTGACATTTCATTTCTCCCTTGTTAACATATTCGGCAAATAATGGTATTTTTTAACGGGCTAACTTTGCTCCATAATTATGTCAATTTGCCTCTTTCTGTCCACAGTTTGTCCCGGCACTGAGAACAAGCTGAGCACTCTGTCTGACCTGGACCAGCAGTACCGCACGCTGAAGAAGCTCTACGAGAATTGTGAAGTGGTCATGGGCAATTTGGAGATCACCAGCATTGATCGAAACCGCAACCTCTCCTTCCTCAAGGTATGGGACTCAATGGAACTAATGTTGTTCTCTCACAACTGCATGATGCTGTGTGTGTGTGTGTGTGTGTGTGTGTGTGTGTGTGTGTGTGTGTGTGTGTGTGTGTGTGTGTGTGTGTGTGTGTGTGTGTGTGTGTGTGTGTGTGTGTGTGTGTGTGTGTGTGTGTGTGTGTGTGTGTGTGTGTGTGTGTGTGTGTGTGTGTGTGTGTGTGTGTGTCTATGTGTGTCTAGGTGGATAGTAAGACCACAAACACTTAATACACGTTCCAAAACTGAGGAAAGGACAAAGGCAGGGTTTCAGGACCATGGACAGGGATCAAGGCTCAGTCAGTCTATTTCTGCTCCACTATTTTCTACATACTACAAGACTAGAGCTGGAATGGCTGACATTAAGGGGACATTGGTAGTGATTACAGCCAAAGGGACAAGGTTGAACTATTTCAATATCTTGGATAGAGAAACAAAACGGCTTTTCCCGGAGACAGTTTGTTGTTTGCTCATTCACTAGGACTTCTACAGGTTTATCTAAAAAGCAAAATTGGATAGCAATGAAATGTTCATTTATTTCTGTAATTTAATATTTTGAGATAATGGATTTTTTTATTCCATGTAGCCACATTCATCAAAATAAAAACAAAAGAAAGGCCTGACATGTTTTACTTTGTTAAAGGAATCTAAAATAATATTAAAGCTTCACCATTTCAATTGGACTTTTCCATGTAATCCAAAGCTGCACCTGTACTATACACACTGGATAGTTAACTCAATTATTAGAAGTGGATAAACATTTCGGACAATTATAGATAATAATTTTGCACAATTTCTTAATGTAGCACATTGTTAGTAAAAAAAAAGAAAATAATGCGCATTTGCAATTGACTGCTATCAATTGTGTGGGACTTCTTCAGCCCAAAAATTACACTCTCAGGATTCCAGTCACTCGAACAAATGTAGGTGAGCAAATAGGGAACACATTTAGATACAGCCATATAGTGCCAGGGATAGCTGCAAAGGGAGACTGGATAGTGCACTTTCAGCACCTTGGACAGAGGCACAGTGAAACAGAGTTGGGACATTGGGTAAGTTAGAGTGTTTCAGTACCACGGACAGAGGCAGCATAGGAATGTGTTGGTGCTGTATGTTTCAGTTGAAGTTGCTGCCTTTGGAGGGTTTTTTTATGACTCTAAACCCATTGTCTGTATTTCCTTTAATTGTTCCCACTGCACATAATGAAGCGTTGTTGTTCTGAACGCACACAGAGATTTTTCTTAATTCTTGCTAATACAGCAAATAAGCCAATTAGCCAAAATCTATTTAAGCACTCAAATTGCATTCAAGCTCGCAACACTTATGTTTCCTAATGTGTTGTGCCAGCTACTTCTGCTATCTCGTGGCGTAGCTCGCGAGACTTTTCTTGGCACAACGTGTCTGAATACATGTTGAATAATAGACATTAAAGTTGGAACAAGTGCCTTGTATTACTGCTATTCACCTTTTTTCTCAATGATCTTCACTTACACTTACATTTCTTTTCATTATGTACTGTTATAGATAGGGTGGGGTGGTCTGCCAAGGGGCCACTTTTGACATTTGCATTCAGGGGCGGCTTCTCTTATCTGTAGGGTGTTACTATATGTAACCAGCCTGGAGAGAGAACTCTTTGGATATTGATTGAAGGCCTTTGCCAGTAGAATGTGTCACCTCACAATACATTGTACGGCAGCACAATGGAACTATAATGATAGGAGGTGCTGGTAAGAATTATTATGGGAGAAATGTCTGCGAGACATAAGAGATACTGCAGGCAATGAGGAGTACTCTGAATGTTAAGTGCCATCCCGCCCAAAACTCAGTGGCTCTCCGGGGAATGTAGCTGCTTTGTGTGTGTGTGTGTGACTGTGTGTGTGCGTGTGTGTCTTTGGGACTGTGTTCAAAAATTCCCTAGCCCTATAGCATGTGTGTGTGTGTGTACTATACTGTATGTGCCCGTTGGGTGCTATCCCTCCCTCCTGCTGTTTAATGAAGTGAGGTGTAGTCTAATTACTGGGCCGGCGCTATCAAATGAATTCCATAAACAGTCCCATTAGGCCCGCCGTCATTAGGGAAACAATTAGGCATCTGGGGGATAGTTAAGTGGATGTGAGGGGAAGAGGAAAAGGGGGGGGGGGGTCACGATTCGGGGGTTATGTGATTGCCATGGAAACTATGAAGCAACCCCGCTATTGGTCACAGCTCATAAGAGCGACCCAAAGTAAGAGAAAAAAAAACAACCTTCTCTCTTTTTCTCCGCCTCCACCTTTCGGAAAACCTGTGTTCAATAAACCCCATTCAGATTTCCCTCCCTCTATGATGTCATAAGGACAGAACTTAAAGAGACGGAGCGTTTCAGACACAATGGCACTATGAGAACTATACTGTAAAGGGTTTTCTTGACAATTCAAGAAGAAAAGAGTTACTAGTTGAAACCCAAATGACTATTTTAGAATCTGAAAATTAGCATAATATGTTTATTGCTGTATTGTACGGTTACATTTTCATTGACAATGTTTGGTGATTTCTCAACATATATTTGAAGAATGACTTGTACATTATGAAAACCTAAATCCCTTTTAAAATGAACTCTGAAATATCTCATACAGAAGCATATTTACCAACAAACAACTGTCGTTTTGACAACTGCATAATCTTCAACCTAACACATGCATGCACAGTGGTTCATGCAGATTTCAATGTCGGCATGCGCACACACACGGTGCAAACATCTTCTCAACAGATGCCGGTGGGCTGGTGAATGGCAAAGGGAAAGGCTGTTGCACTTGGACTGCCTATATTCTTTGCCTGTCAGGTACAGTAAAGTACATACAGTACATTTTAACAAATGGAAGGCCAGAGTGTGAAAAATAAGGAAAGGAGGGAGCAAGAGAAAAGCTAGAGGGGTGTCAGATTTGTATGGCAGGCACAAAACCACTGTCTGCCACTGTGCTGCATGGGTGGGTCTGCATCTGCATATATTGCTTTGGTCGCGAGCACGGATATGGTGTAAGGCAGGGGCCATAGATGGACATTGAGAGAGGGGGTGGGCAAGGGGCAGGGACAGAGAGGACGACCTGGTGATTTTTGCCTGTTGTGATGCTGACAGTTAGATGGATGAGATGACTATGCAGCCTCCAGCAGTCCACATTCCATCCCAAACCACAGCTTTCCAATTCGGACCACATACAGTACATTGTGAGTGCACATGGTATACACATGAGATCAGCTTAATTGTATAGTCGCCCCAGTTTGTATCACATCTGGGTCTATTGTGTTTGTTTGTTTGAACCACCTTAAAGGTCCACATGGGTGGATCTTGCACAACTATGTCTGTATAAAGAGATACTCAAGATGGCTTTGCTGTGGTAAGAATGTTTGTTAGGACTGCAGTATACTGTTGCATAGTGAGTTTTTAAACTGTAGTGTTTTAACGAGACGCCATGCAGAGTGTGTGGCCTAGGTATGGCTCTAATGTAGTTTATTGGAAAATGTATTGAATCATAACAGGTCAAATGCTTGGAGGGAACTTCTCAGCAATCTGTGTCTAATACGGAGAACGGAAAAGATCCAAATTATGAATGGGAGATATATTAAGGTTTTTTCAATGTCACAAGTTATTTGATACAATCAATGCTTGACTGTATTTTGTAGTATAGAGGGAATATTTTCTTACTTCATTATAAAAATAAAAATAAATAGAATAAAAACTTGGTGACACAGTCTTGTATGGAATTGTTATGACAATGTTTTTCTCAAAATGTGTGTTTTGAATCTTATGAATTTCAATTAGGTTGGTGATCTTTCTTTAATTAGGGTGTTGTGATTGTGCTTGCGGTACTTATGAATGCGCACGTTGTTAAAAAGGATGTGCTGTCCCCTTCTCTTCATGGTTCAAAACCCTGTACCGGATGTTTGTATCATTTCCATCCACTTCTAATTGTCTGTCATGAACAAGGCAGCCATGCTCCTCTGGTATCTCGTTACATGTGTCTAAAAACTGAACAAACAAAAAGTTAAGGACATTTTAGGAGTGTATTTCACTCAGTTCATCAAAACTTGGCCAATGTGTGTACAATGTGCCCGTTCATCATGCAGTCATTTAAAAGCTTTAATATCTATCTATTATACCTCTCATATTTACTGCCTTCCCCCTTGGTTTTTATGAGGAATAGGACAAAAGTCATAACCTAGCAGTGGCATCAATTCATTGTCGGTTGAAAATGATCACTAAAGTTTAATTTGCGTTGTTAAAATAGCCTAAAAACCCCTCACGGAAACTTTCTTTTAAGGCTCCTCAGAAGTGGATACAGGCCCAGGTGTCTGAAGGGCCTCACCATGCTAGCACCTTTTTGTCTGCTTTGCCGGGTCCGCCACTGTCTGTCTGTCTGTCAATCACAATGACCCATTTTACCCAGAAGTGAAAGGCAGTGGAGTCGTGCCAAGTGGCCCCGCGGTGGCCCAAAACCAGCTAATGATGTGACCTGGGCTTGAAGGACTCTTCATTAAAGCCGGATCAATCTGCCGGCTAGCGCTGCAAAACACAGGGCGCCGCGCCAGGCTTGCAGCTGAGAGAGTGCAGACGTTTAGGGGGATGTCTGTCCATACAAAGACAGACATTTGCCATGGTGTGTGTGTTTTGAAGCCTCTGGAAACAAGTCCTAAAATAGAAAAACAAAAATCTGATTGAAAATAAATGTTCATAAATAATATAAAACGTATTTAAAAATAAATAAATAATAGTTTTATGGTTTAGACCATTTTATAGGAGTGTGGGTGTGGCCGTATCAAACGGTCTTCATGGCACAGTCATTGTTTTGTTTTTTATACATAGTCCAGGCAGAGAACTGCCGTGATCTTTTTAGATGCTTACTGTCATGCAGTATACTCCCCACATTGAATAGGTAAAATGATTGTGTTGTTATGGGTCTACAGGGGCTTTCAAGTGCACACCATACCTGTACACACAGGCTGCAGCGATAAAGAAGGATGAATTGACATGACCACCGAGGCGTCTATTCTATGCCGGCATGCAGACACTGACACTCTTTACACAGCTTATCAATGGCAAACACCAGCCAAGAGAGACGGAGAGAAAAGAGAGATACAGCTGTTTCAAAGGAACACTCATTTCCAAACTCTTTTTTCACATGTATGTATAACGAAAAGGGTGTTACTAGTAACGTGGCAAGTTAAGTTAGACGCAGTCAGGCTACAGAGACGACAATAAATATAAGGAGATGAAAGCTGGGGAGAAAAGAGACTCCTCACACCAAAAGGCATCCCATTTTCCTTGGGCTTTATTTCAGCTGCAATTGAAAGTGATTCTGCAGCTCATACAGCCATTCTAAACACACTGGCTTTATGCTCTGCTGCCTCATATGCTTAGCAAACTATCAGCCTCTGTGTCTGTGTGTGTGTGTGTTCTGTATATTGACTCTTGCACCCCCGCTGTGTAGATGTGACATTAGCATAGATTTTGAAGTCGGGTCTGGAAAATCAGTTTTTCAGGGTACACCCACGAGTTGTAAGGGCTTCTTATCTCATATAATATGACATCCTTGCATCCTTGTTTTTTTACGTGACGACTTCTCGAGCAGAAGTATTTTTTTTTTATTCCATGTCCTTGATTTAACGTGCCGAGATCAGTGTGCTAGTCGGAGATTAAAGCCTCCCCGCGTGTCATCATTCAGCCCCTCATCTGATCTCCCTTGTCCCTTGTCTTGAGAGTGGGGCTGTATGCCATTCATTTACTGCGAGGTAGTAATTCAAACTAGGGGATCTATCGCACTTGTTTCACCGTGCCTTTACTTCAACGATGTTTGCCATGCATCCGCCATTCATAGGTGATACACTTTATCAGTATATACTTTAGACTGCTTCAGTTCTGTGATATCTTTCCTGTGGTTTGGGTTAGGCTCACATACATAGTAGGAGTACAACATTGTCGCAACAGTTAAGGGGAAACCTCTTACCCTATTTGGAATGGTGTAGTAGAGGTATGTTATTTTAAGTTAAGATTTTTTGCATGTTCACGTTGGGACGGTGCCCAAAGTTATAGGGGAGATTTCCAAGTGCGTGTGGCATAGTGACAAACTGCATCTTCCAATGTTGTGTGTTGGAGAGGAGCAGTCACCACCACACCAAAGTCAGACGATCTAAGTGTTGTAGAAGGTTGCTAAAAATAGGCCTAGCCCAGTAAGGGATTTCTAGACAAATTCGGGCATTTAAAAGTTTATTATGGTGACCAATTCAATACTGAATGGATGTCACATATCATAAGATTAAGCTCAAGTTGACTAAGATCTTTATTTGGTAGACTTGAGAAAATAATGTGATAAAAGTGCAACTATTCGTGAGAAATTCCCTTCTTAGGAGCATGTTTGGACACCAGTGTTGAACCTCACACATGCTCTTGTGGATACAAATGGGGATCGAATCCCTGCGGCCAGGTTCCATACATGTGTGGCAAGTGTTAACAGAGGAGCGAAGGCTGGTGTAGTAGAAGAATAATGAAAAGTTCAGGACTAGCACACAGCTGCATGGTCTATGTAATGTCCCTGAGGTAAGCTCGGGGAAGTGGAGACCTAATACATTATCCACATGTCCGGACGTCAAAAGCCAAGGCGTTGGTGGCACCAGCCAATACTGTATAATGTGTAAGACAATGGTTTCTGCCCCACCACTCATAGCACAGCACCGACAGCTTGTAACCAGAGCGGTGTCAACTAGAATCAGAGAGGTTGCTTGTTTAAAGGTCCCCTGTTATGCTCGTTTTCAGGTTCAACATTGTAATTTGGGTTTCTACTAGAAACTGTGTTTGGGGTGTAGTGTTGAAAACAACTCTTTATATTTCTCACATGCCATTGCTGAATCTCCTCTTTTCAGCCTTTGTGTGAAACGCTCTGTTTCAGACCCTGCCTTCCAAAAACAGTCTTATCTGATTGGCCCTGAATCTTAACTGCCGGTTAAATTCAGGGGTATTTGGGGGTATGCATATCACAGGTGGAGGAAGTGCAAAGTTAGGTTAGTAATGAGGGGGTGTGGCTTCACCACTTATGACATCATATGAAGAGAGAAATGTGACCGGGGTTTTTGAATGCAGGTTTTTGGGTGGAGAAAAAAGATAGAGGTTTGTCTTTTCTCATACTTTGGGAGTCTCTACTCACACTGTGGACCCCATACGTATGTTGAAAAACCATGAAGAAGTACATTTTGCTTAATAGGCGACCTTAAGGGTCTCCATCTATGTATTATATTTATGGACGTTTGCTCCGAATATGATCTAAATGACAATCTGAATCCATCTATATATTTGGGCTGGGGGCTCTGTGCCATTTCAAGTGAGTGTGAAAAGAACAGAGCTCTCCCTTCACAGCAAGAGATGCTATTTGCATAGAGAGACATAAAGAGGTAAAGGACAAGGCTAGGGAGAAGGTCAAGTGCTCCACTATCTCTCTCTCTCTCTCCCCTTGTCCCTGCTCTCTACACATGTCGCATGCCATTGTGCTCGGCGCGGCACAATGGCTGTCACAGGGACCCTCTTCACCAAATAATGACACCATGATCTCAAGCGGTGGATGGAGAGGGGGGCGTACGAGCCATCGTGAAATGGTAGAGTTTCATTAGCCTTTGAACCATTGGAGGAGCTCATAAAAGGTTGGGACTGTCGCCTGGAACGGGGAAGGCTGTTAGCGCCTCGCAGGGCTGCTGGCAGTGTTTGCATAATTACAGCTCTTAACGCTGGGTAAATTAGCGCGCTGCTTCACGCCAGCCAGATCACAGTGGCACAACCCTGATGTATCTTATAGCCTGTTAATTACGGGGTAATGGAGATGGCCAAGTCCAAGAGAAGAAAAATATAACATTTTACACTTTGTCTTTTTTTTTCCTTTTGTCTTTCTTTGGCTCTGTTACAGGAGTGTGACTGTTTCCTTTAATTGAGTCATTTGTTAACCAGAAGTGAGGTGGGAAAAGCTCAAACCATTTTACACCACTTTTTACAGACGGCTTTGAATTTTTTTCCCCCTCATTTAGCAAGGCCACTGTATGCCACAGACACAGCCAGCATAAGTTAACATTAGCTTTAAAACAGCTTTTTTTGTCAAAAAAATTTCAATAAACGTGTTTGGTGAACAATTTCGTGAAAACTCACTAAATTCTCCATCTCATATCTTCTAAACCCTGAACAACAAAACTCTCTGCAGCCTCTCTGAGCCTGGAGACACCATAGCTTTAAAGTTGTACACTTTCCTGTGCCTTGTGATCTGTCGTTATGTATGCAAATGACCACCATAACAGACTTAAGTGTCCAATTCATTACTAGCCTGCATACATTATATATTCATGTAGCCCATTACAGTTCTTCACTCAAAGGCTCAACAGTATGTTGTAAAAGCCCAATGGTTAAATGCCCCTATTTAGCATTCATAATTAGTACATAAACATGTACCACATCTTTCAAAATACACTATAATATTGGTGTATGGAGAAATAATTAGTAGTATTTCTACAGCAATAACTGCTCCTGTGGGCATAGGTGGAGGCTGGTATACAAACACACCCTAGATAACACAATAGTAAAACCCAGTTGTATGGTAACAGTGGTTTTCACATGATGTGTTCTGATTATGAACAAAAACTGCATTTAAAGTCAGTGTTGTTGTAATAACATCTAGGCGACGGAAGTTACGCACTATAGCTTTAAAGATGAATTGAGCCTGATTTGGAGTAAGATAACTTTACTGCAACTTTTGTCAACTTGGTGATACTATAGTATGGAGGAGGCTTGCATCATGCATAGAAATGCAGGTATAGATTGTTTGGGCTGCCACTTGTGGACTTTTCAGCCCCACAGTTTGGATGCCGGGGTGTCCTCTGCCCCCAGGGGTGTTTGGTAGGTGGTACAGCCAAGCACAGGCACTGCTCCTGCTCATTACTGGACTCCTGGCTGGATGGCCTGCAGCATTGGAGAGCTGTTGTTTCCAATGCAGAGAGAGTTGCAGAGTGGAGTAACTGAATAGATGCAGCCACACAGCACATACATATGCCCGCGCACACACACACACACCACATATCCATACAGCTCTTATTATGGATCCGTATGCATGTACACACACAAGCAAAACACACATATTAAACATGCATGTGCACACCCTGCATTGTGGCATTCAGAATTTGATTATGCTGCTCACCTATTCATCTCTGTGTGTCAGTGTGTGTCTTATGTGTGTGTGTGTGTGGTCGGCTTCTTGCCTGCTTTTTTTGTCCGCCTGATCAAAGCCGACACGGTGCGTAGCAGAGGTCTCCGAGGTGAAATTAAAGTATTGCTGCTTCCGCGGGCGTGGGGAGGGGGGAGGGAAGTGATTACCGTTAAATTAAAAGGTACGACCGTATAAAGAGCGCTTTGCCAGGGCCGCCGGACCCTCGCAATTCATCAAAAATGATCCCACGGCGCGTCTTTCTGCTTATCAAATTGTAAAATATTGTCCATGACACCGGCGTAACAAGGGCCGTAATTAATGCACTAAATCAATTCCCAAATCACTAAACGCAGAGTGGCCCTGTTGGGACGCCGTCATTATCACAAATTATGGATGGCAGATGCGTGGGGCCGAGAGGAATGGGTAACAAAAAAAGCTTGTGGCCTTTTCTATGTCCAATCCCGTTCCTTTTTCAACACTCTCTCTGACTCACTGATTGTCAAACACGATGGCAAATGCTCCTCACTCACACCTGCGCAGAGCTATCTACAAAAAAGCCATGTATCGAAGTTGTCCCTTGGCTGCCGCTGATGCGTGGGGGTTTATTAAATGACAATAATGTGCATGTCTTCATATCCAAAGAGGAATATCTTAAGAGCTTGATTTTCTCTTGACACATTTGTTTATCTGAAGATGATGAATTTGGAGGGACGCTGCATACAATTCCCTTTTAACTACTTAAGTTGTAATACGTTAAAGAGGTTATTTACTCCCACACAAGGGAAAGCCCTCTCCATCATTGATTGCAGTGGGGAAGTTGAATCATCATAGCCTACACCAGATGTCTATGGGTTTTTGAAAAAAAAAATCTTGAGATATGGATGCATCTAAAATAAAATAAAATAATCTTCATGAAGATAAATGATAAATGAGTTGAGATTCAGACTTCTAAATCACTGTTGTATTGTTTGAACACAAAAGTCAATCTTAATACAATTGTGTTATTAATATTATCTGGCCAGACATCCAAATACAATTCACTGATTTTCTGGGTTATTTTGGGTCATTTTTCTTCCTGGACTAGTACCCGTCTGAAGTCAACCCAATGTAATTGAAATACTTGCTATTGGAGCTTGTTGGAAAGGTTGAAAATAAGCTTTCAACTCAATGTTTAAGCCAAACAGTACAGACATGCATGAATGGTGATGGACCTTGCTGCATGTCCGGCAAGCAGTCTTCTGAATGATATCATGCACCACATTAAGACACTGAGCTAACTTAACTAGAAGTCTCATACCTATGCAAGGGGGATTGAAGCCAGGCCAAGAAATAACATCTCACAGCAAAACACACGTATACATTATTGACGTTTTTTGTTTTGTTCTAGTCTGTTGTTCTCATCTAACACAGCTCCATGTGAATGTTGTGAAGTCATCCTATCTTAGCTGCTAACAATACAGTATGAGAACATTATGAGTCAGTCTTCTAAAACAGAACAACTGTGTCTGGCAGTGCTCAGCGCAGCAGACTTTTAACCACGTTCTTAGATCATATGCCTTTTTGAAGACAGCCCATCATAGCTGCACAATGTATTATGTATGCATATTGCATTTGTATGACATTTACTAAAATATTTTGTGACTCACTATATGACTTTGTGTGTGATTTGTTTTTTGCTATTGCAAAGTCCATGGGGTAATGAAAGTGTGGGGCAAAAATAATATCTGGAAATCATGTATGCAGGGAAAGTAGTCGGGGGGGGGGGGGGGGGAGTAATTAAATATACTTGTTTATAGAGATCCACTGTCAATACAATTCACATGCACAGCTCTAGACTCATCTTGGTATTTATTTGTTTTTGAGAAACACTTCCTGATGGGTAATTATGTCAGCTCCGACAAGGCAAAATTAGCGTGCTCAAACCCGCACTAGACTAAATAACACAGATTCACCCATAGCCTCTTACACCATCTATCCACAGTTACTCACAGGGCACAGACTATATCTATCTATATTAAAGTTGTACTGTGAATGTTTTTTTTTTCTTTCTGTTTCATCGCATTATTTCCTATTTGTGTTGCTTTTACGCTGTCCTGAAATGGCTTTAGTTCCACTAGAGTTACTGTCTAGTCTATCCTATTTATTATAACCAAGTTGTTGTTTTTTTTAACATTTTGAAATATATACTGTATGCAGATGGCAAAACACTCCTCTCTTATACTCCTCAACTTACGCCTGGGGAGTTATTTCCATACTGGCTGAAAACGTATTCCATGCATTGCTATTCCGCTCAGTAATCCACTCTGCTGCCACTGTCTGAGAAAGTATAGGCCTCTTTGTTTCGGAAAAAATAAAAATCCTCATCACAAAGTCCAAAAAACTTTTATTGTACGGATAATATAACAGTTTGGTGACCAGACACATGCCATTCAGAACATATATCATTGTAGATAGAAATCAGAAAAAAAAAACCTAGGAAAATTATTGTATAGTTATTGTGAATAAAAGACAAGAGATGACGAAGCTGAGATACTTAGGTGGGTTATGGCAGAAAACAAAAATATGAGAGCAGATTATTTTTGCCCTTTTCGTGGTCCATTTGTCATATTCTTTGGGCTAGCTTACTAGAGTAATTCCTAATGTAAACCCCGCTTTCTGGCACCTTTATTGGAAACTCTACATTAAGGTTTCCTTTTCCCTATTTATTAGTATAGTTTGAGTTGTTCTGAAGCAACAGCCATATAAGTTTGGGCATGTCTTTTATTTTATGTATTCCCAAATATAGCAATGAAGATGAATAGGCTCTTTTAAAGGTTTTGGCCTTTCTTCCAACACAAATGCTCCACATTCAGTCCCAAAAAAATGGCTAGAGCTAAGAGGACACACTACGCACAGTCTGGGAGAACACCTCTGTGATTTATAAAGTCTATATGGTCATCAGTGCACATTCTTGAAAAGGTCCGTCATGCGGCCCTTCAATAGAAGTCAATGGAATAGGGAGTGAATATTTGTGGGAGTTAAGTTTGATGTGACACCTTCAACACCTTCCCCGATACTTTGGCTTTTGATTATGTGACTAAGAACAGTCATCATTTCATTACATGTAGCCTGTCAGGAAAACATAACAGATGGTGGTTGTCGATTTCTGGTTATGGCGGTCATTTGTTCTTAGCAACAACAAAAAAACAACAGAAAAAAAAATCAGCATTTATCTAAATCCTTTTGTTGTAAGTTGTAACGATGCTCACGCTGTATGCAGTTGAGATCAATTAGAAGTCAACGTGTCCAACATGTGACAGGTGTCAAACGGTGCTTGCTGATTGGCTTAGACATGATACCATATGCACAGACTGGGGAGTGGAAAATCGGCTGGTACAGAGTGTGAAGGTTGTTGTCCTAAGACATTACCAACAATCCCAGGCCTCCACTCTGGTTTCTCGCTCTGAATATGACGTATATAATTGAGCAATGTTTTTCTGTAGCTGGCGGTTGTCATGTGTGCTCCATCTCATTTCATTATGCAGTCAAATTGATGTATATTGCCAACCCACCCCCTTTTAAAAAGCAACCTGCATTTCGGCATGCATGGATGCACCTGCAATGGCCGAACACTAGTACACACACACACACACACACACACACACACACACACACACACACACACACACACACACACACACACACACACTTTGTGCTGCCACAAATCAGGACATCCATCTCCCATTAGGGCAATTTGAACCCAGAGTAATGAAGTAGTTTAGTGCTAAAATCTGGCAACCGCTGATGATGCCAGGGCCATCGTCTTTCACCGAGGTAAAATGGCTGACGAATAGGGTCTCCTCCCTAGACAATATATACACACACACACGCATGTGCACACACTCAAATAAAGAGACAAGGCAGATCAAATCTGACATGACGGTAATCAGTCTAGCAGCTGCCTGGTTACCTGGCCTGAATATATATTTGTAGTTTGCAAACTCCAACGAAAAAGTAGGTTTGAGGGATTTAAATTATGATAACCTATGGGAAAAAGTGATTTTGTGGTGGGAAATAGTTTTGTGTGAGTTTAATTGGACAGTTATTCTATTAGAATAACAGCAAAGTGAATAGTTTTTCCCCATCTCAATCAATGAATCAACTGCTATTCTCACTCACTGTTGTACCAATGTTCTCACGTATATGTGCTACAGTCCTGTCTCTTAATATTCCATCAGTTTAATGAATCAGTCAAACGAGTATTAATGTAGATATTTGGTGATGTGTATGTAGTTGTAATGGTAACGGTGAGAGTATGCTTTTGGCTGTATGAGTGCATAGCAGTATACGCCCACATGACACAAGGTATGAGTTATGTCCTCGCCAATCTCTCTGTACACAATCATCACCTGTAAGTTCTATTTTTTAGTCCATACATTCTCATCCTTCGCCCTGGGAATTCATATGTTTTTTTTCATATTTTGTCTTCTTTCCCGTTGACATAAACCGATTATCCAAGCGCCGTCTCGCATTGTCTACCTGCGGCTGCATCCTAGCCCAATCATCCATCACTTAGAAGGGGCCTGTAAGCACCTTTTCTTCCCCAGAGGAGTGAACTGACATTGGGCATTGGGAGCCACTCAGCTCTCCCATTTCTTTCTCAACTACCTAGGAATGTGCCCCCACTCTTCCCATGCAGATTGGCCCCTCTCTTTAGGGACTGTTCCAGCTCCAGGAGTCTCTGTCCTAAACTGGGATGGCCTTGAATAATGACTTAAATATGAGATACAGGAGTTAGGTGCAATAGAAGATAACATTTCTCCCACTTTTTTTTTCTCTCTCCATAGCTCCTGTCAAGCGGGCAGAAGCCAGCCCTGGGCTGACGTGCACTAGCTTTGTCACATAACTGCATTATGTAGGGTCCCCAAAGGCTACAGCATAATGCGACTGTTGCTGGGGGGTTGCTACAACAGCCTCGCCTCATGGGTTATGTATTAGTGTTTTCACTGCGGCTTAAGGATCACAAACTGTAACTGCACTGTCACTATTTTAGTTGTGGCTGCTAATGCGTTGCAAAGATGGCCCCCTTCGGTAATATTAATTTCAGGGTATTACTGTGAATGCGTCTTGACAACGCAAGACGCCTCACGGACGCAGCTCGCGAAGTTGGCTTATATATCAGATTGTCGGGCTGTCTGAGACAATAAATATCAGCGCCGAAAGCCAGTAGCACAGCTGCTGCTGGAGGCCCAACCCTGGATATCAAGACACACACACACACACACACACACACACACACACACACACACACACACACACACACACACACACACACACACATATACCAGTCACAAAAATGTGTCATCCCAAAGTCATTGTCAACACTTGCTGGCAGTGTCCAAACTGAAACATGTCAGTGTGTGTGTCCAACTCTCTACTGAAAACTTTCCCTAAGACATTTTCAGCGGCAGCTTTGAGTTATCGTGATCCAACGTGGGAAAAAAAAACACTTAATTGCATTTAGAAATCAATGTTTTACAATCAGGTTCAACATTGTAATTGCTTAAGGAAATTACACTTAAGGTGGTTAGGAAGTTCATTTCCCAGCCCTTTGAACAGTCTCCCCTCTACGTGCTCATTAAGATAAGTGAGGCTTTTTTTAAGTATAAAAGTCAACTTTTCATTACCGGCCTCTCGTCTGGTTCTCAATTGATTGTATTGCTTGATAGCGCACACCGTGTGAGAGCCGATACTCTTCCACTGAAAGCGTGCCAACAAAAGTCTTCTGATTGAGCCGAGCGAGGCATTGACTAACCCCCGGAATGTGCCGGCGGAGATGCTAAAAGACCATGAAAAGGAAGTGGATTTTCAACATGAATAGTGGTGTGTGGGTTCAAAACAAAAGCCCGCCCCCCCTCTATACCTTCACACTTTTTCCTCTTGTTGACTCATCCATCTTGCCCTGGGGCTTCTATCAACAAATTTAAGATGTTTTTTTACAAGTCCTTTTGAAAAAGAGAACTCCCTGCGCAAAATGCCTATACGCCGACGACTCAGTCATTATTCTCAAAGTCAATGGCCCTTCCTCTCTCAAAAGGCCTTGATTTTTGTATTTTTAAGTACGGGTCCACTGTTTACAGGGGACCCGTAATTATTACTCTCCACCATACTTATTCTTACTTCTTACTTCTTACTTCTTACTTCTTACTTCTTCCTCACATTTTCTAGCTGCTTCTCCTCCCACACCGTTACACGCAGACATGCAAAAATTTCGCACAACGTGCGTCCCCACCCCGCGGGGTGTGCTATTATACAGTTTTTTGAATTTCCGCTAGTGGGCGCTGTAATGAAGTCCCGACTGAACGAACTTTGAGAGGCCACGCCCCGCACACCGTAACTCCGATTGACTTGAAATTTCTCACACAGGTGTATGTTAGGGTGCTCTACAAAAAAGCCTCTGGGACCATAAAAATTCTTCTGGGAATATTTCCCGCTAATTAGCATAAAGTGAAAAACAGCGTGTTATCCACAACTTTCTGAAATTTCACTGTATCAACACCAAATTTCTCGTGAAGCCCTGGGGGACTACAATAAACATACCCGTAAAAGATTAGTAGTACAACTTGAAAAACATGGCCGCCACTGACCAAAACGTTTACGCAGGGGCGGGGCATAATAACACGTTGGCCATAACTCCTTAACCATAGGTCCTATCATCATGAAACTTGCTGGGTATGTGCAGAAGTCATGTGGTTGCATGCCCATCGAAGCTTATCGAGATCAACCCATAGGGGGCGCCACAAATGGGCGGGGCTTAATAACACGTTGGCCATAACTCCTTAACCGTAGGTCCTATCATCATCAAACTTGCTGGGTATGTGCAGAAGTCATGTGGTTGCATGTCCTTCAAAGCTTATCGTGATTTACCCATAGGGGGCGCCACAGGGGCGGGGCCTATCCACAAATTGGCCATAACTCCTTAACCGTAGGTCCTATCATCATCAAACTTGCTGGGTATGTGCAGAAGTCATGTGGTAGCATGTCCCTCAAAGCTTATCGCGATTAACCCATAGGGGGCGCCACAAAAGTCACCCGACTCCGATTGACTTGAAATTGATTACACATGTACAGCTCATGGTGCTCTACAATATAGCCTCTCAGAATTTTTTTGTAATTTCCGCTAGGGGGCGCTATAATTAAACCCAGACTGAAGAAAGTTTGAGAGGCCACGCCCCGCACGCCGTAAGTCCGATTGACTTGAAATTTCTCACACGGCTGTATGACAGGGTGCTCTACAAAAAAGCCTCTTGGACCATAAAAGTCAACCTGGAGATATTTTCGGCTAATTAGCATAAACTGAAAAACAGGGTTTCAACCACAACTTTTTCACGTTTTACTCTATCGACACCAAACGTCTCACGAAGCCCCGGGGGACTGTGACGCACGTCTCCGAAAAATATCGGTAGGATAGCTTGGAAAACATGGCCGCCATTGACTAAAACGTTTACGAAGGGGCGGGGCTTAATTACAAATTGGCCATAACTCGTTGACCGTAGGTCCTATCGTCGTGAAACTCGCAGGATACGTGCGGAAGACATGCGGTGGCGTGGCCCTCCAAGCTCGTCGAGGTTAACCCACAGGGGGCGCCGCAAATGCGAAAACCGTCATTCGCCGACGCAATGTTTGCCGGGCCACGCCCCTTTCCCCCCGACTCCGATCGACTCGTCGTTTGTCGGACGCGCGCGGCTCGCGTCGCTCTACGGTAAAGCCTCTGGGACCGCGGGGGTCGGCCGCGATTTTTTCCCTTCCCCGATTCGCGCGGGGGCGGCCCGTACTTTCCAAATCTCCGCGGGATTTCTAGTTTCTATTTATTCTTCTAACAGGATTTCTCCAAATCTTGAATGTCACGCTTGGCTTCTCTCAGCATACTTAGCAGCCAGGGCTAGTCGCGCGAGGTGAAGGAGGAGTGCACACACGTCTTAACGGATGGAGCTCATTGAAGCGATTTGTAAACAGGTCCCCGCCCGCCCATTGACTTTGACGCTGTGTGTGTGTGTGTGTGTGTGTGTGTGGTATTGCAGTCGGATCAAACTGTTGAGAGTGGCGGCTGAGACGTGCGCTCCACTGCACTCTCCTTGACTTCGCTGGTGGAGTGCACGGTGTGTATGGAAATTAGCCGTAATTACCATTGAATGGTGTCCCCTCTCTTGTATTTCATAATGGTGTCATTATACTTTTTCTCCCTGCCTGATTTATTTCCCCTCTTTCCTCCCTTTTCCTCCTTGCCTGCCTTTTTTTCGCAGTTCTCTGTAGCCTACATTCCCCCGCCACACACACACACACACACACACACACACACACACACACACACACACACACACACACACACACACACACACACACACACACACACACACACACACACACACACAGTTATACTTTTGAGGAAACTCATTGACATAATGCATTATAGCCCCTTACCCTAAACCTAACCATCACAACTGAATGCCTAACCCCAACCGTTACACTAAACCTAACATAAACCTAATCCATACCTGAACCTTTACTCTTAACCCTCACAAATTACTTTAAATTGATGTCCGTGGTGTGAACCGGCCTCAAATGTCCTCACTTTCCAAAACATTTCCTCACTCTAAAAGGTTCTCACATTAATAGGTGTACAAGTACACACACACACTCTCTCTCTCTTTCCAACTATCCTTCCGTCCTCCTCCTATCGCTCCTCCTCATGCCATATACCTCATTTACACTCTCACTCATCCAGATGACAGGAACAGGTGCACTATTAATTATGCTTTGAAATATATCTCCGCCGTGCTCCATTTCCCATCCCCTTATCGCCGCACGCTTGCAGCCAACGCTTTCACTACACTGCACCTCAGAAGCCAAAACTTCTCTCGCCTTGTTCTTTGAAATTGTTGTTTATTATTTCAATTTAAAGGTGCACTGTGCAGTTTTGGTGGAGGGGGATTTTTATCACATCTGCAGAGCCTTCAGTTGGTTTTACAAAACATATTTCCTCTACTTGTAATTCTTAGTATTGAATGATTCTGTTTTTGAATCAAACTAAATTATTTTTAGGCACCTGGAACCAAATGTGGGACACCCAAAGTGCACCTGTAACTCTCCATACCACTTCCTTGTACTGTGCCATTCTTCACTGAACAGTCTTATCCTTAATAAGCATTGTGCGGCTCCTACTATCTCTAGCTCTGTCATGTTGAGATTACGACTTAATTGTGTCATTATCTGAAAATATCAAACCGTTTTGGCATGATCATGTGCCGCTAACTATCTCATTATCACAAGGCGGCGAAGCAGACTCACTGTTTGTAGTGCTCATGTTTGCTTTCCCAGAGATAACAATCGAATTACATCGTTATCTCAAGGTATCAAAACGTTGTTTGTCTCACGGCTTAAATATCTCATTATTTTGAGATAACAGAGCTACGTTTTTGGGTTGTTTTTTCGTCGAGATCCAGCTGCTACGCCCCACCGGTGTTGTTTAAGCGTCTATACAAATCGGCTTAGTCTGATGAAAGCCATGCCGATCAGAGGGAGTTAGGGAGTAGATTTCATTTATGGAAATGGATATGAGAAAAGCTATCCCCCTTGTTGGAAATACACTGACTTGACTTGGGGGCCACTCCGTCATTTCTCAAAGCTCCATGCGTTGTTCCACCAATGGGATGTCACCTCTGATACCTCCTAAATGCTTTCATTTAAATATCCATTTAAGGCTGTGGTCGAATGATCCAAGCATTTAAAAAAGATTGCGTAAAAGATGAGTCCCAAAAAATGAATAGAAATGTGTGCTTTTTTTCTCTGAGGTGAAAGTTGACTATATCAGTATATCAGTTTTTATCTTGTTCATTCTGAATTATCTTGTAATGGCGCTGACCTTGATCGTCTTAAACAATGGAACAATGGAGGAGGGAGAGAGCAGATCAATCCATTACATTTCCACTTATTTTTATTGACCTAAAAGCTAAATGAAATCATCTCCCTAATACATTGAAAATGCATATAAATAAAGGTGTTTTAATCTCTCTTAATTATACAGCTTACATTCTCTAATGCAGAGTTTTTCCTCTAAATCTTGGGTGAAGCCCACCGGCGATTCTTGGGAAGGTCGGATATATATTAAACTTTTATGCAAATTTTTTGGCAAGGTTTCCTTCATCTAAATGAAAGTTGAATAAAGATATTATAGTATGCATACAGGTTCATAGCCTAGAAGCATAATGCAGTTTGGTACTTTATCTTATGTAAGAGTATGTTGAGTCATATTTGAGGTTAAAATTGAAGGTTCCTGAATTCAGAATTTTGACTCTTAATTGCAGCTTAAAGACCTACTTCACCGGTTGGAATATGAAGGTGTATTGAACTCTGAGATCCTATTTAGTATACATGTGCAAAAAAAAATTAATCGGATCATCCTAGCCTGAGAAAAGGCAGAAAGAGTGTTTTATGGTCTCACTGTCTAACCCTACATTTTCCTTTTTGTGACATCACAGTAAGGGTCAGGAATAACAGGACAGCTGGGCCAAGGGAAGACTGAGGGAAGACTGAGGAAAGAAAAACCTCATTCATTCTATTATAATAGTGATTTTATAATGATAGAACGCTGGTTCCATATGGGTGAAGTATCCCTTTAAGTTTTCACCTCTTATGGCTCTGTTTCTACAACCTGTTGCAGAGTTGTTTCACAAAACAGTCGACCGTGCAAGGCAGGCCTGGATTCATTAACTGATAGCACTGTTTACCTTGCAAGACAATCACTTGTTTATTTCAACACAAATTGGTCCAAATCAGAGTTAGTATGCAGCGCCGTCTCCATACTGTGAGACAGTGAAAACATTTCCTCATATCCTGAGGGGTTAACAGGTGCCTGAGCTCACCAACTCTCAGCCTTAATATCCAGCTGTCCCTGTTTCCAAGACAGCACAGCAGCCTTCTATCATCATTATGTTGTGTGGAGTAAATAAAGCAAGTTTGACTCCACGCATTGGATCCCACTTTTTGGCCCAGAGCTAATGCTAAAGAAGACAGTAAAAGTGGCCGCTGCCAGGGCCTGGATAGGATTCTCTTTGACTTGGCTCCTCAGTCAAACTCCTAGGCCGCTAATTGCCTCCGCCTCCGATTGATGAAAAACAAAACATAAAAAGTGCTAGCGGAAGTGTTGCAATGCATTATGGGTATTTGACCTATGTCAACTAGGTCTGGTCTATGCCCCGTGGTGGTGCTTTCTTCTGTTGCGCGTAGGCGGGGGTCATCGCAATATCTGAAGCCTTTGTATATATATGTGTGTGTGTGTGTGTGTGTGTGTGTGTGTGTGTGTGGAGATTGCGTAAGTGTGCAACACAGATGAAGGCAACCGTCTTTACAAACTCCCCTTTGTGGCTTCCACCTCGACAAAAAAAAACACTCTGATCCATCAGAGCCGGAGCTGCAATCAAAAGATGCGTTCAAAAAGGCTCTATAAAATAATGACCCCGGACTTGTGCAAGACTGTGTAAAGATTTGCAGGCATTTTCTTTTCCCACTTTAATCGCTCAACTCTGATGACACGGCCTAAGGATTAATTTGATGGGATGGAGGTGTGTGAGAAAGCAACATTTGCTGCACCTTGGCGCTACAAATTAGCCCTCCCATTCACCTTGTTAAGTGTATGTTTTGTTAGTTGAGGAAAATACCGGATGGAAAGAAAAGATGCCGATTACCTGCCAACACACTCCACCTTGTTAGGTCTGAGCACATCACCCACGAGGCAGCAGTGGTGGTGGGGCAGCTTATTTCAGAGTAGCATCCTTCTTCAACCTCTGTGTGTATTTCTCTGAACCTGATGCTGCGGTTTTTGGGCAAAATGCAGGTGCTTGTGTGTACTTCCCTGTGGACTTCCTCCCTCCTCCTCCTCCTCCTCCTCCTCATGAATGCAGACAAATATTGATCTAAAAAGCCTTCAGAAAAAAAGAAAAGAAAAAAAAACTATTACTTTATGGCAATGGAAAGGAAATGAAATAGTGTCAAAGGAGCGGAATAAAATTACCGAGTAAGTGCGGAGTAATCCTTTAATTTAATTAGGTAAATTACAAGAAAACAAGCCTTTGGAAGTCTGTTTTTGTTTATTTTTTCTTCATTTCCTTCAGCGTACTCTCTTTCCTCTTTGCTCTCCCTGGAAGGCTTTTTCTTGTGGTTGCCAGGCAACAGGGAAACAGTTTTTCTTTGGTCGTCCCGGAGGCTGGCAGTAGAGAAGGGGTGTGTGTGTGTGTGTGTGTGTGTGTGTGTGGGTGTGTGTGGGGGGGGGGGCACAGTGGAAGCTCTGTTGGAGTCTGCCAGCAGTGCGAGTGCGTGCCTGTACAGCTGGGTCGGGGTCGCCAAACAGCCCCTTAGCCCACCACTCGTTCGCGGTCATAGCGCCGCTGGCAGGAAACCTTGGGGGGGGGGGGATGGGTTACGACAGAGTTAGTGATAGCAGGGTGAGCTCATGACTCAGCCACAGCACCCAGAGCAGTAAACATTAGGGTTACGTCGAGGTCAAAGTGATGAAATGGCACAAATACTCCCAGCCACGGGTCCCGGATTTGGAGCCCCCTTGAGTTTCAAATGCTTTTTTTTTCTCTGTGCTCTTCCTTCTGTAAGAGGCTGAGTCACGAGCTGCATACAGTTGCACAACTTGATAAATGTCTCTCCAACAAACATAGTCCCCACCCCCCCACAAAAAAACCCCAAAACATATTTGACAGAAAGTTATTTGACCAATATTAGTTTTTTTGACAGTCCTTCACTATAGAAATCCTTTTTTGGCAATAAGTATGCTAATCAAAGCCTCGGCTGAAATGGATTCTACTTCTTCTCTTTTATTATGTTGTTCTTTCTCCTCTTCGTTCCGGTGATTGACACATTGTAATCTCGCTAATAAGCACCTCTGCTGTCTTTTTCCCTTCCCTTTTGTGCGAGCGTCACAATAGGCCTGCGCCGGTAGTTGCAGGTGCGGCGTGTTTCTCGGAGTGCTCAATATAGAAACTATAATCTCAGTTACCTGCTGCTATTATCCTGGATATTCAGGCCGCTCCACATGCGCTGTGCTAACTGTCAGTCTCCACTAGTGTCCCCCCCAAGGGGTCAGCAGCCAATCACACCTCACATTACTCATTGTTTCTCCCTCCTAACCAATCATCCGGCCTGTCTCTGGTCATTAGTATGGCTCCATAGCTGCCCAGTGCTTTGGAACCTTTTACCATAATGCACTGGTGTTTCAGGATATTTAAAATACCCTGAAATTAAATGAGAGGTCTCCTTGAATGATTATTGAGAGTTTGAAGGCTTGTCAGTGTTGCTCGGCTCTTCTTTACTCTTTAAATGAATACACCAGCTCTATAGTGTCCGTTAGTGCTGGGTATCGAAATTCGATACTTCTTTGGCACCTGCCGAAATGCCTCCAAACAATCAGCCTATCTAACCCTAACCCTTTTCATTTGGCAAAACTGAGTTGTCGGTTTTGTTACAATAATATGAAATGGCATCTTAAAATTGCTATTGAAAACGGTATCGGTCAGGGAACCGGTATCAAAGTCAAGGTATCGGTATCTGTTTTAAAATGTAAAATGTTTGATCAGGTGCAGAAGAAGCTGGAAGCAATGGCAAAACAACTTTATCCAACTTGATGAGAGTTTGCACAACACAATTCCTATGAAAATATACAGGAATAAAATCTGTGTCTGCCGCAACTGCTGCAAACGATGCCCTCCATTGTGCAAGTCATTGTTGGACCTTGAAAGCAAATTTGTTTCCTCCCCCACCTTCCCACTTTAAATGTAGTGTTCTAATTAGGCTTGTCAGTGGCGGTTGGTAATGCGTTTGAGTGGCATTTAACAGCTGTTGTGTTTGTGTTTGTGTGTGTGTGTGTGTCAGTGTGTGAATATTGCATGGCATATACACACACACACGCACACAAATGCCAAAGTTATCAATAGCAACGTAAGCTAAGGAAAGGTTTCTCTCTGCTTTCTTGCGTCGGACTGTTATGTGTTGATGTGATAACACAGGTTTGCATATCGTTGACCTTTTTTTTTCTTGATTTGTATAGATACTGTATGACCCCAGGATGGAGGCAAACTTTTTATTAGAATTATAATTTAACATTTTCAAAGTGCTCGCCTCGGCCCCCCCCCCCCCCCCCATCCTGTCAGCCTGACTTTTGCAGTTGAATTAATTTGCCTCATCAAGTGCATAATGCCGAGGTAATCAGCCCAGATTTTTAGTGACTTTTGAGAAGGTCAATGGATGTGTGATGAGAGAGAGATAGCTGAGCTCTGCCGTGCTCTTCAGCAAGGCACTCAGCACTCTGGAGCGCTCGATTTTTTCCCTGAATTTGAATCAGCTTGAAACAACAAATTATTTTCTCCTTTTAGCTTTTTTTGGGCAACATATGATGCCTGAAAAGTCAAATCCATCAAATTTGCTAGCAGTTCGGTTTTAAAAAATACAGTTTTTTAAAAGTATGACTGCTTATTGGCCCTACAAATGTCATATTTGCAAGGCACCGCGGCTTGAAGAACATCTGAGAGACTGTAATCAGAGGAGAGGAGCAATCAGTCTCTGCGACAGAGCTGACATTTTAATCATTTCATAATGTATGTCCAAATTTTTATGAGCTTGACATTTTGAAATGCAAATAACATGCTCCGTGCACAGAAAATGAGGGGAATGCATTAACGCCAGAGAGTGTATTCCATGACGGTGATCGGTGATGACTAAGAAAAGTAGTTCTGCATTGAAAATAAAGAGCTAGATCGGATGATGTCGCTTCCAGGCTGCTGTATGCACTTTTATTCATCCCTTAAAGCTATGATGCGTAACTTTTTTAATATAAATCAATATCTGTTACATTCAAGCCATTGCCAAATTAGTTGACACAAAGTTGATTTAAGCCTTATCATCTCCACAAAACTCTCTTTGTATTTCACAATATGGCAGCGTTTACAAACTGGTGTCGCCCCCATGACACTGTAGACACATCTCTTGGGATACTGGACTGATTTTACCATCGTTGTTTCACTTATCTAAACATAACTATTTGAGAGTATTTTTTTCTTGAGAACGATTGTAGTCAACAAAAAATGTGTTCGACAACATTGCATATTAAAGCTGGAGTGGAGGATTTGGGGAGAAAATGGCAGTTGGGATAGATTCGAATCCAAATACCTCAACTTGTTCTCTTTGGTCCCTCCCCTATGGTCCCTCCCTGACACGCTCTACACCAACAAAGTCATGCCAAAGTGAATGGACAGTCCCAACAGCCAATAAGAACAGAGAATCGGAGCCTCGCTCTGATTGGTCAAAGTGTACAGCTCATGTTAATTTTGACCAGTCAGAAATCTCATACCCCAGCTTTAAACAGGCTCCTCTCTTCTTTTTCCCCCCATGCAGTCTATCAGAGAAGTGACGGGCTATGTGTTGGTGGCTCTCAACCAGTTCGACTACCTTCCCCTGGAGAACTTGCGCATCGTCCGAGGCACCAAGCTGTACGAGGGTCGCTACTCCCTGGCCATCTTCCTCAACTACAGGCGGGACGGATACTACGGCTTGAGGCAGCTGGGCCTGCGCAACCTCACAGGTCAGAACCACTCCTACCGCCTATTTAAAGGTGCACTATGTAACTTTTGGTGTGTCAGAAAAGGGAACATCTTCTTAGGTATATTCTCATAACTGAATAAACAAACATTCCACACAGGAAAATTGGATCACTGGAACACTGTTTGAAGCTAACAAGCTACCTGAAAAGTTACTGTTTCACTGTTGTTGTTTACAGTACCTTGGCCCAAACATATTCTAGTCTTAAGTTTGGATCTAGGTGCCTCTTAATAATGTTCTTTTGATTTATGATGGCAGCATTATTCAATACTAAGAATTCCATGTAGAGAAACAATGTTTTGTAAACTAACTGTGTGCTCTGCATATGTAAACAAATCCCCCTCCTCTGAAAATGCATAGTGCACCTTTAATGACTTTGCTGCATAATCAGGACGTCATTGCATTTATTAAGCAAATAAATCATTAAAAAAGTATTTTTTCATGCATCAAAACACTGCCGAGTCATACAGTATATATTGTGTAGTTATGATAAATTGTCGGAGAAAAATAAAACTCCCTCAGTACATAATTTGGAGCATCTTTCTTTGGGATGCATTTTTGTCAGAACCACGCTGAATACATTGCCTTTTTTTTTTCACTCCGAATGCGGTGCTAGTTTCAACTTGTTTTTACACCCCGCATAAACTGATTTAATAGAGCCTTTTTTTAATGAAGTCAGAAAACATTGGAAACTCAACTGTTGATGCTACGTATCTGCTACCCCGGCAAATTAATCTTCTGGGTTTGCTTATACTGTATAGAAGGATCAGATGTCTTGAGAAAAGCCCTATTTTCCCATAATTACATTCTTGTGTACACACTAAAAAAAACTGGATTTTGAGTTTTTGTAAGCCATTTTATTATGTTTTATGCAAGAGCTTGTTTTTTTTTTTGTTTTTTTTGAAAGAGTGAGGTCATAAGCTAAAGTGGGTTGCATTTGTAAAGGGTAGCTTTTGTCTGTGTCAACTTTATCAACTGTATCAGACCTTTGAGTCGTTCATCTTTGCCATTTGGTTGTTTCTCAGTACTGGAGTGACCTTCTAGCTATTGTCAGAATAACAGAGGAAAACACTATCTCCAGATACGAAAAAACTTCTTCTTCACTGTTCATTTTTCTGAATGATATCTCCTCTCGCTGCTCCCCGAACATGAGCTGTATAAAACCATACAAGCACGTATCAAAGTATGCTTACAGAGAACTCAGGAGTTGCCACAAGCCGTATATAACAGTCACATTAATTATCTTATAGGGAGAAGCATTGGAGCCAGGCCTAGCTGGGGAGGGGGGGGGTGGGGTCACTCTTTTTCCTTTTGCAGAATGAGTGGCTCTATTTGATGCCACACTGTCTAGATTGAAGATGGTGAACAGAGAGAAGCTATGAAGGTTAGGATGGAATGAAACTCAAGTGTTCCAGAAGAAGAAAAAAGTTGCTGTTGTCGAAGGCTGTTATGAAAGGAAAAAAGGCATTGGACATTGTTGGAAAAGAAAGGGACTGTTTTGATGTTTCTTCTATCTGTAATAACCTTCCACCTGGCCCATTTAGAACCTTAGCACACGGACACAGGGAGTGTTTGTTAACAAGACAAGGCCAATGTCAGCATGTCTATTGGAGAAAATAATTGCAACACACCGTCGTAAAGTAGCACAACACAATATGAAATAAATGTGCTCTGGAGAAAGAGTGGAAGTAAAACTCTAACCCACTCTACCAGTCATATGTAAATGATGTGGCACTGTCTATCTTTTATAATTACTCAAGGGATCTAACTATTTGTTTCTATTACCATAATGTATGTATTTGTAGTATTTTTTCATTTTCACATATTGTTTTATATTTTTTAGTTTTGTCATTGAAAGGTTGTATGTGTTGAGTGTGTCTCCTTCCTGTATTAATAAATGATTACATATATTAGTGATATAAAACAGGAAAAAAGCAACACAAGACCACTCAGGAGAGAACAAGATGTCTTCCGAGTCTTGGCAAAGCATTTAGTTTGTCCTTTGTCTTGTCGAATTTTGGAGGAATTTGATGGCATGCTTTATGGAAGAAAAACAGGATCATTGTTCTTCCAGCGCGAATGGAGCTAAATCTCTCAGAGCATCGCACAACGGCCAATGGGAAAAAAAGAAGAAAAAAAAATCATGTCCAACACGTATGTCCACCAAACCACAGCCAAAGAACAGAGACAAATTCATGAGAAGCTGCCAATCCTCCTGGTGATTTCTTCACACCAAAGAAATCGCAAGTGAATTTGTTAGGCCTCTATGGATTGATTTTACGTTGAGCACCCTCGCAGATGAGATGTAAGTGCCAGAGCATAGGACACGCAAAGGGTAGCTAACTGGGCTCAGTCCCACCATGGACCCCCTCCCTTTTTGGTTGTATTTTGCCAGAGGCTTCTTCTCTGTCATCGATTGGCCAGTTTTACGCGTCTGCTCCGCTGTGGGCATCGCAATTCATCTTATCCTACATCCATCCTGCATTCTTACTGCTGCAGGCAATTCCATGTCAAAATGTCTCCCCGATGGGACCACATTAATTTGAGTGTAAAACAGGAGTAATGTGTCCTGCGGTGCTAAACCAACCAATAACACACACCAATAAAAACCATGGACGTCCATACGTTAGAAGAGAAAAGCCATAAGTGATGAGTTGGATAAGTTGGACGGCAGGGATTCATGGCGGGCTCTTCTGCCATTGACTTTGCTTTAAGATTGATGCTGGTGGATCAAAACAGTGATCCCCCCTTTTATAGTACATGACAGATTTAGTGTAATAAGCAGCGTTTTATGGAGTTTGCACACAGGACTCCAGATAGTTTTAGGGACATGTTGACACCCTGAGCTGGGAAAGCAGTAGGGTGCCTTATATAACATTACATTTCATTATATATACTGTATCCTTTGCATTGCGGGTTTTTCAATCGGAGGCTCCGTTGATGTGACGTCTCGTCCGGTGTGCAGTGGATTGTGGGTCAGAATCGCCCCAAAAAGCATGTTGATTTCAACACAAAAAAAAATCAAGACTGCATGTGATAGGGCATCCAGGTATTAGCATGCATGCTGAATCTGACTACATGTATTCGGACATCCCACATCTTTCTTTTCTATCATACTAAATAGCAGGCAAGTATTACAAGTATCACTACACTGCAAATAAGTTGAAAGTGAACAGATCACAAGCAAAGTAGAACGCAGAATTGGCTAGTTTGGGTTCTTCTTTTTGAGTTCTTTCTTCTCCTTTTTATTTCATGAGAAACTGGAGCTGATGTGTTCTCCAAGGTATTGTATTCCCCCTCCGGTAGAAAACGCTGCACGATCACTTCACTGTCCTCCAACCAGCCGACTGGAATGAGGCAATGATGCAGTTTGTGGACCAATGTTCCTGTGCTCTCTTCTTTTGCCTTATAGAATGACCATAAGGCTCAAGTCCAGCCACCGTGCAATACATTTTCTCAAAAACATCATGGATTCCTTTCTTAATGCAACCGGAAAAAAGGCACTGTGGGAAAATATATGAGTTCCATGTATCCTCAAACAATCCTTTTTCTGGGTGCAGTATAGTATGCCTTGCATTATTTATGTTCCACAATGCATAATCTACATCCTTGGAATTTCTCCTATATTTCCGTGAAACTTTTTGGAGACTGGTGCTGATCCTGAGAGGCAGATTTTCTAACTCTGCTTCATCACTATGATTCAGAAACTACACTGGCCCCCTGCCCGCCCGCCTGCCTGCCTGCCTGCCTCCCTGTCTGGCTGGCTGGCAGGCAGGCTGGGTTGGCTAGCACTCCACACATCCCCTCTTTTTTAGCACACACTCTCTAGCCCTTCGTCCATACCATCTGATCCCAGTGCTTCCCGACTCTGCAATTAAGCCCGGATCCAGCCATGCATATGGATCAGTCCTGCTCCTCTTGATTCCCTCTACTCCTTTGCCCTCGGACAGAGAAGAATATACAGTGAATTCACTCTCTCTTTCTCTCTCTTTTAAATAAGCTGACAAATTAGGCCAGCAGATTGTTCTCCCTTTCCCTAATGATGGAGCTACCCGGGCACATTTGCCTAAACTGGAAGAAATGTACTTATTTGTAATTCATTTTGCCAGCCCATAGCACCGTTATATCTGGAGGGGGTGTGTGTGTGAGAATATATTCAGCAGTTCCTCGCTCACGTACAATACATTAAACAACAGCTTCCACCGCTACTTTATCCCCTCTGTGGAATTCAGCGCACAGTGGGAGTCCAACAGAAAAGCACGGAATTCAATTTGGCTGCGGAGCCAGAATGCATACAGCTGTGCGCTCTTTATAGCAGCAGCAGTAGCATTAAAGTAATCTGTGCTGAAGAAAAGTCCTCTGATAGCGACTTGGTTGCTGGCTTCACCCTATGATGTCTTCTGCAGCTCCTTGTAAGCCTTGATAACCTTTAACACATGAATCGACTGCCACATACGCCGCTCCTCGCTACCACAAGGCAGTTGCTAATTACCCCATGCCGTGCAACAGTAGGGATACTAACCAGCATATACTGTCAGAGCTGATGGGGTGTGTATGGAATGCTTTCATATCAACAACTCTTTTCACTTTTCTTATTTTTTTTTACACTGTGAAATTGCCCATTTGTATGGGTGCCAAATGGCCCAGCGAGCCCCAAATAGAGCTTGGATTCCAGTTTACCATCTGGCGACAATGCCCCCACCATTCTCCTGTGCAGGAGAGCAAGCCACCAGTTTTAACATTCCCCCTTTCTTACTCCCTTTAGGCTGTCTCTCTTTCTCACCTGTTTAGCTTATTGCCTTGAGGCTCACTGTATAGGACTGTAGTGACACTTCCGCGGTTTCACAATCTGGCAACACTCCAAACATCCGCTAATTTAAAGCTTATAATTCACCGCTGCCGTCTCGCTAATTGCAAGCGTTTTTGTAGAGTATTCTGAATGCATTTAGGGCCAAATTACCAACAGCAGTTGAGCGCTGAGATTAATTAATTAATAGACTTGGTTATAATTAACCCCGTGTGCATCTTCATTTTTTAGAGCGTGACTATTGATTTACCGGTTCACGAGCATTCTTAAGCCGATGCTCATTTGCACTGCCGCTCTGCATACACAGCCATATCAGCAAAACCAATGGAGATTTTTCCATTCGGATCAAGGATACAGTTACAAAGTGATGACTGGGAGGGGGAATCAAAAGAACCATGACAAGATACCACAGCTATCTACACCAGTGCCAAGAGGCATACAGTTATTTAAAAAAATATGGCTTTTTTTGTAGTGCCAATTGTGATAAGTCAATATTTCAGTTGTATGGGAGTCGTGAGAAAATGTCTCCATGCAAATTTGATTTCCTCAGCTCCTTAGGGGATATAATTGTGTTTGGAATTTGTATGGGGGGAAAAAACTACTACCAGGGCCTCTTTATTTAACATAAAGCATGTGGTGTTACACAGAGCTTGTGATCTCCAAAAAGTGGTGTAATTACAGAGAGATCAAATAGAGCCAAAGCGGCTAACGCTAATACCCACTCTCACTCCTCCGGACTGCTACGAGGGAGAAGGGAGAGTGTAAGGGAACGGGGCCCATTAATAATGAATCCAGTGTCATCATTAAGGCGCCAAATGATTAAAACATATCTCACAGCTTCAAACGCTTGCTTTGCTACCCCAGAAAAATGCTGCAGTCGTGCTTGTGCAAAAGCGAAAGAGCCCTTCAGTCGGCTTGTGAAATAAAGTTTGCTGCTTTGTTGTCTTTCATCTCTAGCCGTCTTGAAACACCACAGCAACCAGCGTTCCTCTCTGCAAAAAAAAACAACAAAAAAACACACATGTTATGCAATGTAAGGCAACCCCCGCTGATCTGCAAAGCCGCCTCGCAGATATGAACTTACATGCCAAGGTCAGGTCGGAAATCGTTTTTGTGTGCGTTCATAATCCAACCCTTCCCAAAGAACCACAATAACCCTCCACTTGTTGCTGCTTCTGTACAAGAGGCACGCTAACACATCTCTTTAAAGCTACAGCTCGTAACTTCTGTCGTCCCCCATGAGGAATCCTAAATAATTACAACAACACTGTCAACGCGTATACATGAGATAAGCCTTTGGTTATTGCGCATGGATTTGAATCCTTCTGTTTTGCAGAGCTGAATGGCTTCATCAACTTTGTGTCAACTATGTTTGACAAGAATGTATCCGACATTCACTTATATTAAAAAAAAGTTACGCGCTATAGCTTTAGAGAAAGGTGACACTCATTGCAATGTACACACACAATGGGATGCACTCTCACGCCCACCAGTCATTGTAATGCCGTGGCCGTGCTCGGTTTGATCTGAGTTGTGCTGTCAGCGCTGTGCTGCCGTTGGTGTTTTTTGTCTAAATCCTCTGACAGTAAAGACCCATGGGGGCAAAGGAGGGGGGGGGGAAAGGAGGGGGGGGGGGGGTCATCTCTATTAGTGGCTTTGGCACGTCTGGGAGGAGGTGCAAAATGATCTTAATGGAATGGTAATAGTCCCTCGGGGCAGTGTGTGTCTGCTGCCTTGTGCACTGTTTGATGTAAGAAGGGTTCACTACCACTGTCTGAAACATTGTGTTCTGCAGGTCAGCACCAGTTGACCCCTAGCTAACAGAGCTGTAGCTAAACACCCGACAGACTCCCCAGTGTGAGATAATACCCCCCCCCCCCCCCTCTCCTACTCCATAACACTGTTTAACATAAGCCCCTTTTACACAGAGATTGCGGCATATTGACGGAACAACATCACTCCAAAATGCCGGCGTTGCTTGCTTCTGTGTTGTTTACACAGAACCAAGCAACGCCGGCCTGCTGGCGCATCAGTATCTCCTTTTACACAGCGTTCCGGAATGAAAGAGGTGCTTGTAAACTGCGTCAGGTGTGACGTAAACATTTAGCGCCGCGCCGGTCAGCTGCTTTAACAACAACACTGAATTGAGAGCAGATGAGTGCTGGAGCTTGCAGTAAGAGGGCCGTATTTTACTGTCCCCATAGTCTCGCAAAGCCAGACCAAACTACAGTGCCAGTTGATCTCGCTACGCGCTGAGTCCAACATCACTGGGACTGTTAACCAAAACTGACGAAATCAATCCGCTTCACCTCTGTGTCTGTGTGTGTGTGTTTGTGTGACAGGTTGGCTGTGAGCGAGTCTCTTTTAGGGTGACCAGATCCCAATTCACCAGATGTGGGACAAAGACTACGTTTGTGCGGGACAAAGTGCCGTTTTTTTAGCAAAATAAACCCGTGTCACCACCGGTAATGCCAGAGACACGGCTTTCTATATTAAAAAACACTATCTTTAGATCAGCGCGCAGCTAGTTAGCTAAGAGCATTAAGGCTGCGGCTTCACATTAAAAGCATTTCACTGGCTTCACATTAGCATTTCACTTGACAAACGTGAGTTGGCTTTTATTTTGAAGTAACAGGAAAGTAGACGCTGAAGCTAAACCTTCACAGAGCCCATTGAGTCCAGCAGCCCCGGCAGAGCGATACACACACACACACACAGACAAACGGACGGAGAGACGCACACCCACACACACACACACAGAAACTGAGACTGCTGTCTCCTCACAGCTATAGAAATACAGTGTGGATATACGCTCAGACTTAGAATAATAGTGATCGCAGCCTAGCTTAGCCTAGCCTAGCTTTCCCATTGTACAACTTCTCCTGGGCAGAAATAGACTCATACACTGTGCAAAATGAAGCGCGGGGGTTTGGATTGAGCAACGGACCTTATGATCAGATAGATTATACGCCGTTCCTTTTATTTGGTGATTTTTACGAGACATCAGGCCGCCGTGATTAATGTTAAACACACGTCCTTCAACTGCTAACATGGTCGCATGTTTAGAACGTAGGCTATGGAACGTCAAACGCCCCCCTGTTCCGCATCAACAAGCTGGAGCATTTAAACAGAGAGGCGGAACTGATAGTGTCGGGAATCTTACTACCCCCCGAGGTAGTAAAATTCCCGGAACTATTTCTCGCACCTTTCTTCCCTCGTTCCGCAACCGTCGCATTTACACAGCTGGGGGGAGGGCCGAAAGGCCGGCATATTCCCGGCTTTCACTGGCTGTGTAAAAGGGGCTATTGGGGTGGAATCACCTTCCCCCGACACCAACCTCCCAATACATGTTAGCATGGAGGTCTACCAGCAATGCATTGAACAAGTTCTTGGAAAACCCACCTAATCAAACCAAATAGCCATGAATTCATCACACTTGCTCATTAAGAGATGGATTAATTTGTTTTCCTTCCCCTGAGAGATTAGAATTCTGCGTCTCCGGCCTGCTTGACTTTTGCGAGTGTTAATGACATTTTGTGTGTGCAGTGTGTGTTATTTCTTCAAGTACCTTTCCTCAGTGCGAGCCCCTTTACTAGATATGTTGTTGTGACTTCCACTCCAGCGTGGAGCAAAGGGTTTATCATAACCACTGATGAATATGTCCGTCCGCAGCATCTGTTGCAGAAGTTGCATAATCCTAAAGTATAGTGGTGCAGGACCGGCTCACACAACCTCACACTAAATATACTGTAGAGCCAGATGGTGGCAATTTATGTGTGTGTGTGTGTGTGTGTGTGTGTGTGTGTGTGTGTGTGTGTGTGTGTGTGTGTGTGTGTGTGTGTGTGTGTGTGTGTGTGTGTGTGTGTGTGTGTGTGTGTGTGTGTGTGTGTGTGTGTGTGTGTGTGTGTATGTGTCCCAAAATTACCCAAGTGGAGAGATGAGTGCTGCAGCTATGTGCCAGCAAATGACAAATTGCCCATTTAGCCTATTGTAGGTGTCAGTTTTAATGCAGTGGGTTAGCTGTGTTTCCGACACTTCTTAAGCATTTTTGCTCCATGAAAAATATGTAATGAGCCCAATTTGAATTACAAAAATGCATGTCAGAGGAACTGTGTGTGTGTGTGTGTGTGTGTGTGTGTGTGTGTGTGTGTGTGTGTGTGTGTGCCTGTGCACAGCAGGTGTTCAAGCACACACACATTAAGGCTTTTCTTATTTTTTGGTTTCCGTGGCTCAAGTGTGGACATTTAATAGTAGGCCACATTTCAAGTTATGAGCGAAGCTGCCTAGCAGTTTTACTGTCATCATGGCTCCCCTATGGTCCATTCATAGCGCCCTCTAAATTTAAGTTTGATGGGCAATTGTACCGAAACACTGTTTCCAGCGCAATAACAGAGCGGAGAATGGGCTGACTGTCAGGCTAACTCCACTGTAAAACAACCTATCACCGCAGTTGTAGAAAAACAATATGAGACAGCTATTCTTTACTTGTTTTTTATACTTGGAGACTATACCCAGGGAATTATTTGATGAGTGAGCTTCCTGACCTCTGGGTCGCTGAGACCTAAAAGCAGAAAGCTTCAAAAACTGGTAAAACAGTCAATTGTATATATACATACACATTCATGAAGATTTTGAGCTTGTGATTTTAGATGATTTCCAACAGCTGCACAATGTCCAAAATAACAGAAAATATTCCAAATATAAGGGCTTGTAAAGTACTTGTTAACAAACTCATAATATGTGTTAATAGGCTCTCCACCACACGCCAACGTTGATCATTTTAAGAGCGCTGCCCATGTGTTACCTTGATTAGCATTCAGTGGCGCTGTCATCCCTTTTGGCTGGCTCTTTTGTTTGCCCGCGCTGATTGGAGGGCCTCTGGTTAATTTAGATGCAGGGAAGCGTTGACAGAAGAGTAGGGGCTTATTAAGGCTGTGTGAGCCTGTCCCACCTTAAGTGCAGAGTCTCCGCTTCCATTTTCATTTGCCTCCATTATTGAATTTGTCGGCATCTCATTCGCCCTGATTGCATTTTGTGTCACCTCTAAACAATTTTAAAAACAATAAAAAATGTGCCTCCCCTAGAGGTACTGCTGTGCCACTCTGGGAGACGTGTAGCATGACAGTGAAGTAATGAGACGGGCAAAAGTTTTAGACAATCCACACCAGAATACTTTTTTATTTTTTCATTTACATTTTGATTTCTGTCATTTTTGATAAGCCAAATGTCTATTTTTTCCCAAATTTCTACAACCCTGTATACATATGGGTATAATGGTAAGAGAGGGAAACCTTACCAAAGGAGAAAGGGAGTGTGTACTACAGACTCCTAAAGTATGAGAAAAAAAAACAACCCCTTCTCTTTTTCTCCACCTCCACCTTTCTGAAATCCTGTGTTCTAAAACTCCTGTCAAATGTATCTCCCTATGATGTCATAAGGAGATAAGCCACGCCCCCATTACCAACATAACTAAGCTACTACCTCCACCTGTCATTATCACCCCCCTAGATACATCTGAATCTAATTGGCAGTTAGATACATAAAGAGACCAGCTATACAACTAAGAGTTTCAGACTGAGGCTGAAAAGGGGCGATTTAGCAATGGCCCTGTGAGAAGAATAAAAGTGTTTGTGACACTAGCTATTCAAATTACAATTTTGATCGAGATAATTATATGTCAATATGTCACCTTTAACGTCTGTCTGTCTGTCTGTCTGTGTGTGTGTGTGTGTGTGTGTGTGTGTGTGTGTGTGTGTGTGTGTGTGTGTGTGTGTGTGTGTGTGTGTGTGTGATGGGTGGAGCAAGAGTGGGTGTAGGAAAGGAGCAGAGGGATGGCAGGGATTCATTTAGCATCCATCGACACTTGGGGCTGGGGGGGATATGGTGTCATCCCCGCCTACACCTTTTAGCTGCCTCCTCCGGCGCAGACCCAGCTTCCATAATCTCCTAATGTGAAGCGTTTTTCATAAGGATTCATCGCAAAACAATATCATTTGAGACTGCAAAATTTAATCAGGGGCTTTAATACACAATTATGGTTATCAGGGACGATGTGGCAGAGGCAGCAGCGCTCTGGATGGTGGGAGAATTGGGGGGAGGGGGGTGGAGGGGACCTCCCCCGCACTGTCTGCGCCCTAGCCCTACTCTTCCCATTTGTCACAGAGTACAATATCGCTTTGCCTTGGCTGGCAGAGCTAATAATGGAGGTGTGTGAGTGTGTGTGTGTGTGCGTGTGCGTGTGTGTGTGAAAAGGGTTCTCCGGAGACCCACCTCCGCCTTTCCGTGAAGATCAGATAAGTTCTGGAGTCAGAGAGAGAGGGCCCCCGAGCCTGCTGTGGATATGCTTGTAAGGATTGTATCATTTATAAAACACAGCACAGCCCCCTTTGACAGCTTTTTAGGTGTGTGAATAATGCAGCGCTTGATAAAAATGTGCAAACTGCAGGAGCGAGACGTTTCCACCATGCTAAAGAGGGCAACGCCACGCTACACACTTTAACTCTCTGAACTTTATTTTATTTGTCCACTCGCTGCACCTCCTCACCCCATTTTGCTGATGCTTTACTTCCTTTCGCCTCGAAGTAAAATAGTTGCCATTTTGGGGTCTCTATTATCTTTGGTGATAGGCGGCCATTCATCTAACCGACCAGTTTCGCAGTCTTTTGGAGACTTAACAGTTATTCATGGGATTTGAGAAGTCGTTTTCACTTAAGCAGCTACTTTCTCAACGGAATGTGAACACGCTCGCAGGCACTGTATCGAAACGCATCACAATTACACACAGAGGGCCTTTCCTTCGGGACCCAAAGTTTGTTTTCCAGTCCAGTCATGTGTTTACCATGGAATCGCCGGGGCTGCTTCGTCTTACTGTAAATTGGCTTAGGCTTAATGCTAATTACAGGAACTTTTTTCTTTTTGGTAGGAATTAACACACACACACACACTCACAACACCCACATGCATCCGCTAGTACCAATTAACCGTCCCATTCATGCACACACAGACGTCCTCTCGGTGTGAAATAAAAATTATCCGAGATTGCACTTTTTTTTGTGCTGAGGATGTGTCTTTGTTCTCTGCCTGTCTGAGTGCAGTTCATTCAGGACATGCCTATTGTGGCAGCTCCAGCCATAACATGAAAGAGACTTTTACACTAGTGTTGGGAGCTTAACACTTTATTGTTCGACTGAGCCCGACTGATGCCCTGTGAAGTTCAAATAATAATAAAAGACAGCTTTTGTCGATGTACCATTTTGTTTGTGGTATTTCTTTGTTTGTTGTTGCTAGCTCTTTTGTATTTTTGTCCCTAAGAACAACATAGATGGTTATCCTAAATGCATTATTATCTGAGGGGGGAATATAAAATGTTTTTTTTAACTTAAACACAGCCCCGTTTCTCCAACTTTACTTTTCTCTCAACACAGGGCCTCATTCTACAGCGTCGCACATTATCTGCGGTTTTTCGCAATGTACTGTAGCTTGTTTCCCCAAGAGGTCGCAAAGGCAATTTGTTTCGTTCAGGCCACTTCGGCGCATTCTGTCATGCCTATCTGTTACAGTTCGCACCAGGCAAACATGCATTTGAATGACTTTGAAGGGCTCACGCATGTGACATAAAGCCACTCTTCAAATAATGTCACATTTGTGCGCGATTAAATCATTCAGATTGCCTGACATTAATCAACATTAATATCAGCATTTTTTCATTAGTAGAACAACCATAGTCATGGTCAATCATGCCATAGCCCCATATCCGTTGCATTGACTGTCCCTTTTCAAATGTATTCTATTTGCTTAAAATGGAATGATGTTTGGATTAAATGTAAGCTGCTCATGTTCATTGAAGCGTTGACACTACTTGTAGGTGACACTTTGCTAAGCTCAAGAAGGCTAGAATACCTTTGAAGAGCCTGTGATGATGATTGAGAGATGCGTAACACTGGGGCCTAATAACTGGAATATTCATTCATTTCATTTTATTTCATTATATGTCTTATATTGTCTTGTTTTCCCAACGAAGGTATTCTATGGCCAAAAGCATTCACGCAATTAAACAGATCACATAGATTGTAGTGTTCCAGAGCTCTTTAATGTATTTACATTAACAACCCCTATACCAGGAGGGCTTTATACCCTTCAAGGCAACAGGGAAGAAATAAAATAAAAGATATGAGCAGGCAGTTCTGACATTTATTGCCGGCGTCTTAACAGCACGCCAAGCAGGGAAAATTAGAACGAATTAGAATTTCTAAATACATTTTCTTCCTTTTATGTATTCCTAAGTAATATAGTAACACACAGAGAAAGTGTTGTGCAGTCGTAGCATATAACAATGGGAGAGGGGAAGATGGCTGCATTTGTCTCTCAAGCACCGAGTGATTAATTGGCATTTAAGAGGGTAAAGCCTGGGCTTAACTCTCCGGCTCTGCCTTCAAATGCTGAGGCTTTGTCGACCTGACGCAACACTGCTAAAAGATGCCTTTTGCTGTCGGACATCTATCATAGGGATTTTTATATTTCTGCCTTTGTGCACTCCACTTGTTCACTTGAGAATTTCAGCTACTTGACTAAATGTGCATTTTATTTATTTTTTTGTGTATACGTTTGCATGTGCATCTAAGGGCTTTCCTGTGCCTACTTTGTGTGTGTGTGTGTGTGTGTGTGTGTGTGTGTGTGTGTGTGTGTGTGTGTGTGTGTGTGTGTGTGTGTGTGTGTGTGTGTGTGTGTGTGTGTGTGTGTGTGTGTGTGTGTGTGTGTGTGTGTGTGTGTGTGTGTGTGTGTGTGTGTGTGTGTGTGTGTGTGTGTGTGTGTGTGTGTGTGTGTGTGTGCGCGTTAGTGTGTGAAAGAAAGAGTTTGAGTGGCCAAAAAAAAGGAAGAGCACCCGACTGTGGAAAGAGAGAGTGATCATCTCCATTTCTCAGTTCTCCGTGCTCAGCAAGTCCGCCCATACTGGAGTGAGAAAGTGTGTATCGCGTGTGTGTGTGGAGGGACAGGTTCTGGAGAGATGTTCCTAATAAAAATCAGCAGAGTGGATGGCCCTGGACGCACTATGCCCGAGCTACGTGAACCCCCCCACCCCCCCCACACACACACACACCACACACACACACACACACACACACACAGACAAGACAATAACGGCAAACGCATGGACTCATCAGTCGAGGACATATCGCCATCACAGCCGTATTCATCAGCATAATTAGGGCCTAGCAAAGAGATGTGGGACAAGTGGCTAGCAGCACTGATGAAAGCCCATCAGTAGTCTCCCTACAGAGCTATGGCCACTGATTGGCGCCCGGGCCGTCATTGCCGAGAAACTACTTCGAAATAGGGGGGGCTGCTCTTCGCTCGGTCGAACTACAGTATAATAAATTGGCTCGGAAAGGCAGTTTAGCACAGGGATAATTTTTTACTTCCTTAACAATCTGTGCACTGATTGGCCTGGTCTCTGAAATGTTCTCAATTTTTTTTAAATGCGCTTGACGAACAATACAAATAGATATTCCCATGAAAGCTTGTACTACGTTGCTTTTGTCAAATCAAAACGTATTATCTCTCTCTCCCCCCCGAGCTTTTAAATAGCCACTGTGGTAACTTTGATTTATTTTTTAGAACTCTACGCTCTCGGCAAAGGGTCACAGGAATATTGTCAGGGCACCCTTTACCATTGGAGGCCTTTTCCTGTCAATGATCCACAAATGAAAAGCCTATGGCAACTCTGCTGTTTGTTCTATAGACAAGAAGTGGTGGGGAAAAGGTTACTCCCTCAGCTGTTCCCCCAACATTATCAGGTTTCCTCAAGTGCTAAGTCGTTAATTTCAGAGCAGTGTGTTGGCCCTTAATTGGTTAATTTATCATCTTTACAGGCAGCACACGAGCGTGTTACAGTGGTTTTATTTGTTTTTCTACAAGGTGGTAATCTGAAAACCATCATTGATCAGTGCCAATAGATAGATGGGAAGAACAATAGGAAAGGTACAAGATAGCATGTGTGTCAGTCCTACCATTTAAATAGTGAAAGGTGTAGCCCTTTTGTTAAAAGAAAAAAAAAACTTTCCACCAGAGACAGTCTTGAAACAAACGTGTTTTGCAAGCTCGGCAAGGTCTAGTAACATTTGGCCCAATCGTAAATAACAGATGCACCGAACAGACCGCTTTCTATTGAAAGCAGAGGTACAATATTTTACCAGGAAAAGATGATCAGGGGCCTTGTTTTCAGGGCTGGAATTTAAAAAGACACATTACATGCACAATTAGAGAGCATTACCGGTAAAATTCTCTGTAGCCTATTTATATAAAAGGTTTTGGGAATTAATAATTATTAATTATTAGGACTTGGCAATAACCTTATCCCTCTCTCTCTCCCTGATGTTGGAATCTCCGCATATCCCCCCTCGATTCAGTCTCATGCAGGACAATAGTTTTTATGACTAGCTCATAATTCACAACAGTGCGTAGGGTGAGTGGTATGGCTGGTGGGTGAGGATGTTCGGCTGTATATCTCCCAGTACTGATGGAAAGATCGAAGCACGGATGGGGGGAGGGAGGGGGGTACTACAGAGGAGCAGGGAAGGTGGCTGTGGGGCTGTTGTACGTTAAATGAATGACCGTCCGATACAGGGCTTGTCAACCCTTTCTGAAAGAGTTAGTGCCCTTGCCCGGACGGACAAGCGGAGGTGGCAATCCATCTCGCAAAAGGGGCAGGGGCGAAATCTGGACACAGGCACTTAAAAGAGCATTTGGGGCTGTGTTGGGACATAAAGACAGCTCTCCATAAAACAGCGAAAATGGATGATAGCTGTCATACCATTAAAGGCTTCAAAATGTAGATTGGACTTCCATCCAATATGTTTTGGGCTTTCTTATTTTGTCATTCTTAAAAATAAGTTTGAACTTTTCAAATGTCAAACGTCTTATGTTTTTGCTACCGAAATGTCTCACAAGCCAGACAGACAGACAGCAACTGGACGAGCTTGACATTTGGAGAAAAGCCTCTAATCAAACACATCTTGATCACGGTTTAGCTGTCAGGTACAGTATGAAAATGCACCACGTGGGGGCAACTTCTTTTTTAGGTGCAATGTTTGTCTTGTTCAGTTATTACTTGTTTAAAATCTACGCTTCCGTAATCATTTATTAAAATGTTCTGGCTCTGGGGATGGCTGGGCTGAATATGTCAAATGCTTTGGTTTATGACCTTTCTAATTTGACGTCCAAGCACTTGAAAATACGGACGATAAACTGAATTCTGTCTATTTTGATATGAAGCTTTCTTCGGAAACATCAAGGCCTTACAGTGTCCTTAGAGTACCATGAGTTTTAATATCAAATGACAAACCGAAGAAAAATGGCACATCCAGCCAGTGTTGTGTGCTTGCAGTCGGGCATGATCAGAGTTAATTGCTGAGCAAAGGAGAGTTATTGTCCTTCATTAAGTGTTCAGCCATGTCTAAGCAATGCCTGTCCCCAAACTGAATTCCTGCTTTGAGCCTTGGCCAGACTAAAGTGAATACAGTTAAAAGTGGATGTGTAAACCGTGTGGTCTTTTTTTATGCACTTTTTAACAAAACTGTTCTCTATTGGAGAAGCAGTGGTGTCCTGTGTTATGTCAAGGTGACTTGATGGGAATCGAGTGGTGCATTAAAATACATGCACTCATGAATCCTTTTCCTGCACCTAAGTATGTACCTGTTTGTTATTTTGCTACATTCAATGTCAGAAATGTATTAAATCTTGAATGGCGATTGGCTAACGGATGGCTGCTTATTTTCTTAAGTGTTTTTGAATGACTTGAAAGCATGCCGACACTACAGTCTCTACATGTTATTTGAGCGAATCACAGCCTGGGCCTTTTTTCTTTCTTTCTTTTTTTCATCGGAGAATGCAGAACACCCACTGATAAATGGCCCATTGTGACGGGAACATGATTACATGAAGGCTGTGTAGGCCAGTCAGCGGCGGGGCAGACAGACAGAGCGCCTGCAGCAGTGTCACCTCTAAGAGGGCTTTGAATAAATGTCCCCGTCGCTACCAAGGCCCACTTCCTTAATCAGGGTGTCGGATGGCAATGATTAGCTTTACTGCCCGAATCCTCCACCGCATAACTCAGACACTGTTAATAATCTGCCTGGGGAGATAATCCCCTTCTTTACCTTGGGCTAATCCAAACCCAATCTGAACCACACATTGTTACTTCCTTTTATACCGCATTTCAATTTATTACGACAAGTACTTTATTGGAATCCGGCAGTGCGTCATATTCAAGGGGAAGGGGGAGGGGAGATGCAAGATGATTTGTATCTAAATCCCTGCACTAGGTTAAATCGTACATTCAGCTTTGGGGGGGGGGGGGGGGGGCGGCGGCGTTGTTTCTCTTCCACCATGGGTCATGAATTGGGAGTGTGGGGGGGATTACTGCTGTGTTATTTCATTCTGTGTCCATATCCAAAGACGCTGGATTAGTCACAGGGAGAAGGATTAGAGTGTATTATCATACTCCACGCCAGGCATCTGTTGAGGGCACTGGTCCTTGAAAAGGAACATATTTCTGCTATTAGGCGAAAAGCTGGATGAAGAGCACGCCCTTTGTCTCCGGTGTCTCAGATAGATGGATGTGCTAGTAGGTTAGGAGGCCTGTGATACCTTATTTTATTTTATAGTAAGTCTGTATGCCAGGAGGGGAGCCCTTGAGGCAGTGATGAGCACAGGGTGGAGGGGGGGGGGGGGGGGGGGGTTGAAGGTGGCAAAAGTGTGCCCTTTTTAATTCTTTATTCAAACCAATACAATACCAGATTATTTATCCGTCAGCTAATTGGACTTCCCCACTTGCCCTAAGGGCCATTTGAGCCACTCTTTATTCTACCATATAGGGCCATCAGAGCAGCACAAGAGCCACCAATTCTTTTCATTGGGCAACCTGAACGGACTATTGCATTTTCTTTTTTTTCTTTTTCATAAACTTTATATTTGGTAAACAAGACAAGACGAGTGAACAATACTCAACAACAGAAAGAGGCGATCTACATAGGAATCTCAAAGTAAGGGTATTGTGTTTAGGGCAGTGTGATTGTGTGTGTGTTTGTGCATGTGCTTGTGTGTGTGTTAGCGTGCGTGTGTGTGTGTGTGTGTGTGTGTGTGTGTGTGTGTGTGTGTGTGCGTGTGCGTTTGTATCTGTGCACGCCACTGCCCTGAAGATAACAGTGGAACAATAAAAGAATTGTTCCAAATCAATGAGATGCAAGACATAAATACATCTCAACCTTGACTGCTCTGCATTATTCTATAGCACAATTCCCTCTATACAAGAAACTATACAGCAGTCCTCATTAAAACTAAACACTCCCTTCATAGACGACATTCCCTCTATGAGGATTTGAGCAAAGTGATGCATCAGCTCCTTTTAATCAATGCAACAAGTATCTGGTATCTTCCAATGACATTCAAACTCATTATCTAAGTCCCAAGCTAAATGAAATTATTTACTACTCAATGCATAATTAGGGAATTGTTAACTTTTTTTTTTGAATTTTTTTGTGTATGTGTGTGTGGTCTACTTCTTTATGAAACATCATAGCCTTCGGACCTGGCATTGAATTACCGTGCGCATTTGTCAATAGCATTTATCTTCATGCTCGGATGCACTTGAGGGAACACCTTATGCGGGGCCGGGTACTTTTGAGACAAAGAGGGTTGGAGTTAACCTTGGAAGTATTGATTTTCTGCCACCATGTACATGCACTGTATATCTATGGCTATGTGCTCATCTCTCTCTCTTTTCTCCATCTTCTCTCTCTCTCTCTTCCTCCATTCCTCTGCAGAGATACTGAACGGGGGCGTCTACGTCGACCAGAACAAATTCCTTTGCCACGCGGACACAATCCATTGGCGTGACATCATCAAGAACCCCCAGGCCGAGCTACTGGTGGTGCCTTCCAACAACAGCAACCTCGGATGTAAGTGTGTGTACCTGTGGGTGGAGAACAGTGGAAACAGTAACAAAAATCACACACAAAAACACACACACACACACACACACACACACACACACACACACACACGCACACACACATATGCACACACACATATGCACACACACACACACACCATCATCAGCAGCAGCAGCAGCAGCACTCATGCCCTACCCCTTTCTATTCAATCTGTTTGCCTGGCAGCCATTTGGAAGCCAAATCACACAGTGTTAGATCAACGTGTGAACCTTCCCCCCCCCCCATTGTAGTCGGGGTTTACCCTAGCAGCTCTGCAGCCAGACCCATGGAGTTTGGCTGTCTGCTCTGCTCTCCTTAAATCTCAGTGAATCTGACAGCTGGTTTGAAAGCTGCCCACTTCCCCTGGTAGCACACCAAAACCCCAGTCCCCCCATGAATCCCACTCCCCACACATAGTCCCCTCAGCTCCGTCCTCTCTGGACATAACAGGCATCACCACACCCGGCGGACATTTTGTGTCAAAAGAACTGGGCTGTCAAAAGCATGGATATATATAAAGAAACTCGCTCAAACTTTTTGAATGCACATCCACGGACAATGCCTTTTGCACATTTTTAAAAGGGAGAGACGTGGGGGAAGGGCGCTGACGTTTTTTTCTTCTGGCCCACTCAGTTTCAAAAACATGTCAAGGGTTGAACCATGAGGACGGCTGATACGTACAGACTATGGAGGGGGGAAATGTTAAGGAGTGATTTGATGGAAAGATAAGCTGGCCATTTTCTTTTTTTTTAAGCTTTCAGAAGACAATCCACACATGTGTCAACTCGTGACAACGGCGGGGAGTTAGACGTCATGCAAAGCTCTGGGAATATACTTCGGAGACATCACTTTTAAGTGGACTATGCGTGGAACACATTGCTGTTTTGTTGATCAGATGGCACTGACTTAGGAGGAGGAGGAGGAGGAGGAGGAGGAGGATGAAAAGAAAGCAAGAACAGAGGAGGTGGGCCAGAACAAAAAAAAAACAAAAAAAATGACAAGAGCGTGTGGGAGTGGAGGTTGCCAAATTGGGGTCCTTTTGCCAAGGCATAGTTAGTATTTAACATTAACAACCCCACAGTGGGAGTGGTAGAAATGGGGGGGGGGGCCGGGGTGACAATCTGCTTGCGCGCTGTTCTACTTACTCTGTAATTAACCCATAGTCAATTAAGTGTTGATGATGGGCCCGCTGGCACATGAAGGCTGTGCAGGGCGCTCTTGTCAGGTCCCACTTTGCCTGTAGCGAGCGTCTGACATAAAGGGGAGTGGAGGAAGCCTGTCTTTCATTTTCTTTTTTCGGGGTTTCTCTACAAGGCCACCAGACAGCGCAGTGACTCTGGGTGGGTTTTCTATTGTGAGATGAGGATGAAAAGACAAGACAGATCCATCACCCACACTAGTCGGGGAGGTTTTAAGGGTATATGCGTGCGTGGACGTTTGGGCGTTTCTTGGTGGGCGAAGGGGGCAGTAGCTTGATGTATTTAAAGTAAATCTGAAGTTTGCTAAATAGTGTGTGTGTGTGTGTGTGTGTGTGTGTGTGTGTGTGTGTGTGTGTGTGTGTGTGTGTGTGTGTGTGTGTGTGTGTCTGTGTGTCTGTGTGTGTGCGTGCGCCCTTGCAGGCAGACGCTGTCATCGCTCTTGCAACGGACGTTGCTGGGGCCATCAGGAGGACCAGTGTCAAACGTGTGAGTATAATATGCACACATTATGAATATTTAACGTGACCTTGGACTGAACTGAGAAGTCCAGGTTAATTTGAAATCTGGTTCAAACGGTTAGTAGGTGTGAGGCAGGGTGATCCACTGTATTTACCGCACGCTGGAAGGAAAATTAAAGGTGCCGTTCCATCTGCTTTCGATATAATCTCTAATCTTTTTTTAATCTATTTTTGGCATAGAGATTTATCAAGTACACATCTGTTTTGTGTCTGTCTAGCTTTTTTCCTTATATCTTATTAAACTCAAAGGTCAGGTTGTTCCTTGTGTAATGGTTTTGTTAATAAAAAAATAAGGCAAAAAATAAATGGAATGAAAATCAACCAGTGGGGAAGCAGAAAAGGAAGCAGGCCTTTACGAAAAAAGTAAATGCACGGCGTAATTGCAGCTCTCCACTCGTGGCGTCAAACACTCCAATAGAGAGACTGAGCCTGTGTTCTTTTTTTCACAGCCTAATAGACCACATGGGCCTTGTTGTTTATTTCACCACTGCATCATTATGTTCCCACCAACAGCACACAGCAGTTTTCAATGCTTCACTTGGAGCGCCTGCTGCCTCGCTGGCTGCCTACTATCTCCTACTGTACCAATAATGTCTTTAGCACAAGTATCAGAGCATCTTTGACGCACTAGCTACATCCAAGCCTTATAAGTGTACTGCTCATACCAAATGCAGCTGCCTTTTCGAGTAGTTTTTTCTTTAGTAGTTTTTTCTCTGGTTAAAAACCGGACGAGTTTGTAAATATTCCCCTTGGTTACCACAAGAGTTGGCATGGAAACAAAACAAATATAGCCAGGCATTCTGGGAGTTATCAGCACAGTTGGAAAGTTGTCTTTTTGCACAGAATCAGTCCACTCGGCTAACAACACACACAACACTTATGTGTGGTGAATCAGTGAGGTCCAGTGTCTAACTTTTCATTTTACCCAACTGAGCTCTCACGTCCCTCTTCAAATGCGTTTGTGAGGATAAGAGGCTTAGTTCAAGGACACCACAGAGAGACAAGAGACAGCACTCCATGTTTTTTAAAATGTCTGTCTGGGGCAGTCAAGCATGTGAACGTGTGGTCGCAAACCCAGTTGTCTGACCTTTTGGTTTTGTTGCACCTCCCCCCCCCTTCCCCTAATTTGTAACCTCCTTGAAATTCACGTCAGACGGTGTTTTTCGTGCCGGCTACAACATAAGATGAAGGTTGAGGGTGGTGGTATTCTGTTATTATGAGTGTAAATGTGTGTGCATCAGACCTTTTGTAAAGTTCTCTCTATCTCTCTCTCTCTCTCTCTCTCTCTCTCTCTCTTCTCACTCCCTGGCCAGTGACAAAGACTGTGTGCGCAGAGCAGTGTGACGGTCGATGCTTCGGGCCTTACGTTAGCGACTGTTGCCATCGGGAGTGCGCCGGCGGCTGCTCCGGCCCAAAGGACACGGATTGCTTCGTACGTTGAGATCGCATGCCAAACACACACACACACACACACACACGCACACACTTCCATCACTCTCTTCCTTCCCTTTCTTAAAGAAAGCAACCTGCCAAACTCCAGTAAACTAGTATGTGAACAAAAGATATATCTACGGTGCCCACCATTTCTACCATTGTGTCCTTGAGCAAGACACTTAACCCCAAACTGCTCCAGGGGGCACTGTACAACGGCTAACCCTGCGCTCTGACCCCCCTCCGAAGTGTGGTAACTTGAGAGGGGATATGCGAGAAGACGAAATTTCAATGTGCTTTGTGTAATTCGACTCCGAAAGAAAACTTAACTTAATATGAAACCAAAGGGGGTTAAAGGAAAATTGCTTATCACACATTCTCATCCTCCTAATCTTCCACCATTACACGTGTCCGCGTATTTCGTGCAACATCCGTCTGGCATCCATCCCCACCACAGAAATGCATGCACTTTGTTTACTAGCTGATGAATTGTTTTGTCATTTTACGGCGTCCATTAAAGCTGGCTCTTCTCAGAACAAATTGGTGATTCAGTGTTCCAATTAGTATCCCCTTTTATCACCCTCAAGTTCTTCCCCTATTTTGCAAACTCGAAGAGAGTGTGTGTGTGCGGATTGATATTGTAGTTGTAATTCACAGAAAGGCCTCTCGTCCAATTCAATTACAGCCGTTTCAGCCAGTGGCCACAGACAACAGGACACTTAAAGGGTTTATGGGGAAACATTTTCACCATTTACATCATGGCTGGGGATAAATGGCTCCAATTTTTTTCTCCAATTTGGCGTTCAGGAGGGATTAGGGACTATGGCCGTGTGTGTCTGCGTGGTGCACGGCGGAAAAAATGAAATGCTGCCGTAATAGTCTTTCAGTCACTGTGACTTATGTGAGAAAATCATCTCACTTCACCTCACACAGAATCACAAACACACACACACACACACACACACATACACACACACACACACACACACACACACACACACACACACACACACACACACACACACACACACACACACACACACACACCTTTTGTTGACTGTGGTTGTGTGCTCATTGCAGGCTTGCACCAACTTCAACGACAGTGGAGCGTGCGTGACCCAGTGCCCTCAGCCGTTTGTCTACAACCCCACGTCTTTCCAGTTGGAGCACAACCCACGAGCCAAGTACACCTACGGAGCCTTCTGCGTCAAGAAATGTCCACGTAAGTCTGTATAAACAAACTTCGCTCACAGGAAAATTGGTTCCCTGGAATGCTGATTTGAAGTTAAAAAATATATGTTAAAAAGTTACTGTTTTACTGTTGTTGTTTACAGCAGCAGGGCCCACAGTTTCCTTTAGAAATATATTCTCGTCTAAAGTTTGGTTCCAGGTGCCTGACATTTTTTTCTTTGGTGTATGATGATAGAATTATTCAATACTTAGAACTACATTTAGTATTTATGTTTTGTAAACTATACTGCAGGCTGTGCACATGTACACAAATCCCCCTCCCCCGAAACTGCATAGTGCACCTTTAATTGGTTTGGGAACTGGTGTCAATTGAAGCATTTTGCATCTATCCATTCTCAAATTAGACAATTATTTCACGCCACGATAAATCAATCGAACACAAACAAATTGTATCTCAATCAAGTAGTCCCCTCGCCATCTGTTGTGTGCTCTTGGAAAATCTGAAAAGAAAGCAACTCTGAGCTCTTTCTTTCACGGGTGTGGATTCTTGAGTATGGCAGTAATTCAGCAAGTGTGCACCATTATAAGTCAAGCTAAATCAACAGATTGCATATTCAAGTTCCCACTGATCATTAAATGAGTATACACTGGTCACGCTCTTCCACTGCAGCTATACCAAGTAGTAATTTGATTCATTACTTTAGCCCGAGCAATATAGCCTTAGACCATTAGTTTTGATCATTATACAAACGAACGTGATTAAAATACAATCAATTTCTAGCCATTAGAACTGGGGGTTCTTCTAGGAAATGGTTCCACGAGTAGATGTGCTGCACTTTGTGATTCTTGCTCGGTAGAAGGTGTGTGTGTGTGTGTGTGTGTGTGTGTGTGATCAAATGTATTGTGTCGCCGTCGTCAGATAATTTCGTGGTGGACCACAGCTCCTGTGTGCGAGCGTGTCCCAGCAACAAGATGGAAGTGGAGGAGAACCGCATCAAAATGTGCATCCCCTGCACCGACATCTGTCCCAAAGGTAAATCATGTGGTACATGTAGGAAAATGGGCCAGTGCACACGACTGGGCTGTGTTTTTTTTTTTGCATCAGCTAAGTTGTACATTCTTTGCAGTGTGTTCCGAACAGTTTACAATACACATTAATAGGTCAAATTTGAGATACTAGGGACAACTCTTGATGTGAAACAGAAAATAGTCCGAACTGAATTGATGCTAGTCCAATACTTGTTTGCCATTTGGTTTCACTTCATTTGTTTTTTGTCTCACATCATATTTTGACATATATTGTGACATTTAACTAGCAGTAATCCTGCCAATAAAGCTCTGATTGGTCAACTCTTTGTCCAACTTGGAAACAGCTATCAAAGGGTGACAGCGGCAGGCCTATTTGAATCACTGAATAACCCACCTTAACTGCTAATTTTTCATTTTCATTTCATTTAACTTTTATTTATCCTCGAGAGACCAATTGAGGGGTGACCCTCATTTTCAATGGTGTCGAGTTCAAACAAATTCCAAGGAAAAACAACAATGCATACACAATATTCAATGCAAATACATCAAATACACAACAACAGGTGAAGAGAAGAAAAAAAACAAAAAACAAAAAAAACAATTGAAACATTTACATAGTGGTGAGGAGTGGCAGCAATTAAAATGAAATTAAATGGGTGAAAGTACAATATAGCCTAATTAAAACAGTTACAGGTAGAGTTTGGCAGATTTAAGATAGTTTGTTTAAATTGATTAAAGGATATGAAGGTATTTAGTTAGGGGGCCAAGCCCGAGTAGGGCTGGGACCGCGTTTTGCAGAGCAACGCGGTTCCCAAGCCCTGCGGGGCAGGGAACCCTATTGTTCTTGTAGGGATTATTAGGGGGCCAAGCCCGAGTAGGGCTGGGACCGCGTTTTGCAGAGCAACGCGGTTCCCAAGCCCTGCGGGGCAGGGAACCCTATTGTTCTTGTAGGGATTATTAGGGGGCCAAGCCCGAGTAGGGCTGGGACCGCGTTTTGCAGAGCAACGCGGTTCCCAAGCCCTGCGGGGCAGGGAACCCTATTGTTCTTGTAGGGATTATTATTAGGGGGCCAAGCCCGAGTAGGGCTGGGACCGCGTTTTGCAGAGCAACGCGGTTCCCAAGCCCTGCGGGGCAGGGAACCCTATTGTTCTTGTAGGGATTATTATTAGGGGGCCAAGCCCGAGCAGGCTGGGACCGCGTTTTGCACAGCAACGCGGTTCCCAAGCCCTGCGGGGCAGGGAACCCTATTGTTTTTGTGGCGATTATTATTATTATTATTATTATTATTTGTACCTCCCTAAAACTGCGTGCACAGCCCAAACCGTAAAGGGTGCAGACATGCCAATTGCATGACTAGATCCAGGTCCGTCCGGACTACGCATACGACAAAAATTCAGACATGCCGGCCACTAGGTGGCGCTACAACGAAGGAAAACGCGTTTGGGGTCATAACTCCCACACCGAGCGTCCCACAGTCAAAAACTTTATATCCACAGATGCACTGGAGTCAGCTGCATCATTTGGCATAGGCCACGCCCATTTGCGATATTATAGATTTTTCGCAAAATCGCGAAAACTGCAAAACATATTTTTCGCTACTCCTCCCATATTTTTTGGACAATTGACACCAAACTTTGCACAGAACATCTACCGACCCACACGGAAAAAAATCACTTAAAATAATTTTGATCCGACCATCGATAACGAAACGGTAGCATTTTAAATATTTGTTGATTAGCTACGTTTTACGAAAAAATTCATAAATCCAAAATCATAAGTCGGATCAAGTCCAAATTTTAGACATATGTTGGGGCTACCCTTAATTGCGTTCAATAAAAAATTGGGAGAATTTTGCCATAAGGGGGCGCCATGAATTAGGAAATTTTATATCTCCTAATTGCCTGGAGGAATTTTCTTAAAACTCACGGGAAACCATCAAGGGGCATACCCAAGTCTATATGAAAAATATGGCCAAGAAATAGTAATGTTTAAGGGACTTTTTAATAAAATTAGATTTTTTTTTTTCCGTCAAAGAAAAAAGGCGGGAATGTTAGCATGTCCATTGACATTACATTGTGCAATTAGCTCCGGCGGCCATTTTGTCAAGGCTGACAATCTACTTTTGCTCATAACTCGCCAACCACACATCGCACATTAAAAAACTTGACATGCACTTGTTCTGTGAATTGAGCTGCATCGTTCCACCGTGGCAGTTTCGCAAAATTCATCCATAAACAGCGATACCTATACAACTCCCGCACCGAACATCCCACGGTCAAAAACTTTACATCCACAGGTTCTGTGGAGTGAGCGGCAGGCACGGCGCTTGACGACGAGTTGCGTCGGAGGCTTGGCCCCCGGTAAAAACTGCTTGCAGTTCTAGTTATTATTATTTTTCTCCGCGTAAAAGTGGTGCTGCAGCCCAAACCGTAAAGGTTTGGGACATGCCACTTCCAGGACATATCCACGTCCGTACCCCGTACGCAGACAAAAAAATTCAGACATCCCAGCCACTAGGTGGCGCTACAACAAAGGAAAAGGCGTTTTGGGCTATAACTTCCGCACCGAAAGTCTGACAGTCAAAAACTTTATATCCACAGATGCCCACAAGTCAGCTGCATCTTTTGAGATAGGCCACGCCCATTTGCGTATATATACATTTATTGCTACATCGCAAAAACTGTGTCAGTCACCAAAACATACTCCTCCTACAGTTTTCTCACGATTTGGACGAAACCAAAAGCATTATGCTCTCCCGACTCCCACGAGCAAAGGAAGGTCAAATAATTTTTCTACGACCATCGGAAGACCAAACGGTAGCGCTTTAAAGATTCGCGAAAATTCCTTAAAAAAAAAAGGGGGGGGGGATTTTCTTGAAACTGAAGGGAGACTATCATGGGGCATACCTGAGCCTATGGCCAAAATATGGGCAAGAAATTCCTTTGTGGGCCGGACTTATTAAAAAAAAGAGTTTTTCAATTTTGTTGCCTGTTTTCGCCATTTCCTAAGTCTTTCGGCGGGAAAATGGGAAAATTCAAAAAATTGTCTTTACAATGGAGAGGATGACAATTTGATTTTGCTATAACTCCCCAACCGAACATCGCACATTCAAAAACTTGACATCCACTTGTTTGGTACATTGAGCTGCATCTTTCTATCTAACGTAGTTTTGCAAATGTCATCCATAGGGGGCGCCAAAACCACAAAAAGCAAAGGAAACGCGTTTGGGGCTATAACTTCCACACCGAACATCCCACATTCAAAATCTTTACTTCCCCGGATTCCGTGAAGCGAGGGGCCGGCGACGCGGACGACGACGCCCGATCCCGAGTCGCGTGGGAGGCTTGGCCCCCGTTCACAACTGCTTGCAGTTCTAGTTATTATTATTTTTCCTTACGTAAAAGTGGTGCTGCAGCCCAAACCGTAAAGGGTTGGGACATGCCACTTGCAGGGCTTATCCAGGTCCATGCCTGGTACGCAGACAAAAAAATTCAGACATGCCAGCCACTAGGTGGCGCTACAACAATAAAAAAACATGTTTGGGGCTATAACTCCCACACCGAAAGTCCGACAGTCAAAAACTTTATATCCACAGATGCCCACAAGTCAGCTGCATCTTTTGAGATAGGCCACGCCCATTTGCGTATATATACATTTTTCGCTACATCGCGAAAACTGTGTCAGTCACCAAAACATACTCCTCCTACAGTTTTCGCCCGATTTGGACGAAACCAAAAGCATTATGCTCTACCGACTCCCACGAGCAAAAGTAAGTCAAATAATTTTTCTACGACCATCGGAAGACCAAACGGTAGCGCTTTAAAGATTCGCGAAAATTCCTTTAAAAAAAAAGGGGGGGGGGATTTTCTTGAAACTGAAGGGAGACTATCATGGGGCATACCTGAGCCTATGGCAAAAATATGGGCAAGAAATTCAGATGTGGGCCGGACTTATTAAAAAAAAGAGTTTTTCAATTTTTTTGCCTGTTTTCGCCATTTTCTAAGTCTTTAGGCGGGAAAATGGGAAAATTCAAAAAAGTGTCTTTACAATGGAGAGGTTGAAAATTTGATTTTGCTATAACTCCCCAACCGAACATCGCACATTCAAAAACTTGACATCCACTTGTTCGGTACATTGAGCCGCATATTTCTATCTCACGTAATTTTGCGAATGTCATCCATAGGGGGCGCCAAAACCACAAAAAGCAAAGAAAACGCGTTTGGGGCTATAACTTCCACACCGAACATCCCACAGTCAAACACTTTATATCCACAGATGCCCACAAGTCAGCTGCATCTTTTGAGATAGGCCACGCCCATTTGCATATGGGATTTTCTTTCGCTACATCGCAAAAACTGTGTCAGTCACCAAAACACACTCCTCCTACAGTTTTTGTCCGATTTCGACGAAACCAAAAGCATTATGCTCTACCGACTCCCACGAGCAAATGTTGTGTAAAGAATTTTTCTACGACCATCGGAAGACCAAACGGTAGCGCTTTAAAGATTTGCACATTAGCTACCTTTAACCAAACTGCTCCTAAATCCAAAACGATTTATCCTATTAACACCAAACTTCACACATGTGTTTGTCCTATGGTTCTCAGGCTGGTTCTACTTTTTCCTTAAATTGCTCCAAAAGGGGGCGCCAAAAACACACTTGAGCATCTGTCTCTGCCATTACTTTTGCCTTTTGGTCTATAACTCCCAAACCAAACATCCCACATTCAAAAACTTTACATCCCCGGATTCCGTGAAGCGAGAGGCCGGCGCCGCGGACGACGACGCCCGATCCCGAGTCGCGTGGGAGGCTTGGCCCCCGTTCACAACTGCTTGCAGTTCTAGTTAGGGGGCCAAGCCCGAGTAGGGCTGGGACCGCGTTTTGCAGAGCAACGCGGTTCCCAAGCCCTGCGGGGCAGGGAACCCTATTGTTCTTGTAGGGATTATTATTATTATTATTATTATTTTTCCTTACGTAAAAGTGGTGCTGCAGCCCAAACCGTAAAGGGTTGGGACATGCCACTTGCAGGGCTTATCCAGGTCCGTGCCTGGTACGCAGACAAAAAAATTCAGACATGCCAGCCACTAGGTGGCGCTACAACAATAAAAAAACATGTTTGGGGCTATAACTCCCACACCAAAAGTCTGACAGTCAAAAACTTTATATCCACAGATGCCCACAAGTCAGCTGCATCTTTTGAGATAGGCCACGCCCATTTGCGTATATATACATTTTTCGCTACATCGCGAAAACTGTGTCAGTCACCAAAACATACTCCTCCTACAGTTTTCGCCCGATTTGGACGAAACCAAAAGCATTATGCTCTACCGACTCCCACGAGCAAAAGTAAGTCAAATAATTTTTCTACGACCATCGGAAGACCAAACGGTAGCGCTTTAAAGATTTGCGAAAATTCCTTAAAAAAATAAAATAAAGGGATTTTCTTGAAACTCAAGGGACACTATCATGGGGCGTACCTGAGTCTATACAAAAAATATGGGCAAGAAATTCCTATGTATGCCGGATTTATTAAACAAATTAGTTTTGCACTTTCACTTCCTGTTTCGAACTATTTGGCGGGAAAATTCAAAAACGTGGAGAGGTTGACAATTTGATTTTACTCATAACTCCCCAACCAAACATCGCACATTCACAAACTTGACATCCACTTCTTTGGTACACTGAGCTGCATCTTTCTATCTAACGCAGTTTCGCGAATGTCATCCATAGTGGGCGCCAAAACCACAAAAAGCAAAGGAAACGCGTTTGGGCCTATAACTTCCACACCGAACATCCCACAGTCAAAAACTTTACATCCACAGATGCCCGCAAGTCAGCTGCATCTTTTGGGATAGGCCACGCCCATTTGCGTATATATACATTTTTCGCTACATCGCAAAAACTGTGTCAGTCACCAAAACATACTCCTCCTACAGTTTTCGCCCGATTTGGACGAAACCAAAAGCATTATGCTCTACCGACTCCCACGAGCAAAGGAAGGTCAAATAATTTTTCTATGACCATCGGAAGACCAAACGCTAGCGCTTTAAAGATTTGCGCAAATCCCTTAAAAAAAAAAAAAAGGGGGATTTTCTTGAAACTGAAGGGAGACTATCATGGGGCATACCTGAGCCTATGGCGAAATTATGGGCAAGAAATTCCTATGTGGGCCGGACTTATTAAAAAAAAGAGTTTTTCAATTTTTTTGCCTGTTTTCGCCATTTCCTAAGTGTTTAGGCGGGAAAATTCAAAAAAGTGTCTTTACAATGGAGAGGTTGACAATTTGATTTTGCTATAACTCCCCAACCAAACATCGCACATTCAAAAACTTGACATCCACTTGTTCGGTACATTGAGCAACATCTTTCTATCAAACACAGTTTTGCAAATGTCATCCATAGGGGGCGCCAAAACCACAAAAAGCAAAGAAAACGCGTTTGGGGCTATAACTTCCACACCAAACATCCCACAGTCAAACACTTTATATCCACAGATGCCCACAAGTCAGCTGCATCTTTCTACATAACACAGTTTTGCCAATGTCATCCATAGGGGGCACCAAAACCGCAAAAAGCAAAGAAAACGCGTTTGGGGCTATAACTCCCACACCGAACATCCCACATTCAAAAACTTTACATCCACGGATTCCGTGAAGCGAGGGGCCGGCGCCGCGGACGACGACGCCCAATCCCGAGTCGCGTGGGAGGCTTGGCCCCCGTTCACAACTGCTTGCAGTTCTAGTTATTATTATTATTTTTCCTTACGTAAAAGTGGTGCTGCAGCCCAAACCGTAAAGGGTTGGGACATGCCACTTGCAGGGCTTATCCAGGTCCGTGCCTGGTACGCAGACAAAAAAATTCAGACATGCCAGCCACTAGGTGGCGCTACAACAAAGGAAAAGGCGTTTTGGGCTATAACATCCGCACCGAAAGTCCGACAGTCAAAAACTTTATATCCACAGATGCCCACAAGTCAGCTGCATCTTTTGAGATAGGCCACGCCCATTTGCGTATATATACATTTTTCGCTACATCGCGAAAACTGTGTCAGTCACCAAAACATACTCCTCCTACAGTTTTCGCCCGATTTGGACGAAACCAAAAGCATTATGCTCTACCGACTCCCACGAGCAAAAGTAAGTCAAATAATTTTTCTACGACCATCGGAAGACCAAACGGTAGCGCTTTAAAGATTTGCGAAAATTCCTTAAAAAAATAAAATAAAGGGATTTTCTTGAAACTCAAGGGACACTATCATGGGGCGTACCTGAGTCTATACAAAAAATATGGGCAAGAAATTCCTATGTATGCCGGATTTATTAAACAAATTAGTTTTGCACTTTCACTTCCTGTTTCGAACTATTTGGCGGGAAAATTCAAAAACGTGGAGAGGTTGACAATTTGATTTTACTCATAACTCCCCAACCAAACATCGCACATTCACAAACTTGACATCCACTTCTTTGGTACACTGAGCTGCATCTTTCTACATAACACAGTTTTGCGAATGTCATCCATAGGGGGCACCAAAACCGCAAAAAGCAAAGAAAACGCGTTTGGGGCTATAACTCCCACACAGAACATCCCACATTCAAAAACTTTACATCCCCGGATTCCGTGAAGCGAGGGGCCGGCGCCGCGGACGACGACGCCCGATCCCGAGTCGCGTGGGAGGCTTGGCCCCCGTTCACAACTGCTTGCAGTTCTAGTTATTATTATTTTTCCTTACGTAAAAGTGGTGCTGCAGCCCAAACCGTAAAGGGTTGGGACATGCCACTTGCAGGGCTTATCCAGGTCCGTGCCTGGTACGCAGACAAAAAAATTCAGACATGCCAGCCACTAGGTGGCGCTACAACAATAAAAAAACATGTTTGGGGCTATAACTCCCACACCGAAAGTCCGACAGTCAAAAACTTTATATCCACAGATGCCCACAAGTCAGCTGCATCTTTTGAGATAGGCCACGCCCATTTGCGTATATATACATTTTTCGCTACATCGCGAAAACTGTGTCAGTCACCAAAACATACTCCTCCTACAGTTTTCGCCCGATTTGGACGAAACCAAAAGCATTATGCTCTACCGACTCCCACGAGCAAAAGTAAGTCAAATAATTTTTCTACGACCATCGGAAGACCAAACGGTAGCGCTTTAAAGATTTGCGAAAATTCCTTAAAAAAATAAAATAAAGGGATTTTCTTGAAACTCAAGGGACACTATCATGGGGCGTACCTGAGTCTATACAAAAAATATGGGCAAGAAATTCCTATGTATGCCGGATTTATTAAACAAATTAGTTTTGCACTTTCACTTCCTGTTTCGAACTATTTGGCGGGAAAATTCAAAAACGTGGAGAGGTTGACAATTTGATTTTACTCATAACTCCCCAACCAAACATCGCACATTCACAAACTTGACATCCACTTCTTTGGTACACTGAGCTGCATCTTTCTATCTAACGCAGTTTCGCGAATGTCATCCATAGGGGGCACCAAAACCGCAAAAAGCAAAGAAAACGCGTTTGGGGCTACAACTCCCACACCGAACATCGCACATTCAAAAACTTTACATCCCCGGATTCCGTGAAGCGAGGGGCCGGCGCCGCGGACGACGACGCCCAATCCCGAGTCGCGTGGGAGGCTTGGCCCCCGTTCACAACTGCTTGCAGTTCTAGTTTAATTTGTTGCTGCAAGTTGTTCCAGGAGTCGGGGGCACTGAAGCTAAAAGCTGTCTTTCCCAGCTCAGACCGGGCTTGTGGGACATAAAGCATGAGCATGTCAGTGGAGCGGGTCTGATAAAGCCCATCTGAAATTTGCAACATTTCTGTTAAATAACGAGGAAGCTTCCCGGTCAAGGCTTTGTAAATAAAAATATGCCAATGTGCATCACGTCTCTCTTTAAGGGAGTACCACCCAACCTTTTCATATAAAAGACAATGGTGTGTGTCATAAGCATCTCCTGTGATGAACCTTAAAGCAGAGTGAAAAACAGAGTCTAGGAGTTTAAGACATAATTAGATCCTAATGTAGTCAAATCAATGTTAATACACATCCTAGGCTCTGTAAACTGGTATGTAAACAAAGGGGCCCACTAAAGCTAGCAACATGCCCGTTTACAGAGCCTAGGCTGTAAATTAACACTAGAGTTCTTCTTTTCAGCGCACACACAGTACAGACAGCTAGCGGAGTGTGAGGGGGATATTCACTGATTTGAACAAAAAGCAATTTTGACATCAAGCTTTCCCCAGAATGGCTGACTCCACCTTTAATATAGTGAAGCGTCAATGCTTTTGTGATCATGTACAGTAACATATTGTTTTCTCTTGAGTTGCACTATAAGCAAGTGTCAGAATTGGACACTTTTAGTGACTCTTCATAGCCCTCACTGGACCCCATGTTTGATGAACCTCAGTACGATGATGTATTTTATCACCCAGTCGGTCCGGGGTGCGCCCCCATCAATATAACCGGCGACTGCAAAAGAGAACAGACAGATTGTTTAAGTACATTGCAACACGCTGGGTGCAATGTCAGCAAGATGTTACACAGAGTTCAATGGCAAGATGTGTTAGGGCCAGGGTGACATGGCCATGTGTCTGTGCATAATGTATAATGTGGTGGTTACACTCAATAGGATGAAAATCTGGTTTTTATAAAGAGAGTCTCCCTAATTCCCCTGTTTCTTGGCCCACTGCACTGCATTGCATTTACTGTATATGTAAGGGCTTATGCAGTTAAACCGTTTTAATCTAATAGCTTTATGACAGCAGTGACAATACTGGATCAACATAGGCGAAACCACAGAAGGATTACTTTAAAAAGCTTTATAGGAAATCACATTTATTTGAGCCAGCTTAGCATTTTTTTGTATTACACTAAATGTACCTACATATTTATTGGAATGTATCCCCCAAATATATCAGCATCTGCTTCCATTTCAGGATAAAACCACGTGTATAGTCTGAATTATTATCCCCCTGCCTATAGCCTCCATCGTAAAATAAATTCACTAAAGTCATAAACGTTATGCCATAGTGCTAGGACTATTAAAGTATCTCAACTGCCCGTGTTGTGGATTTGAAACTTGCGCAGTTATGACTTCATAAAATATGTGTTATGCATGATCTGTAAATATTAATGCTTTCATTTAAAAGGCTGAGCTCTGCCACTCATTTAGCCCCCTTTCTAATATAATTGCTGTGAGCATCCACTGTATACTCGTTACATATCGGAGAATAAATATGACAAATGTGGCATTAACAAAAGTCAAATGTTTATTTCTGACAACAGCCGAAATGTTAATTAGCTTGAAATGGCCCCACAATGAAAACCAGCTTTTACCTGTTAGGTAATTACACCTCACGTTGGTGCGTGAGAGTCAGCAAGATGCCTTAAAGTGTCTCATGTGAAATTGAACCAGCATTGCGCCAGTTCAATACGGAAGATTAGCCCCCTCATAATAATATCGTTCCCACAAAGGTAAATGATCTGCCCTTTGTCTTTGGTGGGAAGACAATATTGTTTCCTGCAGGCGTCTAGTAAGTAGCGTACGGGCCACGGCATCAATTGATTGGCTAATCTCTTGATTACATCGTCACGCAGCGGGGAGGGGTTAATGAGGGATGGCCCAGGGAACTGTGGGAAATGATAACAAATTAACATTTCAGATACGGAATTGGCTGGTATAAATCACTATCAAAAACTGGTTACACCACTTAATGCAAGCCTTATTCATCATCCCCCCCCCCCCCCACCCCCTCCTCTGCCTCTGTCAGAGAGACTTGGCTCACACTGGAGCGCGAGTGTAATTAATGCAGATGTAATGAATTTGTTATAGGGGAAATGAATTGGCTGTGGATTGGCCCATGCTTTCATCTAAAGAATGTCAATGCTTGGAGAGGGGCTATGGCCTTGCCCGTGCACCAATAGCACATGTCCTTTTATTAAAGAGTGAGGCGACTTTAAGTGACACATAACTAATGATAGTTTCTCAAAATGAGGTTTCTGCTATAAGTGAGGCTTTGGATATGCACTACAATAGTTAATGGGTTCATCCCTAAAGGAAGTTAAAGATGAACTATGTAACATTTTAATTTTACACTGCCATGTTGTCCATATTAAACATTCCACTTAAATGTGACTGTGACTAGACTGCACTTCTTGGATAACTATATTTGGCTAATTACTTAACAGAGCAGTCAATAAAGAGACCACACATTCCTGTACTATAGTTACATAGTATAGCTTTATTGTTACTCATTCTGAATGTTTGATTGTGATTTGTTTCATCAGTGTGTGACGGCATTGGGACGGGCAGCCTTCTCACGGCTCAAACAGTGGATGCCAGCAACATTGACAAATTTGTCAACTGCACCAAAATCAACGGCAACCTCATCTTCCTCATCACCGGCATTAAAGGGTAGGTGACAGCTTAAAAGCGCACACACAGGGCGCTGCAGGTCATACCTCCTCTCTCTCTGTCTCCCTATTTCAACTCTGTACTGTCTAATAAAGCTTGAACATGCCAAAAAATAATCTTAAAAAAAAAAAAAGTGCACACACAGTGCTTACATAGATATTTTCTTCTGCAATGGCAAGTCAGACAAACTACTGTTAGTTCAGCTTAGCCCAGTTTAGGGATACACTTAGGATCAAGTAGCTTCTAAAGTCAGAAAAGACACCGCTAAAGCTGATCCAAGCATGGATGGATGGGAACCCAGTAAACACTGATTCGGTGATTTGCAAGTCAAACGACGTTGGACGGACTCCTCGGGGAGCAAGCTGCCTCTTTAGCTACTAAGCGCTACTATTAGCTGCTAATTGTTAATGCCACCATGTTCATTAGCCAGTCGCTGACTTTGACTGTGAGGCTGCCTGACACAGTGGATCTCATCAGCACTTTTTCAATGAATGCTACTAGGAGCAGTCAGAGATGGGGTTGATGAGAGGATGGGTTGTGAGCACAGTATGGTTTCCCCGCGGACAAATGTGTCTGGTTTGACGTGTTTGACATTACATTTATTATATATTCTTTTTTTAATGGGCTACTTACTTTGTGTGCATTACAGCATTAGGAAACCAATGAGTTATAGATAGAACACCTTTCCATTCATATTCCATTGTGGTTTTGAGCAATATCAAATTCCACTGCTAACGTGCCCCGAAGAAGGATGGAATGATATGTGACCACAAATGTCACAGAGCACATTAGAGGAAAAGAGCGTTCTGACCTTGGTATAAGAAAACATATTGCCTTGAGGTTTTGTAAGTTAATAAGTGCTTTATAAATAGTGTCCTACTATAGAAGTAATGCAATCATATTTTTGTTGTCAAATATGTCATTGACTTTACTGTGTGTTTCAGGGACATGTATCACGGTATTGGACCTATGGACCCAGAGCGTCTCAACGCGTTCCGCACCGTGAAAGAGATCACAGGTGAGGCCTCGGGAAGAAAAAATAAATTGACTGAACAGAACAATATTTTTTTATGTGTGCGTTGTGTGAACGTATAACGTGGGCCTCTGAGGTAGTAATAGGAAGCTTTAGGAGAAAAGCTGAAAGCGGATTTTTTTTGTGGGTGAACTCTAAAAGGGTTCTCTGGTGGATATAATGTTATTGTGTGTGTGTTTGCGTCTGATAGTTATACGTGCATACAGTAGCTGCTGTTGTAAGTGTGTGTGTGTGGTTGTGAGTGTATTTATTCATTAACTATTAGAGGCCTTAAGGGGATGAGCAGTGCCTCGTACACAAACCCTTTTGTCATATTAAAATGCAACTTGCAGTTGAGCCAAACAGCTAATGGAGTGAAACTGCATTTTCATAATGAAAACCCAAGCAATAAGAAAGAGCAATGGCCATTCTATCCCAGCCATTTCCTACCCTTTCCCCTTTAATGTCATTTTCCACAGATCCTGATTTGATATAATCTGTCATTAAAAGGCAAGTGCCACCGGACAGATTGTGCGGAATAGTAAATCCATTCTTTTAATTAGCGCCTATTGTCTTCTGCGAGCACATTTCCTAGAAAGGATGGGATTTATTGCTCGAACTTCACAGAGGCGATGCAAGTGCATGACCAGAAATTGCAGACTTTTTGTCACAACTTTTTCCTTTCTCTCTATTTTCCTATATCTGCTTTCAGTAATATTTCTATGACGCATTTAATCAGTGGCGCTTGTTCTTCTTTCTTGGCTGATAACCTCCTTTAGGTTACCTCAATATCCAGTCTTGGCCTGAGAACATGACCGATCTGAGTGTTTTCTCCAACCTGGCAACCATCGGAGGTAGATCTCTGTACAGGTATGTCTTATTGTCACCTTATCGCGCTTCGGACACGGATTTGACACTACACTAAGTTTGACATCTTTGAAATTGTATTATGTTACGTGCGATTCCATTTTGCTTGTATGCAGATGACACGCTCTTGTTCTAAGCCGCCTTTGCTCAGAAATTGTCTCTCTCTCTCTTTCCCTCTCTCTTTCTCTCTCACTTTCTTTCTTGTTGTTATTCCCCGTATATGAATGGCTGCTGTTGGCGCTAATGAGCCAAACGGCCGGCGTAGCTCGCTCTGCGGAGAGGCTTTTTGAAGCGTTGCTGTGACGCAGCTTTGATTAGCCCTCGTTTTTGACAACAGTTTCCCTGTGTTCGCTTACAAGAGGCACATCCGAGGCGTCCCGTTGCGCTGGCAGATTCGAAGGGAGAGATCTGGCCTTGTTTTCCAAGCAGCCACTGCAGAACCTGTAGCTCAGCAATGTTCCATTCAGATCTTGAACAAGCTTCTCCTGTATTTTCTGCCTTTGTGCTTTATTTATTTTCTCTCTCTCTCTCTCTCTCTCGCTCTCTCTCTCTCTCTCTCTCTCTCTCTCTCTCTCTCTTCTCTCTCTCGTTCCATCGCAGCGGAAGTGGCATCTCACTGCTCATCCTGAAGCAGCGCTGGATCTCCTCGCTGCAGTTCCAGGCCCTGGACGAGATCAGCGCCGGCAACGTTTACATCTTCAACAACAGCCGCCTGTGCTTCTACAACACCGTCAACTGGACCTCACTGTTCAGAACCAGCAGCCAGAAGGTCCTCATCCGCAACAACCAGGATCCCAAGGAATGCAGTAAGTAGCGGAGGGGGCACGTCCAGGTTTTTTTCTTACCAGTAGAATCAACAACTGAAAACATTTTTTTTTCTGAGCTCCTGCAGCATTTGCAGGGGTTGACACTGTTTTTTTTTAAATGCTGCTATACTGATCGACTATGGGTCACCTTGTTTGGGTCACCTTGTTTGGGTCACCTTGTTTGGCGAGGGATTGAATGTAACCGACATTCATTCGTATGAAAAAGTTACACACTATAGCTTTAATCCTACCGCACAACAAGCAGTAACCAAACACCTTTTTAAGCCTGTTCCTTTATTTTCTTTCCCATTGGCCTATTAATTCATTCTCAACACTCCACATGACTCTGCAAATCCAACCCCAAAGCCAAAGCCTGCCTTACACACTGAGGTGCCCGTTTCTAAGGCGACTCTCTTACAAGCATCTCGCGCTCCTTGCTCATGAAAGCCCCTTATTCAGCTTCCCCGTGAGGAAAGTGCTTAATGTGTCACACACAGAGGTGAATTAGGGCCCACTGCCGGCAACGGGGAAGTGGACACCTGATGGAATGATGAATAGTCTACACGTGGCTTTGGCTGTAGAAGGCGGACACTGATCACACAGTTATTTTATGTACGATAAAAACATATTCCTGGTTGTGATGCCACCCAACGTACGCTTTATACTATAGCCTATATGTTACTTTATTTTGAGTGAGAGAGGCCTCCTGCTTCCACTTCATAAGTATAAGTCACCTAGCAATTAGGGAGGCCACTGTCATTACCTTTATGGTTAGGTTAATAATTGCAAAGAAAGACATAGTTAACCAGGAACATAAGACATAGGATATTGAAGTTTCCCTTGGCCCTGCAAGGCTGCTGTTGATATCATTAGCAAGTTAATGAGTGCAATTCAGTGTGTGTGTGTGTGTGTGTGTGTGTGTGTGCGTGTGTGTGTGTGTGTGTGTGTGTGTGTGTGCTGGAGATCGATTGATGGGGTATTACACAGACCTCTTCATTAGGCTCAACCCCCTGTCTACCATTGACTGTTTGGCTGTTGACAAAGGGCTCTGCCCCCGCCCGCCGGGGGCAACACTCCCAGGGACGTGGATGTCACTCACAGGATGGAGGGCATAGCCAATGAGCTCCATCGATTGGTGTGGTTTGACTGGTATAAGCGGAAAAAAACACACACACACACACATGCACAAACATTAGGAGTACAGCATTGACAAACTCTCATAAAACAGGACATATACATATTGTATCAAGTCAAACACACACTTTTAACCTGTGTATTCAATTGATCATAATGAACCATTGTTAGAGACATTTCACTTTCCTCCTGTATCCATCAATACAGACAAATGTCTATGCTGTGTCATGTTTCCAGTGCGCTTGAAGACACATTACCTGTGTGTGTGTGTGTGTGTGTGTGTGTGTGTGTGTGTGTGTGTGTGTGTGTGTGTGTGTGTGTGTGTGTGTGTGTGTGTGTGCGTGCGTGCGTGCGTGCGTGCGTGCGTGCGTGCGTGCGTGCGTGCGTGCGTGCGTGCGTGCGTGCGTGCGTGCGTGCGTGCGTGCGTGCGTGCGTGCGTGCGTGCGTGCGTGCGAGTGCGTGCGTGCGTGCGTGCGTGCGTGCGTGCGTGCGTGCGTGCGTGCGTGCGTGCGTGCGTGCGTGCGTGCGTGTGTGTGTGTGTGCGTGTCTGCAGGCTACACCAGTGATCATATCTGTGCATGTGAGTTAATCTTTTTTCTATTCACCTATACGTACTGTGCTTTTTCCTCCACAGCCCAGCAGCGAATGGTGTGCGATAAGATGTGTTCGGATGACGGCTGCTGGGGCCCGGGACCCGACCAGTGTCTCTCCTGCCGGAATTTCAGGCGGGGCCGCACCTGTGTTGAGTTCTGCTTCCTCTTTGATGGGTGAACCTTTTTTTTATTTTCTTGGTACATTGTGGTGCACATATTTCAGCTATCCAGACCGTTATGGTTTCTGTACACTGGATGAATTCCCCTTGCCAAACAGCCATACACACCAAGCACATGGAAACTAATCAATTTAACACAGCTTACATGATTGATATTGAAGTCCAAACATTCTCAAGAGTCTAATCACGGATTTTCATGAGCTGAACCAATGGAGGAATTTCACACTGCAAGCTGTTCACATGGACAGTTAGAGGAACATTTAGCAACCATTCTACAAAATCAATTTGAATATATTCCTGAAGTATTCTATTCTATTATAAAATTGCCCATTCCGCGGGTGTTTACTGCTCCGAGCTGGGAAATGACTAACATTTGCGACTGAGACCCCTGCGAGACAGTGTCCTCACCATCCTCTGATGTTCTGCCTTCAGTGTGAATAATTGCATTCAGGTCATTGTTCCACGCTGCCAAGAGGCACATCAAAAAGGACGCTGCCAACTCACCTGGGGGAGATGCTCTTTCTCAGCCTTAAGCACCATACTCTTGAATGAACCAGGGATATATCGTGAATCACAACACTTGAAAGCATCAGTCTGAAATAAGGCAGAGAGATGAGAGAGAGAGAGAGAGAGAGAGAGAGAGAGAGAGAGAGAGAGAGAGAGAGAGAGAGAGAGAGAGAGAGAGAGAGAGAGAGAGAGAGAGAGAGAGAGAGAGAGAGAGAGAGAGAGAGAGAGAGAGAGAGAGAGAGAGAGAGAGAGAGAGAGAGAGAGAGAGAGAGAGAGAGAGAGAGAAAACCTTCCTCTGTCATGTTGACTTGTTGCCTGGTCCTTTTGAAGCTGCCGGGAAACACAGCTCACAGCAAAGGCTTTGAAGAACCCTGGCGAGTAAAAAGGCACGTGGCAGGGAGCCGCTGAAGCGCACTTGTTTCCCATACTGTAAATACAGTCAGTTGCTGAGATGCATTCTAAGTAACATCACAACAGGCTAGCTTCCTGCGTTGGGTCAATAGCCTGTGGAAGCAAAAACATTTCCATAACCTTAAAGGAGTCACCCTCTGCCGAGCACCAGCCATTATTTTAAAAATGTACCTTTAGCACATCAAGGAAAGCTTTTTTTCTCAGATGGCAACCTTGGATAACCTGTATTCTCCCCCTGGCGACTCCTACTTTATGCTTTCTGTCTGACTCAAAGCAAATACAACACCTGATTTTTACTGCAAGAAAGATCCACTCATGTATTTGTTGCCTTGAGCATAGTGGAATGAATCAATTGAAGTAGATTCGGTATGCATTATACGTTCTAAACTAATAGACTGATAGAATTCTAATTTATGAATAAGAGTTGTTCTGTAAATGACAATTTGAAGAACAGAGTCTTGTTTTGCCTTTTAGAAAGAAAAAAGGCAAGCTTTTTTTCCCTTGTTCTTGCTCTGGTCACAATCGTTTGTGCAATATCTATCACCATTGATAAAACCTGTACACCTCAAATCAGCATTAAGTAGTGGCGGCTGCTGATGCATTTCTAAATATATAATCATCCTGATCTAGGAGACAGAAAAAGACAATTTCAGCACCTTCTTTATTCCACTTGAAAAGAAAGTGAGCCTCAACCCAATGCCATTTTGAGTTGTATATAATTTATCAGAGTGGTATTAGATAAAGTTTAAACAAAGTGGTGGAATCTCGTCAGCTCAATTACCTCCACTTTTGAGTGCGATTGATATTTTGTAACTACGATGAGCCTATTTCTTTTTCTATTCAACGGCAATGAATAGTCTCTGAATGTTTCGAGGGGAATGCAGGTTTATGGAGATCCAACAGCAATGAAGTAAGTAAATTAAAGGAGTAGTTGGAAAACTTTCAAGACTGCGAACAAAATTGCCCACAATAAAGACACAAAGAAGACATTGAAGAAAAAGGGATAGTATTCTATTTTTATTTTTATTTTTGAGAGCCGAGCATTGTTTCATGAGAGTATGGTGTCATTTGTATAGAGGTACAATTTACAAATATAATAAGATATAATTATTGTTACAACAAGGCACCTGATATCAATAATGGGTACTATATGAACAGATTGACATCAATGTATGTCCGCCGTTGTTCTGTATCTAATGAATTGAAGTGCATGTCTGTACATCTGAACTGTACCAAATTTTGATTTAGCTCATTAAAATATGTTGTAAGGTGGGCGATTCGAAGCATTAAGATTCCTCACCTCAGTCTCCATTCTTAACGAGCAAAGGCCCTAATTCCCCTCAGTTTCTACGTCTGTTGAATAAAACAAAGGGAGAGCAAAGGGGTGCGAGAGTAGGAGAAAGAAAATGTCTGAGATGGCGTCCACTGGGGTTGGTGGAGGACGGAGGAAGTGGGATTAGGGAGGCGTTGAAAGTGTTTAATTAAAAAGGTTGCTCCAATGGGTTGGCCATGCTCTGGTTTGCCTGGAGGTTTTTGGAGGTGTGAATAGTGCCCACAGTCCTGCTTAAATTACTGCTAAAACAGGTCTAATCCCCCATCAGGCCATTCCCCGACGGGGCCTTGGCGCACACTTCCAGCCGTGAAGGGGGCCAATCAGGAGGAACGGCTTTGACGGAATGGAAATGACCCTAGAGAGCTCCCACCGCAGAGGCCTTTGTCTCTCACTCATTCTCCTCCATGTATTTTTTTTCTTCTTCTTCCTCCTTAACCAACAAAAGGAGATATCTCACCACTGACTGGGCCCCTTTCTCTAAAAGGATTCCCCTGGACAGAGCTTCCAGGAGAGAAATCTCATTTATTTTGGAACAAGGGGGCGACAAATGACTAGGGAGAAATGTGAAGGAGAGCACTGGGAGTTTCCTTTGAGTCCACTGAAAACACAAGGAATGAAAGGACACTCTGTGACTCTGTGTGTTTGAGAGGAGCTGCTGTGAACATGACGAGCCATTAGGACTATTTGAAGAAACGGGAAGAGAAAAAAAAGCCTGACATTAAGGCCCTGCAATAGGGAAATCTCTGGATTTTATCTTTCATTTTATTGCCCTTTAATGTGATGCGGTTAAACTCGGGAGTGTCAGAATGTCTCTCTTCCTCCATCGTGGCTTTTAGGATCACCCTATCTAAGATATTTGCATTTCATATTCACCACATGAAAATGCATAAAACACACATAGCCCCAGGAGTTCTGAATTCTTTCCAGCGCAGGATCGTACCAAAGCAGCTCGCGAAGGGGGATGGGTTCAACCTTTATTCCACCCGAGTAGCAATCATATGCAAATACAAACAAAAGCACACACAACAATGGAGAGAGTCTCCCTCTCTCTCATTATCTGGCCACTGTGTGACTGGGCGAATCCCCCCTCCGAGGATATCTGCCGATCAATCCCTTTGATGGGAAAAGTGTTTTTGATCGGCGGCCGTATTGACAGCAGCCAGAGACGCCGCACTTCAAAAAAAAAAAAACAAGATAAGGAGCTGGTTCACTTCTTACTCAAACAAAGGGAGAAATGTATAGATCGGGCACATACACGCACACACACACACACACACACACACACAGCTATACACATTGACACATAGAGACTCAATAGCTTGGCCTGAGGTACTGTGCAGCTCCAGTCAGTGCAATTGCATGCGTGTATATAGCCAGTATTGAACTCTATTGTTTACCTCTATTCCTTCACGAGTCTAAGTGGGAAAACAAAACCATCATGAACTACACAGATTGGTTCTAAATGGTTGAAAAAAGGGGTCTGGTTCAGCTCATTCCAGTTGCTGAAACAATGATGGCAAATTCCCCCTGACATGGCCTTTTCTGTCTTGCTTTTGCACTTGCCTGTCTTAAGCGTTTTCCCTCTCACACACACACACACACACACACACACACACACACACACACACACACACACACACACGCACACACACACACACACACACACACACACACACACACACACACACACACACACACACACACACACACACACACACACACACACACACACACACACACACACACACACACACTCCCCTCTCGCCAACTTCTACCCTTGCCCTCTCTCAGTGTCCTCCTATGCTCTCCTTGTGTGTGCCCACGATTTAAAGAGCTGTTCGTTATTCATAGGCCTTCCTCTGTTAACATATTGACCATAGTAAGCCTTTAACTTGATCAAATAGTCTTAGGCAGCTCTCTTGCCCTGCGTGGCCCTCTACCTTAGGGCACTCCTGCAGTCCGCATGCGTAGGAATCTTGGAAGATGGGCAGGAGTAAATGAAAAGTTTAACCTTGCGTTTCCTGAATGTTGGATATGAAATCAAAAGGCTGAGATATGCGAGGCCTGCGCTCATATGCACACAGTGTACTTAAAAAAAACCTCCTCCAGGCAGGCTCTTAATCAATAGTTCAATGTGGAGACGCTCTCAAATCTATAATACATGCATCCGAATCTCAATATCCCCCTTTGCTCCGTCTTCCCAGGGAAGTGCGTGAATTTGCCAACGGATCTGTTTGCCTGGAGTGCGATAGCCAGTGTGAGAAGATGGATGGGAACGCCATGACGTGCCTTGGCCAGGTAAGACACTTTATTACTATACTTTTGTCACATCCTGGCTCAAGGGAAGGACAAAGAGGAAACCACACAAGAGAATTAGTTTAACCATATAATAATGTATTTAACCAAGTTTAAAGTAAGTACTAATTAGTGCATGGATATCAGTAATCAGTAATGGGTGCTGTGTCTGTGTGAGTGAAGAATGTAAGATGTGTGCAAAACCAAACTACCTAAACAAATCCCGAACCAAACCAAAGCAAAACAAACCATACATCAAGAGAGGGGAGGCCCAAGTGGCTGATTCCTTCAGCTGTTATAGCTCAGGAGAGCAGCTAGCATGGGTGTTGGTGATTAGCAATCAGGTCCTGGAAGCCTGCCAATCAGGAGGTGCCAGGAGCTGTCACACTTTCTATAGGTAGAGCTACGGCCACTAGATTAAACCCGAAAATGTTCCTGTTCTGGAGATAGTCTACTGTAATATCTTGTGCGTGCTAAAGTGGATTTCCAACCTACTTGGTGTGTTGGGCTCTATCGCTCTTGCACGCAGGACTTCACAAGATATAAGTGATGTGTTTGGAAAGGTGAACGGTAGGTACATGGGTGTAGTGATAAACTACTGTGCCTACTTAAGAAGGCCTGCTTCTGGCAAGCATGCGTAGAGACACTCAAAACGGCAAAAATAAGATTAGTTTCGGACCTTCTGGTAAAGACACTTTTCGAGTCTCAATTGTGATCGCAAAACAACTCTTTGAAATGCCTGTATGTACCTTTTAACACTGTCAGGACTAGGTTTTGTTTTATCTCCTCCAGGCCTTAAATCATTCATCAAGATCTGTGTAGGAAATGTATACTTGTCTTACCTTTATTCTTTAGTGGTTGTGGGCATGATTAGTGGTTGTGGGCATGACAAAAGTCTGAGACATCTCCTATATCAGTATACATGCCCACGCTAATTTGACATTCGCAGTGCTACATTACAGAAAGTTGTATCCAATGTGCCGCCTGACTTATTTTGTGGAATTTAGTGAGCGTGTGAGTAACCTTTTATGACTGTCCCTCGAGGAGAAGGAGAGAGAGAGAGAGAGAGAGAATAAAAGATGAAGAGAGAGAGAGACTCTTCAAGGATGCACAGAGCCTTTGAGATGCTGGTCACAGTCGAGTAGTAAATAACACCAGAGTCAATCATCCGCCGGTCACATTCGCACACAAATATACATGCACACACGGCACTGCATGGACATACTTGAATGCATTCGGACATCTGTATGCATCCGCGTCCGCCCGGCTAGTGCGCAAATGTATGCATGCATACGCGCCGACATGCAAATCTAGAATGATGTTTATTGATGGCGCGCATCTGGTGATGTGTCAAACGGTAGGGAAGCTGTCCATCAGGTCGCTGTGGTCGTCATTAGCAATGGAGCGCAGCGAGCAAAACCCCAAGCACCCGAAGAAAACAACAGCGCTTCTCTATGCGCGCTCACACACACACACACACACACACACTTACACAAACAAACCCATCTTTGCCCAAGTTCAGACTTCTCTCTCTCTCTCTCACTCACTCACTCACTCACAGCAGTACAGTCACTCAGTTGTCCTCATACTATACACACATGTACGCACACACACAACTGTCCCATATTTTCTTATTCTGAGCTTGTTCTCAGTTACCACATGTCCTGTCCTCCGTAACATTGGGTGCGTCGCACTCTGACACTGCGCCCGATTCCTTAATGCGTCTTTGTCGAGTTTAAAAGGGTGGTTGCAGCAGAATACGCTCTTGGCAATTTTTCGCCGCATGCATTATAAATCACTGAATGGGATTTGTGTGGGGCCCCCGCCGGCTGCATTATGCGCGGCAGGAAGTGAGCAAAAATTGACATGATTTGCCAGGTTTGAATTTGATTCTGCTCAATTCAATTGTCTCCGCTCATACATTTCTCTCTCTCTCTCTTTCTCTCTCTCCATTCTCTCTCCATTCTCTCCCCCTCCTGCTTAATCCCATTCCATTTTACCTAACTTTATTTTTTTTACATCCTTCTGTCCTACACTTCTCTCTTTGTTCGCCCCTCCCTCTGTTTTATCTGACTACTCCCTTGACTGCCTGCCTATATCATTTTCTTATTCCTCCCTTTTCCATACCTCTCATCTCTTCTTTTCCTCTCCTCCTCTTCCCAGGGCCCGGACTTGTGTGTGAAATGCCTCCACTTCAAAGACGGGCCCAACTGTGTGGAGAAATGCCCGGACGGGTTGCAGGGGGCCAACAGTTTCATCTTCAAGTACGCCAAGGCCAACAACGAGTGTCACCCCTGCCACGCCAACTGCACCCAGGGGTAAGAGAGGGGATATCACGCATACATACAGACGTTTGGCCTGTGTGTGTCGAAATGTACTCATTCCTTTTAAGTATTATTTCGCTGTTTGCGGCTTGGATGCCCTGTATGCTGTTAAAAGCCTTTTGTAGGCATGGTGCATTTGATATGCAGGGCGTATGGTTTCGTTTCGAAGTATAGGGGGACATGTGCACCAGTGTGTGGCTTTTTCTGCATCAATTCATGGTGGAAATGTCTATATTTCTGTAAAGGAAACGACAACATTCAGGTTCCCGGTGACACTACAATGGAATATAATGCAGCAAGGCTCTCAGGCATTCTGTATTGCTTTCAAATATTTATTCTGCTTTATGTTCACTTTCTGCACATTCAAAACATATCAAACGTGTGTTGGTATGTGTTTGAATGAATCATCTTCATGTCAAGAACTTATCTATTAGAGAATAAGACCTTGTCAATGCCTGAGGAAGTTTAAATCTATATAAAGCCCTACACTGTTATTTGTACCTGTTTTGGGGAGAAAAGGGATGTCTTACATAGTTTTTTAAGGGGGCAAATTTACTAATGATGGGGGCATACCCCCTGCACACAACCCCCCGAAATCTACGCCTATGCCTCCCACCTAAAAAGAGAGAGAGAGAAAGAAAAAGGGAGAGGGAGAGAAGACAAGTTAATCTAGATTCCCCCGACTAGTCGGCTTCTGGGGGACCTGTGGGTCATGCAAGGCCAGAATGTATTGACCCCTTAAGGCCATGTGCAGTGCAATGCAATGCGGTGCGGTACGAGTGAACTATGAATGAAGGTATGGGTGCAGGTAGACAGTGGCTAGAGGGGAGATATGGAGCATAGGGGTGGGGGCACAGTGGGTCGATAAGGAAGATAGACCAGAAATAGGTGGTAGAGGTGACTGAGAGTGTAGAAGCTTCTGCAAAGGAAAAATGAAAACGAATGAAAGAAATTGGCCCATTCCGCTTATGTTTCAGCACCATACAGTGAAAAGTTTGCTGTACTTCCCGAAAAACAAAATGGTTAAATACCCTTTAAAAAAAAAGACATAAGAAGACAAATAAAAGTGTGGGCCTTGAGAACTTGCGGTTGCCATTTTTTGGTATTTTAAAAACTAAACAAATACAGTAAATTAATTGAAAAAAAGTGTATTTTCTGCCAAAGGGGAGGTTAGGTTCTTAAGTCGACCATGGAGCGTTCAGTTTGGATTTAAAGAAATATGCAACAAAGGGATGTTTTGGTTAGCAATTCATGTAATACAAGACTATTTAAGACCAGACTAAAGCAAAGGAACGCAAGTGTCCTCAAAAAAACATGGAAGCTGGGGATACAAACAGATAAGAAGTGCCTTCCTTACTTACCAACATACTGGGTTTATATCTCCATCCCCTTGAGCTTGTCCATGGTCAGTAAACACACTGCTTGTCTGTGGTGTCAGGCAAAGAAACGTAAGAGTGCCGAAACCTAGCAACACGGGCTGTATATGTAATCTCAGGTTAGGAGGGGAGGAGGGGGGGGGGGGGGGGAACTTAATGTACTGTCTCTCACATGGTCATTGTATTTTACCACAGCTGCTGTGTAAGTGTTGACAACGTAAGTGCATCCCTTAAAACGGTATAATGGTGGAGCTTTTTAAAGGAAAAAAGGATAGATGTGAGGTTGTGTAGTTATTCTTTTCCCGTGACTGACAGCTTTCACTCACGCGGACACGTACACGCCCGATCCCAGACTCCGCAAACGCTAATCTGTCGTTGGGGTGACAACACATCCATCACGTCTTGTCATTTTACCCTGCCCTCCGGCCGCAGAATGTACTTCAAGACGTATACAGTACCGTACATTTCTGGGCTGGTGTGTTTGAGGCAAGGTGTGAGACATTACAGGAGTCTCTCACGGCTAGTATCGGAAGCCATATCACTAATGCCTGCCATGTTGTGAGCCAATTGTTAGTTGTGGGAGGGAGACTGGGGGGGGGGGGGGGGGAGATGTCAGGCAGAGATACTGCGTGAGGTGTGTAAGTGACCAGGTGCATTTCGGTGGGAAGTTACAGTATGTACCATTATTTAGTCTCCCCCGCTTATCAACATGGCGACTGGGTGAAATCTGAACACACAATCGTGATGCACATCTTTTTTATTTTTTTATTAATGCATATTGCTCCATTCAAGGACATCATTATATTATGTCCATCAGGGAGAATTGCCCTTGAAAAATGCATAGATGCTACTTGCTGAATCAAATTGCAACTTCTCAATGTAATACACTAATAGCTGTCCATACACCCATGGGTGCATTGCAAACAGGGACCGCTAACGGCTAATTCAGCATTTGTTTTAATGGTGCCGCTTGGCCGAACTATAAACAAACATAGGCCAAAGACAAGCAGACAGCATGCGTGATAGCTATTTTTCATAGAACTGTCTCAAGAGGAGAAGAGTATGCACTGGACCTGGCGCCTTGAATGTTTATTGTCAAACCACTCCTTTGTTCTCCAGGGATCCAGCAGGGGAAACTGTGTGATTCATGTACACACACACACACACACACACACACACACACACACACAGCATTGGATACAGACACTGATTGCTGGCTAATTAGCTATTTGGCGCACCATTTAATTGACAACGAAGCGACTTTGGAGGAGCCACCGTTGTCACCGATTTTTAATTCCAAAGTTAGCCCGCTCTCCCAATTTGCTGTGTAATTTGTTGTGTGTCGCAGCTTGCACACACAGACACACACACACACACACACACACACACACACACACACACACACACACAGACACACACAGAAGCATTCAAAAGCCACTCTCCTGTGTCTACCCTGCTGTTTAAAGTCCTCCACTCGAGGACCTAGAATTAATGAGTCTGCTCTAATCACGTCCTGCTTACCCTGATGCTGAAATCTCCACTTCTCACTGATGGCCGTGCTATCAACACTGTGCTCCTGTTGTTGGGCTTTGATTGTTAGTTGATTGGCAGTAACAAAAAAAGATGGAAGTATTTATTATTTTTAAAGAGGACCTATGCTACTTTTCGACTTTTATGACCTATAAACTTTGTTATAATGATTTATAGTCATGTTTAACCATACTAGCGTATCAAATAATTACGTACATGCATTGAGACGTATTCCCTGCTTACCGTCTGGGGTGGCTATGCAGAGCACTAAACACTAGGGCAGCCGGTCGAGAATTCACTTGTTAAAATTTCCGGGTATCGTGTCGTCACGTTCCCGGATGTTTCTATGTATGGTAATGCTGCTCAGGCAAGCTCCGGCCATGCCCCCACCTTCCTGAGCGGAAAAGCTCAAAGCAGTGTGTGGAGCAGACTGCTGTGCTTGCCAGGGTGAGAGGAAGAGTGTCCCGAAAATCTATATGGTTTTTTGTGATGTGATTCCTGTCAGGTTGCTCTACAGCAGTTTTTAACAAGAAATTAAGACCAGAACAGTAGTATAATAAGAGATCTTTTACAGAAAATTATTTTGACCACAAGCGGAATTCCTTACTCCACCTTTAACGCTATGTTGTTTAGAAGATGCTCTGGTAACCAGAAAATGCTGATTTTTTATTTTGTAAATGTCACTTAAAAACAAACAAGAACAAGGCGCCCCCCCCCCCCCCCCACACACACACACACACACACACACACACATACACACACACACGAACAAACGCACCGTCTTGTCATATTGAAGTGGTGCTCGGGATTCAATTTTGCAGTGCCCAGTGACATCTGATTGACATGAAAGAAAGACGACTGTAAGATTTACTCCTAACCTGTCACCAGGTTTGTAATGGATGTTTCTCTTTGGTTTGTGTGCTCTCTCCCCCCCCCCCCCCCCTCCCTACAGGTGTGTCGGGCACAGGCTCCAAGATTGCGTTGGGATGATGGACAGGTAAGGGATCTCTGAATGCACTTTTGATGTGGGGGATTTTGGGGACCACTGTGTCAAGATGCTGCCACTACTCATTAAGGCGTTCTCATGATGCTATGTACCAAGAGTGCCAGGCAGTCTTCTAGTGTCTAATCGATGGATGATTAAGAAGTTTTATGTATCTGGTCTTAACTTTATCTCAATGCTTTTTGTCTTGATTTGAGATGAATCCACATACAACAATAGAGAAGAAGAGAGAAGATCCTTGTATCAATATTAAGTATATAAAGCAGGAGTCAGGGCACATTTAGCCTAGGTTAGCTTAGCATTAAGACTCAAAGAGGGTTAGAATAGGCTACAAATTTTGTACAAATAATTCCAATTTATATTTTACTATATTAGAAATAAGCTCTTTAACCGCATTTAGACGAATACAATTAATATACTGTATTTATTTTTTCTATCTTTCAAATTTGGTTATTGGTTTGACTTTCACCTAACAAACACCTAAAAAAAAATCAAAAAGCAGCTTGTGTCACTACATTGCTTTACTGCTTTGTCTAATACTACCAGTCACAAAACAACGGATGCTGCTGCTTTTAGAAATAATACAAACAAGCGGGATGAAACCAAGTGGAACTAACATAAAGCAAAGCGGAGTTTGTCACCAGCTGCACAAAAAACAAATAGCCCGGGGACAAAAACAACAACAGCAGCGACTGCCATTAAAAATACCCATAAAAACGAGTGATCTCTACAATGAGAGCATGCTCAAAAGAGTGACAAACCCATTAGGATTTCACCATAAAAAAGGGCTTCTGTTAAGCAGAGGGGGGGGGGGGGAAGAAATGGGACCGTTTTGGTCTCTGAGGTATAAGTGTCTAGTCCCATTTTTTGCTCATACAATGGCATTATTCCCCAGTGACTTCTGCTAACCGTATGTCACTTTTTCTTTCCTCCTTATAAGAGAAGCCCTTTCCAATGTCTCACAACCAATGTCTCCCTTTGGTTTCTCCTTGTCCCCCCCCCCCCCCCCCCCCCACACACACACACACACCCTTACCCCCCCATCTCGACCTGTTCATCCTAAACTGCTGCATTACTATTCACCACATGGCTCCATATATCTCATTATGTGGACAACCCACACACAGGCTCTTTGTTAAATTCCAAAGCTTCCCCGCCTTTTACTTGAGGTTGGTCACAAATCGATATAGCACCTGGGCCTTTCTACTGTAGCATCCCATTGTACATGAGTCTTCCATCAGCTGCTAATGGCCTCCACAGCTAATAGAGTTTTGAACTTGGGAGTAGCATGCCAGACGCGGGTGTTATGTCGTGCAACGTGGTTGTGTTTGTGAAAGGGGGATTTCGAGAGGGAAAATGGAAAAGTACACATGGTAGGGAAGGATGGAGAAAGAGAGAGAGAGAGTAGTAGAAGGACTGGATTGAGAGGTAGAAGCACCATAGATAGATGTGACAGGCAAGGGTTTTGGTAAATGGCAAACGCATTACTGCCATCATTAGGGCAGAGAGAGTGCTTTGACCTTTGCCTTAGGCACAAGTTTCAGAAGCAATTAGTGAAAGATAAGCACTTTTAATGTTTCATTTATTTGGAGTGACAATAGCAGAAATAATTACCTGAACCACATAAAAAAATGTCTTGTTTGAAAAGATTTTAAATAAACTTTATTATACAGTGTGTCTGAGTCTATACTGTATGTCATATGGGCAAATACTACGCACACAAAGCAAATGGCTGTGAGAGACATGCCAGTTTACAGAGCCTAGGCTGTGTATCAACACCGGATTATTTATTTTTTTTCAGCGCACACACACAGTATGTACAGGTAATGGATCGTGAGGCGATATGTTACTGACAAACAAGTAGTTTTGACACCAAGCATCCTCCAGATTCGCTGTTTAATAAGTAATGCTAAATGTGCTACTCCGTTTTCTCTATACAGGACACCGCTTATAGCAGCTGGCGTCATCGGCGGCCTCTTCATCATAGTCATCCTGGCGCTAAGCGTGGCCGTCTACGTGAGACGCAAGAGCATCAAGAAGAAGAGGGCTTTAAGGCGCTTCCTGGAAACAGAGGTGAGCGGGTGGAGGCCATTACAACAATTGTATCTTGGGAGAGAATTTTCAGCTATAATGTCCTCATCAACAAATTACCTCAGCATAATGAATTGTATTGATCCCCAAGAGGAAATGGGGAAAGGCTTCCTCAAAGATGGCTACCTTCACAATTAATGTGACAACGTTTGCTTGATTAGGATGGTGAAGCAGAATAAACTTTGATGTAGTACAGTACGCGAACACACAGGCTATTTTCCCGAATCTGATTTTTCCTACTTTGTTTGAGGTTGTTCGTCATCCTGTGCACTTTTTATTTTTATCCACACCCATGCCAAACGACCTAGCCTCATAAGCAAAACCTTGAAGGAAAAAAAAACCTTGGGGGACGGTGCTTAGCCAAACCGCGCAGTTCGCTATAAGATTTCAAAATTATGCACGGCCCGGCCATCGGCCATCGATCAGGCCTTGAAGAGGAGGAGGAGGAGGAGGAGGATGGTTCATTTCTCCGGTGGAAGCATTAACACAAGCGCGGCAGACTTTATATTCAAAGGAGAAAGTAGGAAATATTGAGGTGTAGGGGGTTTATGTGCACCATTCCGTGCTCCGCTTGATCACCTTTGTGAGGCTACAAGACGCCCTCCCCTCTTTCCTGTGTGTGTGGTTTACTGAGTGGCCTTGCCTTTAGGAGTAGGGCAGGCTGCCTTGTCAGTCTGTATTAGTATAATTTACAGGTAGAGGCTGCAGCGTTATAGACAGCTGTCAAGCCCCAAGATGGGAAATTGGAGTAGGGCGGCCGTGGGCACTTTTTCTTCCTCATCTCAACCACACACATCCATCTTAATAAACCAGGCCCCGTCTTCCCTCAGCCTTTTGACCGCGAGGGGAAGTATACTGTCCGGGCGTATTCGCTAATGTACTGCCACACAGGGGAGGAACAGGCTAGAATGGGGATCTTCCTTAACCCCCCTGTATAATGCTTTCCCCTGCAAAGATTTACTTGAGAAACATAGTGTGAAGTATAGCCGGCAGAGTCCATTTTTTCCTCATCCTCCCGAGCAGACCTAAGTGGCTGTTCAAGTAATTATACGTAATAAAAGCCGGGCGACTGTTGCCCCACAGGTTAGACAAGGCCACTTGTTAGGAGTAAGGTCAAGGTGGGTCGGAAGCCCCTACAAGAGCGCACATTAGCGTGCCTGCGTAGTGTGGCTACCTGAGCATGACACGGAACCCAACCTGCCCCCTTGCCCCCTCTTTTATGGAGGTCACTCCGTGTAAGAGCATTAGATGAACGGGTTAAGAACAAAGCAGTGGATCAACGGCGTTATGATTTGAGCCTGCGGGCAAGTGAATATTAAATCTGTAGCTATCATTTGATTATTTTTTTTAAAGTTTATATAAATCCAGCTCCAACCAGTTTGTAAGCAGCCGTCGTAATATATGAATATGTGGTTTCAGTATGCAAGCGTGCAAACAAAGTCCCCTCCACTCTCACCTACCCAGCATACCAAAATAAAAAAACGGCACTGCTTGCAGTCTGTATCACACATTCCAGAGGCTCTTCTATTGGATGATGAAAGCGTGCGATAGGCTTTTGGACGGCGCCCGGTCGAACGTGGATCCTCCGCTCAAACCGCTAATAGCTCTGAGTCTGTCTGTGTCTGTGTGAATGGAGATCAAGCTTGTCAGGATGAGGGGATTTTTTTGGGGGACAGTGAAAGCCCAGGGACGCCCCACCCTTTTTTTTCTCTCCCTACCTGCAATGGCTTTTTTTTTTTTTTTTTTTTTTTTTTTTTTTTTGGAACAGAGAGCTCCACTCTTGTGTCAGACAGGAAAAAGACGCCTCCAGCAGGGCGGCTGTCAAAACGTGATCTGAGCATGGACATTTCCATATCAAGGACATGCGTGTGACAGCTGTTGCACTGCAGTGTTGGCTTTGAAAAAAAGACTTCTTTGTTTTACTATGCTCTGTCCTGCTTCTTCACCTTCTATTTTCCTCTTTTGTTATACATGTACCTACCTATTTATCTCCCTTGCTAGCTATGGTGGGCCCCCTTTGTTTACATACCAATTTACAGAGCCTAGGCTGTTTATTAACACTGGATTTTAATTCAGCGCACACACAATACAGGCAGGTAGCGGATCGTGAGGAGATATTCACCGATTTTGACAAATAGTTGCTCACTCCACCTTTCACTCTGTGTTTTTTTTGTATTGTCCTCACATCTCTCTCTCTCTCTCTCTCTCTCTCTCTCTCTCTCTCTCTCTTTCTCTCTCTCTCTCTCTCTCTCTCTCTTCTCACCTTGAAATGAAAATGGCGACTTAATCCATAGCCAGGAAAGAGACAGACTCACACAGTGGTTGCTTTTGAAGAAGCCCCTGAAAACAAATTGCTTTTTCGCGGGGGAGAGACAGACACAAACTGGTGAAGTCCAGCGCAACTCCGGGCCTTCACCTTTGACCCTAGCCCAATGAAGCAGGTCTAATGCACTTGGTACACCCCCCCCCCCCCCCCTCTCCCCTCTCTCTCCCTTGCCCCTGAGGTCCTTTTATTCCAGCTGCTTTTCACACACATAGGCCATAGGAGCATTTCAGCACCACAGGGGTTGTGGACAGCTCCCGTGCCGCTTTACATGCTCTCCTCTGCTCGCTCACAGAGACAGATTTCAGCTTTTTCAGTGCTGGACAGCTCCCGTTGTCCTAACCCCAGGCCCGGGCTGACTGTCATTACAAATGAATGTAGTGCAGCCGTGCATTGTTTCCAATATACTTAAGCTTTAAAGTGAGACACTGCATGTGAATAGGATAACATTTAAACGTATAGGTGTGGCCATGAAACTTTGCCACTTGATTACTCAAATAAAAAAAATATATAGAACATTCTGAATTGTTTAAATGAATGTAATTTTGGCAATATCTTACCACTAATTATTCATAATTTGCATCTATTTAAAAAAATATCTAGATGCTGGATAAAGCCAGAGTTCTAAATCTTTATTTTACATCCTGCGATTCAAAAATATTGTGAAGTTGAACAGCATACTATACTTATTATTTTAGTCCTTTTTTCTGCTAAATGTTGAACCAACTAGTTGAAGGATTCCACGTTCCCAAGATTTCCACATTAATTCATGTATAGTAACTAGGCAGCACAGTGAAAGACAGGCTCTTAAAATGCAGATAGCAAAGGAGAAGGGAGTTCACTGCTGGGATGGGCTCACTAATGCCAGGAATCAATGTCCTTGCATACTGATTGGGCATGCTCAAATGTGTCCTACTGTGTTCTCTATGTCTCTGTGTCAAGAATATTTAAGCACCTCCGCCCTGATACCCCTCAAATTCAAGGAAATGATTGTAATAAAGAATGCAAGGAAGGGGGGCCATTCATATTATTAAATTCACTATGTGAGGGTCATTGTTATGCATATATCCAGTATCTCTCTTTTTATGTTTTTAATATAGTAAAAAAAAATCTCACAAGCTTGTTTAATGAAAATATAGCCATGCTGACAAGACTATACAGAGATAAAAACCCCATCAGTGCCCTTAGCAATTCTCTTTTGTACTTAATAAGTTGAATATTTGTAGAATTGACCAGATCAGTAGTCAAAAATAGGAAACGAGACGAGGTATAATTGAAAAAATGGTCATGCATGGATATCAGATATCAGCCCTGGCTCCACGCAGTGAGACCGCCTCAGGCGAAACACTGTGGCAATCTTGTCTCACCTCATTTTCAATTACACAACAAAAAAAACGTTTTTATCTGGGTAATGTGAGCATTTAAGCGTATACCCGCTGGTGTTTATTTTTATTTATTTTTTTTGCAGCACAGGAGTCTATGTTCGGGGACATTGTTTACTTATTCAATACTAGAATAATTCCACCAATGTATTCTAGCTCCAGGGCCCTCGAAAAAAACGTGCTGCTTATTTGTCCAATGATGCATTCTGAATCCTCTCCCTGCCGGAGAAGCTCATTTGGCGGAAGGCGAGGTGGATTATTAGCCGGTAAATAAAGTGGTGGCGGTGAGTGCGAGCCAGTGAGAACAAGCTTGGGGAGGGCGGGGGGGGGAGAGCGAATTCTGTCTGCCTGAGGGTGTGCATCTTATTTAATAGACCCTCTCCTCATCAATCCGGTTCCAGTCTAGTCCTAATGAAACAATAACAGCCACAGCCTGTCACCATCTGCTCTGACTACTTCGCTATCTGAGTCTTGTCCTTGCTCTCTCTCTCTCTCTCTCTCTCTCTCTCTCTCTCTCTCTCTCTCTCTCTCTCTCCCTCTCTATGTCTCTCTCTCTTCCTCTCTCTCGCTCAGAATCACTGCCTTTGTCCTTACCAATAGTGTCAATTGTTTCCTTGTTATTCAGGCAGTGTATGTGCAAAAATCAAGGGTTATGCAAAATCCTTCCCGAATACCACGCGGATATGATGGATGCGTGCAAAAGCATGTCCTTCTTTGCTGACGTAAATCAAGTCACTGACAGCCCAGTGGTGCTGATTTAATGCTTAATGTGAAGGCATAATAGAATAGCTCCACTACTTAATGTGTAGCGTGCGTTTCAGCGTTAGAGTATAACTTACCCTCTCTAGGTGGCCTTAAAGCTGTCCATCTAACAAAAAAGGAAGAGTTTGGCATGGGCAAGCTCCCAAAACAAAATCTGAGAAACAAAAACAAGTATCAGTATGCAGACATGCAGCCTGTCCGTGCACCTGTCCAGTACCAAATCAAGGTTGGCTGTGCACAAATTAGGGCTGCCATTCAGGGTAAATGTACAATGGAAAGGGACATTGTTGAAATATTCAAAGGCAACTAAAAAGATGAAGTCATGCTGAGGAGGATACACAGTAGCTGCCAAATGGGGGTTTGCACAATCTGGCAACCCTGAAGTTACTGTTTGTTATATATGAATGATATTATATTTATGAATTGATAAATGTTTGGCCAGTTTTGAGTCGGCAACACGTTAGTTAAAAGGTATAGTGTTGTGCACTGAGCTCCATTCAGAAGTCAGCAGCATTTGAAATGTAATGAATCAGATGGGCTGAGTTTTGGAGTGTTGAACCCTTCTTAGTTTTAGCTGATTTATTTAAAGATCTTTATTTTTGTAAAGAAATACTTAAAGGAATACTTCACCCATACGGAACAGGCGTTCTATCATTATAAAATCACTATTATAATATAATGAATGAGGTTTTTCTTCCCTCTGTCTTCCCTCAGTCTTCCTAGGGTTAGACAGTGAGACCATAAAACACTCTTTCTGCCTTTTCTCAGGCTAGGATGAACCAATTTCAACTTTTTTGCACATTTATACTAAATAGGATCTCAGAATTCAATACACCTTCGTATTCCCACCGGTGAAGTAGGTCTTTAAGATGTGAAGGTATATTTTCAGGGGTTTTAATTAGAAAGTGGTGCCAGGACAAAACCCTTGGGATATTTGCCTAAATTATTGACACAAAATGTCAATTCTGATTGGTAGGATATGGTTGAACACGGATAAGGAGTTTGACGACCATTAAATCGTCATGTCATTGTAGTGCTGCCGGCAATGTCATGCATTCTTTGGAGCGGCCTGGCCTATTGTCCTGATGGTTTTTATATCACATTAAGTAAGTGCCTGTATGGCTGACCGGCTGATATATGGTCTCATTATATTGTTTGATGGCTGTGGTTGAGCTGGGTGATTATGCCGCTGACAAACCGCAGCCAATGAGGGACTCCCATAGGCTCATTAAGACACGTATCGATCGGAGCTATTGACTTCCTTTGTGTGTGTGTGTGTGTGTGTGTGTGTGTGTGTGTGTGTGTGTGTGTGTGTGTGTGTGTGTGTGTGTGTGTGTGTGTGTGTGTGTGTGTGTGTGTGTGTGTGTGTGTGTGTGTGTGTGTGTGTGTGTGTGTGTGTGTGTGTGTGTGTGTGTGTGTGTGTGTGTGTGTGTGTGTGTGTGTGTTTGATGTTGGTATGAGCGTGCATTTGCATACATTGTCAATATTTGTAAATCTGTTTGTGGACCTTTGACTGGTGTGTGTGTGTTATTTGTTTGTGGGTGTGTGTGTGTGCTTGCTTGTGTATGTGCATTTGTGGGTATGTGTGTATATGTCTGCATGCAAGGATGTGTTTGTTTGTATGTGTGTGCGTGTGTGTGGTTGTGTCTGCATGACATTCATGATCTTTTCACACTTGGGTTACAGGTGCCAGCTCCTGCTCTTTTCTATATTTACTGTTGCGCCTAGCTGCTATGGCTAGTGTCTACGGCTAGACGTGCGGGTGGCCTGGCCAGCTGGTGGGATGCTGCTAAATGTGTGTCAGCTGTTCCTGGACCAGCCAGGCCGGCGGAGCACAGAGAAAGAGAGAGAGCTCGTCATAACCTTGAATTGGATTTGTTTTGTATGTGCACAGCTGCTGATCTGCGACTCTTTGTTGGGTCGTGATAGCAACTGACACCAGACAGTGATTTGTTTGGCACCGGGCACGCCGCGGACCCCACACTGGTAGCTGCCAGCTCCGCCAGAAGTCTGCATTCACACCCATGATTTATGTGTGCCTCATGAGTGTGTGTGTGTGTGTGTGTGTGCCTGTGTGTGTGTGTGGGTTGCAAAAAACTTGACTATCAGGACAGGGCAGTGGCTGTTCTTGGCCGCTTGTTTATTTGCTACAAATAAAACCTTCCGCTTCTCTCTTCCAAGACTTTTGTTCCTTGTCGTTTTAAATGGAGCGCTCTCACCCTCGCCGCACGCTCTTTAAGAAAAGGGTTTTCAGCAGCTTTCAAAGAGTGCCAAGAGCAAAGAGGTTAAAAATATTTTGACTTGCGGCGAGAGAAAGGCGCGCTTCAGGCTGCCACAACAAAAGCAGTAGCCAACGGGATTGAATTCTTTATATAAAAAAAGCAAAAAGGACACCATTTCTTTTGGTGGTGATGAATAATAAAAGATATGCGTTGTGTGTTGCCAGCTGGTGGAGCCTCTGACACCGAGTGGAACTGCACCCAACCAGGCTCAGCTACGCATCCTCAAAGAGACGGAGCTGAAGAGGGTCAAGATTCTGGGTTCGGGGGCCTTTGGAACAGTCTACAAGGTAAGTTTGTGCGTCTGTGTGTGTATGCATAAGTCACACCGGTCCTCTTTCCCATCAGTGAGTCAGCTAAAGGGCAAACAAAGACACAGTTTATTTCAATAGACAATGCAGAGTCACTAGTAGCAGCGCCCAGCTTGACAACTTAAACAGTAAGCATAAACATTTCAAACCTTTGTAGCAGTCTTTTTACTCCTGACAACAGACATGAGCCTAGGGCGGCTCAAGGACCTGGAACAGACACTTGCTGAGCGCTTGCCAACTTCCCGTTTGCCCTTGGCAGATATTATTCATACCACCTCGTAAACTCATTGAATAAATACTGCGCTTTTCTCACCGCCGGCTCTACATTTCCTTTCAATTACAGCACTGATGGGGCCCCTGTTAATTAAATCTATGTTCCAATTGAGATGCTGTACAACGTCTTACACAGCTTATTCATATTCAAGCCAAAATGTCATGAGAAGATTTCAAAGAATAGTGCGCAGATCAAGAGAATGGGGGTCTAGCATGTGGAAGTGTTGATGTAGTGGTAGCACACCTGCAGAGGAAAGTAGACGCTTGTTAAACTTGCCATCCAAAGTCATCTTGTGGGCAGGTTTATGGAATTCTACATCTAGTGCATTTATGCTGATTGCTTGTATATTCATTTTTTTCCAGGGCATCTGGGTCCCAGAAGGTGAGACGGTGAAGATCCCGGTGGCCATTAAAATCCTGAACGAGACCACCGGTCCCAAAGCCAACGTGGAGTTCATGGACGTGAGTATTTTATACCTCTGCGAATTTTACTTTTTTCGCAACGCTGTGTTTTTTTTTTCCATGTTTTTTTTCCCAAGTCGTAGCCTTGTTCGGAAAAAGGACGACGGTCGCTTTGTGGGGAGTTAAATTCTTATAGAGAGAACCCATCTCAGTCGAAGGCGGCAATAAAGTGAACTCCAGCCAGGCCATGTATTGAGCGAGACTCTATTAAAAAACAGCTCTTTGTTTATGAGATATGGCCTTTATTGGAAGCCAGTAGTGATAGAGGGGAGGAGGCAGAAAGGCAGACGGCTGGAGACTTTTACAATCTCTCACACCTTATCTGTGTCACCTTCCCCCTCTTCTTCTTTTTCTTTCTTTTCAAACACGTCTTTCTTTTCACTCAATTTTTTCTTATCAGTTTTTGTGCTTCAACTTCAAATCTTACTTCTACATACACACTATTTTAATTCTCCTTTTTTTAATTGAATCAGATAAGCAAAAAAAAATGACCAGAATGATCTAATTCCAACTCGCAAATTAAAATGTCCCATTGGGCTTTTAGGAAAGATAATGGTTTAGGATTTGAGGACTTCGATATTCACTGATTTTGAAATACAATATGGTTGACAACAAGTGTTGCTGACTCCACCTTGAATGAAAACATCTGTTGCTCCTGGTTACAAATATTGCCATCCACAACTACTATTCAAAGTGCATTTATATTGCTCTATCTTCCATTATAGATATAAAAAAAAATCATGTAACAAGACTTGGCTTCCACCTATTCTGCACATTTTTCCTCCTCCTCTTCTGTCCCTCCATCTCCTCTCCTCTTTCTCTCACTCTCCCTCTCTCTCTCTCTCTCACTGGGGGTCTCTTTGTCCATCCAGGGCCAATATGCTCTGTCTGTTCCACCGGCTTGTTAAACAGCAATCTAAAGGCAGGCTCACGCTCCACCACTGGGAAACTAGCCGCTGGAGTGCCGGCAACCGAACACACTCTAAAAACCCACACTTCTAAACATGCACACATAACCAAACAAGCGTGCACTTTTGCTACAAAAAAACCCTCCCTAGTTGATGGGCGAACTGCTGGGTGATTCGCTTGTGTATATGTGTGCAACCAACGCAAAGACCTTATATAGTGCACTAATCTAGCGTCTTCTGATGCATACACACACTTCCACTTTCCTCACACGCTTAAACATAAAGCAGCATTTTTTTCGCTCGGCTCTGCCAGTCCATCACTCTGTGTGTGTGTGTGTGTGTGTGTGTGTGTGTGTGTGTGTGTGTGTGTGTGTGTGTGTGTGTGTGTGTGTGTGTGTGTGTGTGTGTGTGTGTGTGTGTGTGTGTGTGTGTGTGTGTGTGTGTGTGTGTGTGTGTGTGTGTGTTAAGGGAAAGTGAGCTGGATGGGAAAGGAGGGTCAGCTTGCAGTAATGGAGGTCAGCGTTCAGGGAGATGAGAGAGAAACCAAAACACACACACACACACACACACACGGACACACAGAAGAGCAGAAGAAGTCCTCACGACGTTTGCTGCGAGAGCAGAAAGCAAGAGCATGAATTTAGCCCGACATAGCTTCTGACTCCCAGGTCTTTCAGGATCACAGAGTCAGAATTAAAGCGCTCTCTCCTTCTTTCTGTCACACACACACACACACACACACACACACACACACACACACACACACACACACACAAACATATCCTCCTTCTTCCCTCCCTTTTTCTTCTCCTGTTGATGTCGAAATGTGAGGTACGCCCTGTCTAGAGCTGGCATGAGTTGTAAAATGTCGGGCTGTTAGGGCGGACTAGGGGAGGTGCAGGTGCTTTTTATGAAGTGGAGATGTAGTGGCACTACTTGGGGCCAGTGAGGCTCTGTTTAAATCAGGGCACTGATGCTGCCAAAAGCCTCTATATACGACCTATGGTCCCCCCTCCTGTTTAGAATGAATCTACTGGCACCACCATCAAAACTAGCCCTCCAAAGCTCGTTCTTTGGCATCTAAATTTAAAAAGGCACCTCATCCATCTATCAGCGGGGCCAAGCCTAGAAATATACAACCTCCACTGTTTGCAGTATGAGGAGACAAGAGAGAGAGAGAGATAGAGAGAGAGTGTGTGTGCGCGTGTGCCAGTCCTTGAGTATGTGAGTGTGTTTCGAGAGCTGCCAAGAGTGCGTGTGCGAGAGAGCATTAGAGATGCAACAAGAGATGAGGGCAAGGCCCAAAGTGAGTGTTTTTGAAGAGGTGTAGCTTCTGCTGGCTCCATAGCGCACATACATCCACACCAGGCAGGAGCAAGCATCAGCCCCTCACAACCATAACACTCACTCACCGGCGCACACATCCTTCTGCTCGCAGCTACCGCATTAACAATTACCACAACTGTCGAGTCCCCAACTGTTCAAAAAGCTTTAAGTCCATCTGTTGCGGAAAGAGAACGAGAGAGATGAAAGGGACAAATGCATGTACACACCGTATCAAACGCCATGGTAAATGTAACTGTGTCGGAGCGACATTTGTAATAAGAAACTCTTGTGTTTTATACATGTTGTAAATGGACCAAAAAGCAGGGATCCTATGCATTATGGAAAACTATGGATTTTAGTTAAGTACGGACAAGTATGACCCAATAGAGTGGCTGGCTTCAGAACCATTTATCTACATGAGGAGCATAGAACTAATTGTATTCAGATGCCAAATATGGACTGAACATTTTACAGAGAATTTGAGTCAGAAAAGTATGGAATCTTTTCAATTGAAAATGTGTAAAGAACCCTAAAAACAGCCAGCGTTTTTGCAGCTCTGAAGAAGATTTTTTATTTTTTCTCTGCTGGGTTTTTTCATACACGGCGGTTATATATGATAATACTCTGTGGACAGATGCTGCGTGTGCATGCAGATGTAGTCATCATCCCACAAGTCCTAATTTATGCATCTAACTCCACCTCCAGCATGAAGCCGTTTGAACACAGTGCAATAATAGATGCATGGACTGACACACCGAATTCCACTTTAAAAATGGAAGCTAATACGACTTGATGAATAGGACAGCCACACCAATTGCTCCTAACCTTGGTGCGGGGAGCTTTAAGGGATCTGTTAGACAGGTTAATATGTTTTTTTTATGTTATGTTTATTTTTGTATTGTGAACTACTGGATTATTCTGCCCCCTTTTAAAGCTTCAAAAGCCTATCAGCACCACAGAACACTATCTGTATTTCTCAGTATGGCGCAGGAGCTCAAGAAGCGGCCAATAAATGTTTCAGTTGATGATTCTCCTGCCAACCTTGTGTACGGTAGATGCGCCGACAGTGTCAATGTAATTACTCCGAATTCCTCATGGGGGCGGCAGAAGTTACACACTGTAGCTTAAAGCCGCTATATACTCGAACTGAGAATACAATCTCAAGCGCAAACTGATTATTTTGTTGTTCCTGTATTGTGCAGCCATGGAAAGCAGCAGTCTTCTTAGTCCCTCTCTGTCCTTTCTGCCCCTCTCACCCAGGAGGCCTTGATCATGGCCAGCATGGAGCATCCCCACCTGGTGCGTCTGCTGGGTGTGTGCCTGAGTCCCACCATCCAGCTGGTCACACAACTCATGCCCCACGGCTGCCTCCTCGACTACGTCCACGAGCACAAGGACAACATCGGCTCGCAGCTGCTGCTCAACTGGTGTGTCCAAATCGCCAAGGTAAGCCACTTTACTATCAGGTCGGGAATAGGGGGTGGGGGGGGGTATGTGTCTGTGTGTATGTGGTTGTGTGTGTGTGGCTACCCTGTACTGTGTTGGCAGGTGCGAGAGTCGTAATAGATTTTATGGGTTTGCTTTCATGTCTGCCTTTACTCCATGTGATGTAAGGTGACATGTCGAGGCTTGCCAAGTCCAGTGTCGCCCGAAAACAAGCTCAGATGTTAACACAATGCCCCTGATCTGTATGACCTTAAATTATTCAGCTGTCAATTGTTGCCCTGGCTTAGTGGCTATGCGGAATGTGTTGCTGCTAAGTCGGAGCCATCTTTAAAGGTGGAGTCAGTGATTATGGAGAACGTTTGATGTCAAAATCTCTTTTTGTCACAATCAGTGAATTTGTCCTTATGATCTTCTACCTGTACGGACAGGTATCTGATGGTGACAAATTCTGACAACAATCATTCTCAAGAATCACTTACCCCCCCTTTAAAACTGTAAATCACAGAAGAGCCAACGGATATGAATGTGTGATATTTTAAGAACGGATGGCGCTTGGGCCTAGGGACTTTTTTTTTTGTGGATAAATCACTTCTAATTTGCCACTGTTGCTCTTAATTATCATCACTGCTTTGACACGCCGATTTGTTTTCCCCTCCGACCCATCAAAGTGACACGATAGGCTGCTGACGTTGGCCAGCCTGGTTTGTTCCGTGAACTCTGATTAGGGAAGCACATCAACACCAATTATTCCCTCAGGAAATGAGTGACGGTGTGAGGAAATAACAAATTAAAGAACCATTCTCTGATAGCCCAACAAAGATTGGACTGAAGAGGGTTGGGCACAGAAGGAAGGCTTGAAATAGTGTGTGTTCTTTCGCTTTTACCCAAAGAACATTTGTGTATTTTTTTTGTGCAAATTAAGCCGATGCAGCCAGATTGCCAATTCTAGTGTGTGCTGGGTAATATTTAGCATCCTCCTGAGATGTTACTCTGGTATTGCAGTTGGGGCTATTTCATGCTGTGCGGGCAGACATCTGCTTTTGATACAAAGGCGTCAACCATAGGCTTTGGTAAGCAGTAGCAACGGGAAAAAAGATAGTACACAAAGCTGATTTACTGCTGGCACTGATCAGACTGATAGGATTTCAGGCAACACAACAACAGTGGATATTTGTCTGAGAGATGACTGAGATTTGTGCTATCCAAGTCTGCCAGTTTGCTAATGTGTATTCGGAAGGTTTTAGTACAGCAGGGGAAAAAAAAAAAAACACTCTTTTCTGCTTCCAATGCAGCTTGGGCTTCCACTCTACTGTATAATTAAAATGGCAGCCACTTATTCCACTGGTTAAGCCAATACTCTAGTTGGATAGATCTGCAGCTGTGTTGTTTTACTGCATAGCATTATTAAAGGCATAATGAGAATTTGCAACATTCAAAATCAAAATGGCCACATATCTCAATTAAAAACATTGGCGATTATCAGAATGCCGTAGATTTGTATGAACCTTATATAAACCAGTCTTGGCCATTGCCACAGTAAAATGCATACGTAATGCGTAACTTATACATATGAATGATTGTCGGTTACATTCAAGGCATCGCCAAACGAGTTGACAGTTGATTAAGCCAATCAGCTCCAGAAAACTCTCTCTGTATTTCTCAGCCTGGCAGTGTTTACAAACTGTTGTCGCCCCCCTGACACCGGCGCAGGAGCTCAAGAAGCACACATTGTTTCAGTTGTTGAGTATACTGCTAAGAAAAAACCTGGACGTACTGCAGAAGGTATAAAATCCATGCGCGGTCACTGAAGGCTCACCTCATGTGGATGCGTCGAGAGTGTTGTTGTAATTACTGAGATTTCCTTGGGGGGGAGGGGGGGGGGACACAGACTATACACACTATATATTTAAAAGAAGCTTCTCTGATCTCATATAAGCCTAAAAATGTCATGCAGCTTGGGTAAATTGGAAATCCAGCATCGCAGTGCTGAGAATAAATGCAACACAGGGTGCGTCATCTTAGATAATGGCAGCTGAAGTGACACTGAAATGACCACGGATATCAGTCATAGCTCTGCCCGTGAATACAAAAAATAGTGACGGCTAGAAAATCTGCTCAAGGGCTATGTAAACACGCGGCCATACAACTCAAGTCTGATCCTCGATCATTTGAAGCACTCCATTATCCGGAGCAGAGGGAGCAGTGATCGGATCTGTTTGATGGACTCTCTCGAAAAACTCTTATCTATGCTTGTCATGCATTGTTGTGTGTGTTGCTTTATGGGTAGTTGTTAGCCACCTCGCTTCGTGTTGTTGTTGCAGCTCAACTGCTAAACTGTCAAAAGTTGTCCTTTCGGCAACAGTTTGACATTGCTACCCCTCTGGACTAAGTCATTATGTTATATAACCCAAGAAAGATAGGATGGTTTGTGATGTATAGACATATCTATACATCTGGATTTTGTCCTGATATGGTCACTTGAAATAACGTGTTCCTTTTTTTCATCCCAACAAACACAGCATTTGTAATCGTAAGGGTGTGTACTTAGTATTTGTCATAGCTTTTGATATTAATCCATTATTGAGGTATGTATTTCTAGATACTTTTGACAAAGGATGATAAATAAAAAGCCTCACACATTAGAGAAAACTGAGTAAATTGGTCAAATGGAAGCCCAATATTCTGCCTATATAAAGTGGATCATGAGGAGATTTTCACTGATTTTGACAAAAAAAAAGTGATTTGGTCATCAAGCATTCTCCAGAATTGCCGACCCGACCTTTAAACAGTCGGACTACACAAATTGATTCTATTGGTTGCCGTTTAAGTCAAAATATCCCCTGCTTTCATTTATCTGAGTGAGAGATGAAAGCTTTGGCTTCACGTGGTGGGGGGATGTCAGTATGGAAGGGCTTAACCCTTTGGCCCCCCCTTGATGGATGCTTCCCAGGAGCATCAGGAGCAGGTTACTTAAGCAGGTACTTATTGCCGTAATTGCATTCGATTTCACCTGCGGCCCGCGGTGTCAGCTTCGGGGAGGAGGAGCACAAGAAGTTACCCACAGCTGTCCTCAACCCACGCAGCACTGTGAGATTAGACTCAGTAGAAAGCATTATTGGCATCGATCGCAATGCCTCCAATTAATAGTTGTGGTTAGAATGTGGATACAGGTGTGTTTACTGATCGAGTGGAAAATCACAGACTGATTAGTTTTGTGGATTGAAATAGTGGATCAAATGAATGGAATCGGTAGGGCTTCTAAGGTTCCTGTTAGCCTTTGGGAGACCTTTTTCATTTCCATTATTGCTCCCGCTTCTGTCAACAATATACACAGGGCACCAAATCAAGCCCCCCCGACACCTAGGGCTTAACAACAGGTCATGGTTGGTAAAGTGAGAACACACTTCACAATAGAATACCTACCACTCAATATATGAGCATTTACACAGAAGCCCATGCAAGCCATTTGGGGGCAGCAATAACATGAAATATCTCTTGCTTAACCAAATGAATAGTAATACTAATACAGTTACAGCAGGGAGTCCCATTTAGCAGCATGCATTTTTCCAGACCACACAACCTTAGCTCAAAAATGCTCAAGGCAAATTGTTTGTTTCTTTTCTGTTGACTGAACCTATTGGAAGCTCCTCGCAGGTCCTCCATAGTGAGGTATTTTTTCATTTGTTTGGGTCTCTGTGTGTATCTGAGCACATGTTTGGGCATGTGAGACAACTAAACATCTCTAAAGCCCTCCTCTTTGAGTGATCTTTGAGCTCTCAAGGTAATGACCGGGAACCTGTCCCCCTGGAGAGAGAGAGAGAGAGAGTGCATCCTTGGAAGGCACACAATTTTCCGAGCAAAAGAAGAGAATCATTGTCCACGGGTCCTTCAGCTAGCTTTGAAAAGGCTGTTGTTAAGATAGAGGACAGACAGCCGAGAGAGAGAGGGAGGGAGGGAGGGAGGGAGGGAGGGAGGGAGGGAGGGAGGGAGACTGTTAAAGAAAAGAGAGACCCAATGCAAAAAAAATATATCATTGTATCTTCAGATCACAGGAATAAGAGTACGAATAGTGGAAGAAGTATATGTGGGGAATTTGCTATTCCAACACGTGACTGTAAACTTGGACGAGCCCTCTGCTTCTCAAGATCATCTCTCTCCAGCACGACATTAATCGAATGCAATGCAAACATGGTTACTTTGCCTTGAATAACTCCCATAGTCTCCCCCCGTTCAGCAGCGAGACAAGGGGAAACAATGCCCACAAGGTGAATGAAAGACTGTCAACACAATTACTTTCCGATGTATAATTTAAGCCCAGCAGCGGCTTGCTAGAGTAGCATACAATGGAAATACTGAAGAACAAAGTACCCTTAAAACTTGACTTGAATAAAGCACTTAAAGCCTCTGGAAACATGGTCTAAAATAGTACAAAATTCAATTTAAAATAGCAAATTTGGGTGTCTTAGTAAGATTTGACCAAAACCTGATTTGAAAATGAATGTTCATGAATATAAAACAATAGCTTTTTTACTGTCTGTACCATTTGTGGGTGTGGCCATATCAAACAGTATGCAATAGTCATTGCTTGTAAGCACGTTCTGGCAGAGAACTGCCGTAATAAGTTTGAAATACTTATTGTGTAAGAAATATAGTATATACATACATACATATATACATTTATCAATATCTTGATAAATATGCCTCACTCTTTACTTTAATGCATCTAACTCCTCAATTTACAGTTAGAAGGATTTTGTGGTTTTGGATTGTACATGTACAAATTTTGAGTACATACCATTACAAGTACATTGTGTTGTGTTAAGGCAGAGACAAATGATGCCTGAACAAGAGAGACTGTCTGCTTTTCTCATTTCACCATAATGTCGTGGTAATTTGCCAAATCCCGACCACGGCCACCACCACAGCAGCAGCACAAACAGCAGCCGTATGTGGGCTCTGACCCGGGCAGGTGACCGCTGCGCCGCAAATTGATTGGCCGAGCCCCGTCGCCATGGCAGTGACTCTTCATCACTGAGTGTTTTGGGCATTGAGATAATGGCCCCCATTAATCTACAGCCACATTCAGGACCGCCTCCCCACACTCCCTCTCTCTCTCCTACACCCTGCCACACACACACACACGCACACACTCACACACACACTCACACACAATAACCGGCGCTCACATTACGACACAGGCACTTACACACATAATATAGGACACACACACACAGAGGTCTCTATAGATCTGTGTGAATGGCCTCTAATTTATTAGCCTTGATCTTACCTTCCCTTTGTTTGCCCTCCTTTCTATTCTGCTTATTTCCTATCTTTCTGTTTGTGTTCTATCGTTCTCTCCCATACCTCTCTTTTACTGTGCTTTCCTGTCCTTTGAGGCAAAACACTGCAGGTGAATAGGGTAACATTTCTAGGTAATAGATAGCACCACCAAACTTTGTCATTTGATTGTACATTTCTCTTTAATAGCAAAGATTGTTTTTATTCTTTTCAAGTTTTTACAGAACAGATGTTGATTAGAGCCTTTTTTTCATTGTATAAATCAAAATAATACATTTATGCTACAATGGTTTTTTTAAGAACACAATGCATCCTATGTAAATCAAACAATTAACAAGATATGAACAAATCGTTCTGTAATAGCCTTCAGAAAAGTGCCAAGAATTATTATTGAACGTTTATTTAATGGAAGAGCTTTAATTAGAAGTTGAGATGTTTGGTTCCCTTGCCCTATTCACTCACCAACTACACCTCCTGTCCCTTTACAATTCACTTTCCACACTCGTCATTTGTCTGGGGTTAGAGGTCAAAGTTTGCCCTAAATCTCCTTGTACATTACCCACTCCAGACCACATGTACTCAATTGACCCGCGTGTGTCTGTGTGTGTGTGTGTGTGTGTGTGTGTGTGTGTGTGTGTGTGTGTGTGTGTGTGTGTGTGTGTGTGTGTGTGTGTGTGTGTGTGTGTGTGTGTGTGTGTGTGTGTGTGTGTGTGTGTGTGTGTGTGTGTGTGTGTGTGCAAAAAAAGTGACCTCATTTCTCTCGCATTCCTGTCTCTCGCTGCATCTCCCTCTTGTCTCCATATTCTCTGTGTCATTCACTTACTAAATCTCCCTCTCTCTGTCTCAAACACACATACACACACACAGACATAGAGAGTATTTTTCTTTCATTAGGTTTTGGATTATTAATGGAATAATTAGGTTTGGGATGTATTTTAATGAACAAATCAATCACTGAATTAAATATGGGATCGGAACTGATTGTATGCAGGGATATGGGAGTCTTTTAATTTGGCTCTCCACCACTCACTTGCCCCCCCCCCCCCCCCCCCCCCCCAGTCCCTCTTTCTTTCACAGCCCCTTCTGCTTGGGGCTCAGTGTGTAATAAAAGTCCAAAGAGTTTGAGCAAGCGCGCTGTCCTGCCTGGTGAAGTGATTGGATTTGGCACTGGAGCCTTGGCTGGTCTCAGACACACTCATGGTCTCGAGTGTTTTTTTTTTTAACTGATATCTAGGCCACATTCAGGGCCTTTTAGTTGTTGAGCGGATGGATTTGTATGAACATACCCACTGGCAAACTCGCAGGCTGACATGAGCACAACATGCCTTACAGCCAAAACCCTAATAGTGGGCTGGTGGTTTTTATTGATTGACAGCGCTAATGATGGAGCCACACATTGACCTTAAGTCATTTCTGCATGATAAAATATTATGTTGTGCCTTGATAAAATATGCATAGAGGCATGTGTGCACAAGCAATGACATGATGGTTTAAAGCTACGTTGGGTAACTTTCTTCACATAAAATGAATGTCGGTAACATTCAAGCCATAGCCAAATGGGTTGACAGAACTCTCTCTGCATTTCTCAGTATGGCAGCGTTTACAAACTTTTGTCGCCCCCCGACACTGGCGCAGGAGCTCAGAAAGAATTCAGTTTCAGTTGTTGACTTTACGGCTGAGAAAAAACCTGGATGTACAGCAGAAGGTATAAAATCCATGCGTGATCACCGAAAGGCTTACCTCATGTAGATGACCAGACAGTGTTGTTGTAATTACTCTGTATTTGTCATAAATTACGTACTACAGCTTTACATTTACACAACATGCTTTTTCAGCTATGTGTGTGGAATACTAAGCCCATATTGTACTGACTTCAATGCAGACAACTTCCCCCACCTCACTGCTTCGTCAGGGGAAAGGAAAGGAAAAATGTGGGGATTTTTAAATTTGGTTCCTGATCTTTGGCCCTGCACTTGCACATCCGTGTGTACCCGTGTGCGTTAATAAATTACAGTGTAGACACACAGATGTGTACGCATTCTATTACACAGCAGTGTGTGTGTGTGTGTGTGTGTGTGCGTGTGTGTGTGTGTGTGTGTGTGTGTGTGTGTGTGTGTGTGTGTGTGTGTGTGTGTGTGTGTGTGTGTGTGTGTGTGTGTGTGTGTGTGTGTGTGTGTGTGTGTGTGTGTGTGTGTGTGTGTGTGTGTGTGTGTGTGTGTGGTTGTGTGTGTGTCTGCGGTGGCTCCCCCGGAGATGCCCACCCCCCTAGCATAGAGATCCAATCTGGTCAAGCTTAGCGCGGAGCCCCTCCGTGTCATTCACTTCCTTGCAAACCCCGCGCATCGGTGCTGAGCAAACACATCTCGCTTATACTCATTAGCCGAGCCCTAACAGACACACACACACACACATACACACACACACACACACACACACACACACACACACACACACATAACATATCCTTCATCTTTTCCCTCCATCTCTGGAGAATGGATTCCCGTCTTTGCTTTGAATTGAATCACCTCCGCTCTTGTGTCTATCATGTCACTGCATCTCAATGACTGGAACATATCAATGGACTCAATGTGCTCGTGTGGGGGGCCCGGACACGTGTATTCAGACGTTTACACTGCAGATGAAATTGCCCTGATTTTCTATTTATTCCTACTGTGACCCTTTTTGTGTGTGTGTGTGTGTGTGTGTGTGTGTGTGTGTGTGTGTGTGTGTGTGTGTGTGTGTGTGTGTGTGTGTGTGTGTGTGTGTGTGTGTGTGTGTGTGTGTGTGTGTGTGTGTGTGTGTGTGTGTGTGTGTGTGTGTGTGTGTGTGTGTGTGTGTGTGTGTGTGTGTGTGTGTGTGTGTGTGTGTGTGTGTGTGTGTGTGTGTGTGTGTGTGTGTGTGTGTGTGTGTGTGTGCTAGCTGAATGCTAAAAAGCTATGTATTGTCTTTCTTTGTCTTCAGCCAGGATGTCTAGCAGGTCAACTGCATGTACATGTGGTCTTGAAACTGTCCTCATCAGCCAACTGACATCAATAGCCAATCGTTTCAACACGTAAATGGGCGAAAACTGTGTGTGTGTGTGTCCCCTCCCCCCATGTTTAGTTTTGTTGGGCCTTCCTACTAAATAAGCTAGAATAAGATTATATCGGCATGTCTATAGTATATATAAATATGTTTTTTCAGTTATCACAATATTGGCATGGCTGATAAAATCATTGCTTAGAGGAGAGTAAGACATAGCAGCTGAATACATAATAATTATAATAATAATAATAATAATAAATTCCCCTTGTGAATCTTGAGGACGTCTCTTTATTATCACTGAACACACTACAGCCAACTGCCTGCCACGGCCTCTTGAGCATAGTCCTCAGAACAACCCAGAGAGATACTCATCAAAGACCTGAGAGCAGTCACGCGTACATGCATTGTGTTTGTACGTAAAGCAATAACGATCGTGCCCATTTACATACCGTATAAAATATTCCACAGTTGAACATTGTTATTTTACATTCAGCTCAGATGTCTGTGCTTGTTTTGCAATCTTGTTGATGTTACTAAAAGGTGCTACTGTTGTGGCAATTAACTGTAGAGTGATGACAACACTCTGCTATTCACTGAAAGCCAATTATGTCTATGAACTGAATATGACAACAGCTCCTGTCAACAGCGTCCTTTTAAATTCTCGTTAGCGGTTGATGAGCTAACGTGATGCAGCCCAGAGGTGAAACATGATTTTTTTTTTTTCCTCTGCTTATTTATCATTGAGGTGTTAGTTGTTGAACATACAGTATGTGTGCCTGCCAATGCGAAAACACAACCACAGTTTGAATGTAATGGTGTGATACAAGTTGATGGAAGTGCGGTTCTTGGGCACCATTGGTCGGATAAGATTCATTTGATTCTTGGGGGTTGGAGGCCATTTTAGATCCTGTTTACAAGCTGATAGAAACAGTCCAATTAATCAAATCTTGGTTTAAATTCTTAACTTTTCATGTGTGCAAAAACATTGTTTCACAAAGACTTTTAAAGCAAAGCAACAATGATGCATAGGAAAGTGACAGATGTGACCATCGCTACCTAATTTCCAATTGCTTTTTATTCCACTCTCTGTTTTTCTCCCTAAAACACATTATACTAAGTTATAGTGAATTGAATACTGTCAGCGGGCTGTACAGGAGTGATCCATGATCTGCACTTCATTTCCCAGGGGCTTTATTAATAATGCAGTCCCACAATTCTTTGCATATCAGAGCATGTCGGGAAGCCGTAGCACACTTTGATTACCAAACAGTGCAACCCCGTAACACTATTTTACATCGTAAAAACAAAAAAAAAAACTACTTATGTGAACTCTGAGCAGCCCCCACTACACATTCCTACACACACACACTCACACACAAACTGGAGTCCCCAGGAGTACACACACATCCCTGCTGATGCAACAAAATGAGGTATCGTGGTGGTGGGTGGGGAGGGAGAGTATACGAGGTGATTTGGAGAGTGGGCGCTGGAGGGATAAGCCCCCCGGGTCTTTCTAATTATCGGTGTGGATCAGCAGTGCTCAAGGATGCATAAGGGGAGGGATTTGACTGCCAGATCCAGCGTGTGGGAAGGCCCTGATTCGATCGGTCACCTCTCTCCACACACACACACACACACACACACACACACACACACACACACACACACACACACGTGTGCGTGGTTCGTTAGACACAGGCATATATGCAATTTGCTGGGATTCTCCTTTAACACTGACCACTTGTTTCTGAAATCCACTCACGTCATCCGGCTTTCTTGTTTTCTACTTTCAACTGATAATAGCAGATCTGTAGCGCCCGAGGATGGAATTAATAAACTCTGCACTTAACGTGATAGACAATGCAATCAAACTCAATTATGTCATCACCTAACCAATAATGTAATACAAGTCCTGACTGATATTGTAATTAAATAGCTTGGATAATGAAATACGTTCTTACATTGTTAAACATATTACACATTAGTACTATATTGGTGGTACAGTAGGGAGCACATTTGTTGACTAAAGCGAAGTCAGTCATCAAGGGTTTGAGGTATATTGATTTTAACAGGGCGATGAAACACAAGATGTAGAACTGTGGATAGAAAATCAGTCACAATGATTATTATCATCACATCAATAGGTTTACTGAATACATATTATATCACTTCAATTCAACAAGGCCCTGTTGGCAAGTGAAACCTACGTGTATGATGCCAAAACAAGTGGCCTACACTTGCATTGTTCAAATGTACTTCAAGTACTCTTTCTTGGTTCTATTACTACAAATAAATGAGTAAGATACTGTATATAAGGTTGTATAGGAACAATAGCAATCCTTACTATGAATATTTTATCAAATTATTCAATTACTCTTTCGATGAAGTTAGGTGCCTATATATACTATTACATTTCTAAGAATATAAGATAACTGGGAAATAATAACTTATTAGTGCAACAAGCCCTATTATAACGAACAGCATGCAACAAGGTATAGTGAAATAGTAACTCTTTGATCCTTGTTTCAGTTCCCCCACATTTTTTGCAATAATGCCTTTAAACGTATGATTTTCCACTCTCACTCATGCTGTTAATTCTATTTTAACATGCAGGCCCTATATACTGTGTGTGTTAAATGTCAGCAGAGCAATTTGTCCTTCTTTTTAAATATCAGAGGTATTGTTCCGTGGGCCGATCGAAATCAAGAAAAGTCAGAGAGCTTCCTCGACGCGATAATTACCCCCTGCGCCTAAAGATTATAACTTCTCAGTGTCACAGCAAGTCGCGGGCAAATTATAGGCATTATTATAGGCGGAGGTTGAATGCTGTTTGAGTGTATAGCCCCTCACTCGCTTGATTTTAAATAAGGATCAGATGTTCTCACTGAGCTCCTTTCTCTTGTTCGGTTCACCCTTTCAAAGTCGGAGGCTGCTGTGAGCTTGTCGATGAAACCTATCATTACATTGTCCTCATAGCTACCAATATAGGACATCGCACACTTCACAGGATCTCACTCGAGTGCCCTTAATTGATGCTTGGGCATATAGCAATCGTATTTGCAAAGTGTCATCTTTTGTTACGGCTAATTATTGATTTCGAATAACTTTTTTCTTTTTTTAGGGATTGAAACTTTTATATCCATCCAGCCTTTCCCCCCAGAAGAGCAACAAAAAAAAAATGTATCTCGCCGATCAAACACAGTCGGCACTTTCAAATTCCACTGCAACGGCCCCAAAAAATATTGACATTTGCTCATGTAAATTTGCTGGCAGCAGTCTTTTATTGCCTGCACGGTGACATTTTAGAAGGATCTATCCGTCCCACGGGGGAGTTGAGATCATGGCGACAGAGCTTAGATCGTTTTAAATTCGGTTCCCCTCCTCTCTCTCTCTCTCTCTGTCTGTCTGTCTCTCTCTCTGTCTCTCTTGCTCTCTCTCTCTTTCTCTCTATCTGTCTTTCTCTCTCTTTATTAGAATTAAAGTCAGCCATTCTGGAAAAGCTTGTTGACAAAATCACTTTTTTTTTGCTCCTCACGATTCGCTACCTGTCTGTACATTGTGTGTGTGTGTGTGTGTGTGTGTGTGTGTGTGTGTGTGTGTGTGTGTGTGTGTGTGTTAATATACAGCCTAGGCTCTGTAAACGAGAATGTAAACAAAGGGTATTTTAACAAAGGTTTTGTTTTTCCAGTCCACGGACAGATAGCGGATCATGAGTAGATGTATTCACTGATTTAGCCAAAAAGTGATTTAGACGGCAAGGCATTCTCCAGGATCGCTGACTCCACCTTCAAGACACACACACACACACACACACACACACACACACACACACACACCCGTTGATGGATAGGTGCATTCTTTCCCCCCTAACTGTGCCTCCACAACGGCTGATTGCGTAGTAAATGGACCTGCAACCCCGACTGCTGCGCCACGTTACATATATGGTATCATGTCACGTTTACCTGGATCTGCCATTAACCATGGAAACCATCCAGTGATGCAGTCTCGCAGCTTATTGGTTCTCCATGGACATAGTTCAACACCACTTGAGCATATAATCCAAACTGACTCCCCCCCCTGTCATTCTTTTTTCAAATTGAACCTAGATGTGAAAGTGCTTTGGAGAGATATTTTCAAAATGTTTCAATGTTTGAGGACTTGTCACGTGCACATGTATGTATACACTTGATTATAGGGAGGCGTGTCTGCATATTGACTCGCTCATTCATCCCTCGTTCCATTTGTCTCTTTCAAACACACACACACAAAAACAGACACACACACACACACATACACACACACACAGAGACACACACGCTTTGGAGACTGCCAGCTCTGTGGGAATGCCTTCCTTCCTATCTCCCGCCTGGCACGCGGCGGCATGACAGACGACCACCTGTGCCCACCTGAGCGCAGCCATTGTGCGCGCTCCTTATCACGGCGGGCCCAGCTCTCAGCGTGCGGACAGGCCCACATTGCTCACATTGTTGCTGCCTCTTCATCCACCCATTGGGTTGGGTTTATGCAGTAGATGTGGTGGCGGGCGTAGCTGGTTGGTGCACCACATGCGACGCTTCTTATCGCTCATTCTCGGAAACAGGCACCTCACCCTCTTGTTCCTGGGAGAAACTGAGAATCCTGTTTCATTTTTTTTTCTTTTTTTTTACTTCTGTGACTTCTCAAATAAGCTGCAGCTGGTGGATAATGTGCCCAACATTTGTATTGTTAAAACGTTTATTAAACACTGATGTAATTAAGTCCTACCAAAATAAAAGCCCCCTTTCCCACACTGCAGGAAATTCTACATTAATTAAATGCATGATAAAATCAAGTGCAGTAAATTTGCAATGCTTTTCCATACGTCATCGGCCTGATTTGCATAACCTTCCCGGGTCTTCAGGCCATGATGGGAACACAGATAACAACGGGGCCACAGGAACTTTTTAGTTCCTTGAAGAGAAGTTCCTGGAAGCAAAAGTTCTCCTGGTAGTTGGTGGAAAAACAGCTTTAAATTCTTCTATTTCATGTTGTCATGTGTCTCATCAAAGTCCAGAACCGCTAAAGAACTGAGTTGAGTCAAAGTTTTTTCCTGCTATATCCATCACGTCAGCCCCCCGTCTTCTCCACTTACCTTTCAACTGCTCCCCCAACTCTGCACACGCCATATTTTATTCCAGAGCATTTCTCTCTCTCTCTCTCTCTCTCTCTCTCTCTCTCTCTCTCTCTCTCTCTCTCCCTATTTCCCTCTCTCCCGCTGAGGTGAAGCGCTCCCTGCAGTTCCACACCACTCCTTTTTTCACACACAGTATCAACCTTTTCCGCTCTTGGTTGCACATAACCACAGAGCAGAGAGGTGTACATATATGACTCAGATGGAAAGATGGATATTGCACAAAGTAATATCCTGCCACTTAGTCTGCTATGCCTTTTAATATCAGGACTAGAGCCCAATTGTCCTTGAGTATGGACATTTGAGGATTTAAAAAGTCTGATACCTGTATCCAGAAACGATTCCATTATAATTTAGCTAACGGCCCAGCCAGCATTGTGGGTTATTAGCTATAGTTGTGTATCTTCAATTTCAGTGTGAAATCCACAAAACCAATAGTGATTGGCCAATGGCTGACGATGCTACTGACATGTCCGAAAGCGCTCTCTTGAAAAAGGCTAAAAAACAGCTGTTGAAAAGTTCCATAAAGTAAAAATAGTCTGAATGAAGCTACTAAAGTAGCACTTGCTATGCTCCGAGGGTTTAAAACATGCCCAATGGTCCAACAGTATGGCTGGGTCCTAAACCTTAACACTCCAAAGTGGCATGCCACTCAGAAAGCTCTATATTTTTCTGGAAGCGAAGGCTGCTGTTGCCAACTGTGACCGCTAATCTGGTGCTGACCTAGGGTCAACATAAGCAGTGGAATTAAAATGACACAGGTTATGAACAGGGTTACATACAAATATGTTTAAGTATGATTTGTCCAAAGTGGATAATATGTACCATTTTTGGAGGCGTCGACATATGATTTCATTGGGGACAAAAAAATTCAAATCAACTCCTTTCCGGCCTAGCATTTGCTTTCTCAGAACCTGTCAAGAGGATTTTTTCCCATACAAGCACCAACAGTTTGACTTCTGTAACTTGAACAACTGGGACTTGTATTGGTACAAGCTCTGTGTGGATCTAATCAGAATGCCCCTTGAAATCATTGCAGCTCTCCTCCGCCTTATTTGTGCTTTTGCGGCTTACCTTTTAGAGCGAGGTTTGTATGTCACAATCTCCCTGCTCCCTGTCTCACAGTGTCACAGTGGACAAAAAGCTTAGGGGCTGTCTCGCCTCGAAGTCAGCAAGTGCTTAAGGGCTCTGATATGAACTTTAGGGGCCTTTGGGCAGATTGTTAGTGTCTGCAAACAGGCATGCTTCCTACAATAAACCATCTAGCTTCTGGCTTTGTCAATACTTGATATTTCTTCTTTTTAGGATTTTTGCTTTTAAAGGTCAGCCATAATCATATACTTTGAAATTGCAGTGTGCTACACGGCCACTCACTGTATTATATTCTGCCTTTTTAGGGCACACAGATATAGTTTGTTTTCTTTACAATTTGCTCAATTTCCTCAAACAAAGATTGCTTTATCTATGATCTACCAGATGACCAACATGATATAGTTTCCTACGACCAATCAGGGATCACCATCGTCTTTGCCATTTTTTGAATTTGAACTTAGTAGCTTCTAACAAAAGAAAATATGGCAGGTTTAATTACTTCATATGATATAAAGTCTACGAGTTGTGTGATCACAAATGATCCAATCCCACTTTCATGTTAAAGGGCCTCAGCACCCCGGGGATTGCACCAGTTAGGCAGTGTTAAAGTGGCGGGACCCTTTTGGACTCGAACCCCCCATCCAAACACTCACATACACACTCACACACACACACACACACACGCATCCTCCTGCCGGGACGCTTGGTGTTTACCACCCCAGAGTGGCTGAGAATTAATTGGCTCCTTGAGCGGCCGTACATTCCCCCCTGTCAGAGCAATGGCCTCCCCTCATTGCCCTGTCACTTTAAGTCGAAGTGTATTAATGGACTGTGTGGGCCATTGATTCCTAATTCCTCTGGACGTCGACACCGGGGATAAATATTGCGCGGCGCGGCCGGTCTTCAGGCTCATTGTAATCAGCATTGTTATTGATCTCCTGCCCGACCCTCCCAGAAGTAATCTGTTTTGAATACACTTCCTGTATGAAAAAAAAATAAGTCAAAAAGAGGGGGTTGTTTTGGGGGCCTCGACCCAGTGCATTGTCTTCCTTGTGGGGAGAAAAGGGGGGCATGGGAAGCTACTTTTAAAAAAAAGTCACAGGATAAGGGGAAGTAAGAAGTGTCCCAAACTGATGGAGTAAAGAGAAAGTGAGTTGAGAGGACGTGCAAAGAGAATGACAGATGGAGATATTGCAAGAGTCACCGAGTGTGCTCTCCGAGATATGTCTTGCTTTTGCATTGGTGGTGGTGGTGGTCTCTGGGTGGTCTCAGTCAGTGTGTGTGTGTGTGTGTGTGTACGCGTCTGTCTTGGCGAGGCCGTTGGATGATGGATGAGGTCTCAGGCAGCGGCAAGCCAGACGTCGGCGCTATCGATTTATCCTCACATTTGTCTGGGAGGAGGCGGTGCGGTGCGACGAGCATTTTCAACAGAATGTGCCTCGATGTGCGCACACACACACACACACACACACACACACACACACACACACACACACACACACACACAGACACACACATATATATATACAGTATTTTAAATGGGCTTTATGATTCTCTCGCACCAGTGGAGGCTGCTGAGTACAAGGTGTTTTTTATTGATTTGCTTGCAAAGTGGCATCCACTTGTTTAACATCCAGTCTAATGCACTTGAATTTGCCCCAGCCTTGCCTGTCTGCCTGTCTGCTCGCCTGACTGTTTTGTTCGGCTAGAAGTGTGTGTGTGTGTGTGTGTGTGTGTGTGTGTGTGTGTGTGGGTGTGTGTGTGTGTGTGTGTGTGTGTGTGTGTGTGTGTGTGTGTGCGTGGCTGCAAATAGGTTTTTGTGCGACTGTCACTGTGTGTGTATGCGTCAACCGAGGCTCTTTGTGCTCACGAGGCCTTGATCAAATTTGTGTGGGTGCTTCTTCTGTGTATTCAAGAAGAAAAAGGTGCTTGCTACTGAGTGTGTAACCACTTGTAGAATGAGTTACACCTTTTTGTGTGTGTGTGTGTGTGTATCTGGCTGTCTGGTTTTCCGTGCGACTGTCACAATTCCCTGCTCTGTCCACTCCATTGAGCAACAAATTATGGCTGCAAAGCAAAGTCGCCATTCTCTCTCGGCGCTCAAGGCTTTGTTGTGTTGTATTTTTCTCGCTCGTTGGGTGTTCATAATCAACGTTAACAAATTGGAACGTTGATTGGCCGTCTTGAAAATGGCCCCAATTACTGATGACATAGAGGCGAGGTGTCAGAGATACAATTCCAGTTATGACTGAACAAGCTAGCCTTGAATTGGACACGTTACGAGATGGTTCACACTTTAAGACACACAGTGCCAACACTTACCCATGCATGTATTTAACAGTATTTTGGTATCTAACGCCATAAGCTGCTATATTTTAGGACATGTTTCTCCAATAACCATGCAGGAATTAGGAGACATTGGAAGGCCATGCTTTGTTAAAATGTGGATTTCTGATAAGCAATTGCCTGGATATCTGAATGTGTGCAGATGTGCTGTCTTATACAAATGTTTTGTGCTATCGCTTTGTTATTCGGCATCGGCTGTATTATTATTCGCTCGTCAAAAGTCTTAAAGTTCTGACATCTCTGGACGGCTATAAAAGCCTGCGTGGGATTCTCTTGTCTCCCCGAGTCATTTAAATGAGGTGTGGTAACGATGAAAGATGGACTCTAAATGTCTGCGTGGGTGTGCCGTTAATGATGATGACAGTTATGACAATAATTTTATGTTAGTGCTGACATTTACCGCATCGACAGCCGCAGACTGCACCCATCATGGTAATATAAAGTGATAAAAGGCGGTGTGAGATGGTTCATAGTCAGGCACTTTCTTTCCTTTTTTCATTATCTCCTTTAAAGGTATTATTTACCTGAGGTGGAGTGAAAATAGGGCACTTAAAGCAGTTTGGTGACTTACAGTATTTAAAGTGTGAATTTAAGAAATGATACGCCCAAGAATGGTGCACTTTGCACAAATAGTGTATGCATCATGGCTCAGTGTTATGCATAAAACGGATACCGATATAGAATATGGTGACGCGGTAGGTAAAGAACCAATGGAGAAAATATATCATGAATCGAACTGCCATTTTGCCTTTCGTTTTAAGAATGACATTGGGAAAGTATTTGCTATCTGTATGAGTTAATTTTATCAGACAATTTAAGCATGTCACATTTAAATGAGTTTTTTTTCGCATATCCACTCCCAAGTTGCCACACTTCGGAGGGGGTCAGAGCGCTGGGTCAGCCATAGTACAGCGCCCCTGGAGCAGTTTGGGTTTTAGTGCCTTGCTCAAGGGACACAATGGTAGTGATGGTGGGCATGTCAAACCAGACATCCTACCAACCTTGAGATAATGCTGTAACAATGTATAACTTGTATATAAGTGAAAAAATATTATGTTTTTGTTCTCTCCCATAGGGCATGATGTATCTGGAGGAGAGGAGGCTTGTCCACAGAGACCTGGCGGCCCGTAATGTGCTGGTTAAGTCGCCCAATCACATCAAGATCACAGACTTCGGCCTGGCGCGGCTGCTGGACGCGGACGAGAAGGAGTACAACGCAGACGGGGGCAAGGTTGGTGTAAGTGGAGGCATCGGGCATGTTTTGGAGTGTGTGTGTGTGTGTGTGTGTGTGTGTGTGTGTGTGTGTGTGTGTGTGTGTGTGTGTGTGTGTGTGTGTGTGTGTGTGTGTGTGTGTGTGTGTGTGTGTGTGTGTGTGTGTGTGTGTGTGTGTGTGTGTGTGTGTGTGTGTGTGTGTGTGGCATTTATCTGGCTTACGAGTGACTTAATACGTAAGGACATCTTACAGCGCGGAAAAGAAATAGCGGTTGACATGAGTAATAAGGCAGCGACGGAAAAGTAATAAAACAAAAAGGCCACAGCAGCTGGCGAGCAGGGGAAGTGAGGATTCAGCCGGAGAAGCCTTGTTGTATTTCCAGGGCCTCCAGGGATTGTGTGTGTGTCTACGCGTGTGTGTGCTCTCGCGTCTATGTAGTACAACAGCTAATGAGTATTTTCCTATTTAAATAATCTACTGAAAAATTGCACACCCCAAACCAATATTTGTTTATAATTTGATAAACCTTTTCAGAAAATGGTGTTATGCAGGCTTTAGTTAAGTTCTCATCCATACTGTGGATATATTGGCACTCCTGTTTGTATACTAGGAACTATAGGGTTGGTGGTTCGATCCCCAGTCTCCCCACTACATCCGAGTGTCCCTGAGCAAGACACTGAACCCTAATATGTCTCCTGATAGTTAGCCAGCACCCTGCGTGGTAGCTGCTGCTATCGGTGTATGAATGTGTGCTCCAGTTGTAAGTCACTTTGGATAAAAGTGTCTGCTAAATGACATGTAATGTAATGAAGCACTCAAAATACACACAGCAGCCTCCAATCACTTTGTTTTGTTCTATGTGGTCTACATTAATCAGGAGCCCCTTGTCTTTTTCCACCCTCGAGACTTAACATGCAAATTATCCCTGATCAACTCCCTTTATTAACAATCGCTCACATTTATTCAGCTGAACGCCTCAAGGTAGCCACTACAATCTTGAGCCTTTGGAGCTATTATCTCGAGGGACATAAATACCTGTATATATATAAAACCGAAAGAAGTGGTTTCATGAAGCAGGTCCAGGTGTGTTTGATACAAGCGTCTGAGCCTTTTGACTCTGTGTTGGGTGCCCGCTTGATGCTTTGATAAATGCAAGGCTGTTGTCAGCAGATGTATGCCATAAAAATAGACGCGCCCGCAACAAGAGAGATAAATCAACATGGATGAAAGTGTTGCCGCGTTTCCGACCTGACTGCATTTCATTTCCCACTCTTCCTGTTCATTTCCCCCCCAAGAGCGAGCACGCGTGTCAGGCTCCCCATGCGCAAGGAAGGGGGCCGTATTTTAAACGACTAGTGTGCCATACGTGGTGTGTGTGTGTGTGTGTGTGTGTGTGTGTGTGTGTGTGTGTGTGTGTGTGTGTGTGTGTGTGTGTGTGTGTGTGTGTGTGTGTGTGTGTGTGTGTGTGTGTGTAAGAAAATGTGCAATCACATGCAAAATGGCCAGGTAATTGCCTTGTTCAGTGGGGCTCTATGGGCTGCAAATTCCCCTCCGCAAGCAGTCAATATGGAAATAGTATGGCAGTTAGGATATGGTGAAATGTGCCAATGTCCTTGCCAGGGAATGTCAAAGGACGTGGTGTTATTGCTATCGCGCACACCGGCCCGTGCTGTACTGTACCTGCGAGCTATGGAGATAATGTGAGACAAATGGCCAATTCAATCTCATTTAGTATCCTCAAAAAACGCTCTCGCTATTAATGATCCCCGGGTAAGTCGGAGGCTAATCAATCACAGTACTTGAGTAATATTGAGCAAGGGTGTGAGGAAACGGAAGGTTCTCCGTGAGAATGGTGACTGATTCCCTCACTGCAATCTGGTGTGTGGCACTGATTGGCTGATTGGACCCAGGTGTGAGGAGATGATATATGCCCTGAGATCCCAGTGCTCTGTGCTGCTCATTATCTCACCTTAAGAGGTAGTGAGAGGTTGTTTCAAAGTGCTCTCTGTGTTAAGTTTTTCTAGTCTTCTGTTTTACTTGTGTGTTTCCGTTTAGCTGCTTGGCAGCGGTGGTTTAGTTTGTGCTTTAGTTTTTCTATATTAAAAGGTAGCCTGTGTGGCCCTTTCTAGCCTTGTGCTTTTTGTTTTCTCCCCCTCCCCTTCTTCGCGTTAGCGATTTAGTGGTTATCCCTCCGGGGATAACTTTAAGACACCCTTTGGTCCGCACCTGTGTCCCAAACCCTCCCCCCAGTCCTCACAGAATGAGCAGCCCAATGCAGGGCACAGCGGACCCCACTAGTGCTGACAGTTTTGAGGTCCATAGGCAGGCAATTTCTGCTCAAGGAGCCATGTTGGGCTCACACGACCTAACCCTACGTGCCATTGTAGAGCAACAGGCCTCGCAGGACTGCATGCTTCGGGAGATACTGGCCCGTTTACAGCCACCTGGGCCAACCCCTACCCAAGCACAAGCACCTCCAGTTCCACCCCATGACCCTTTTGTAGGCCAGGAGACCAAGCTGGCAACCCCAGCCCGCTATGACGGGCATCCAGGGAGGTGTAAGGGATTTATAACCCAATGCTGTTTAGTTTTTGAGTTACGACCCTCTATGTTTAGCACCGACCGAGCCCGGGTCGCATATATAATATCCCTTCTTTCGGAAAAGGCCCTTTCATGGGCTACAGCCTTGTGGGATAGGCAGACTCCAGTCTGCGCTGACGCGCCCCTCTTCATGGCGGAGATGAGGCGCGTGTTCGACCACGATGTTAGTGGCCACGAAGCAGCCAAACGCCTCCTTAGGTTACGTCAGGGCTCTGCAAGCGTTGCAGAATTTTCAATTAAATTCCGGACCTTAGCTACGCAGTCAGGTTGGAACAGGGAGGCTCTAGTGACCACTTTTAGTCATGCCTTGTCTGAGAGAGTTCAGGATGAGCTCGCTTCCCGTGAGGTTCCAGATTCACTTGAGGATTTAATCTCATTGGCTATTAGAATTGACAACAGAATTCGTGAGCGCAATAGAGAGAGAAAACAAGCGTACACCCACCAGATGTCTGAGGAGTTTAGCATCCCTTGTGAAAGACCTACCCTGCCTGAAGGGTCCCTTAACAATGATGATCAGGAACCCATGCAAATAGGACACGCACGGCTTACTCCCGTGGAAAGACGGAGGCGTATGAGCAGTGGCGTGTGTCTATACTGTGGGAGTGTGGGTCACTTCATTCGCCAGTGCCCCTCAACGCAGAAACACAATAAGCAGGGAATCAGGGTAGGCGTGTCAGACCTTGGGGAGGTCTTGCAGAGTCGTAATAATTCCCCTCCCGTGGTCAGTAGTTGCACCCCTTTGCCCTTTGAGTTATTATGGGATGGACACTGGCGCACCTTCTCTGCATTTGTTGATTCAGGAGCAGCAGGTAGTTTTATGGACTCAACCCTGGCCCGAAAGCTCAATTTACCCATTTATGATCTTCCTTGTCCACTCGCAATTAATGCAGTGGATGGGCAACCATTGGGTAGGGGTAGGGTTGAGAGGGTCACCTGCCCGATTTTCATTCGCATTGGCAATCACACGGAAGAGATTAAGTTTTTTCTTATTGATACACCTCAGTTACCCCTCATTCTGGGAAACCCATGGCTCAAGGAACACAACCCTCACATCAATTGGAGGACTGGGAGGGTGATGAGCTGGGGTCCAAACTGTGCATCTCACATGATGGAATCAGACTCGGTTCAACTCCAACCTGTTGGATGTGAGCCCCCTCCTGCCACAAGTGCCTCTGTCTCAAAATCTCACAGTTCAGTAGGCCTTCCCTGTGCTTCCCCCAGCGACCGCCTGACTCTCGGGGTTATTGAGACCTTGACTCCCTCTGATTCTTCGCCCTCTGTGTCTCTTCTTGCAAATGGGGTTCCTGCAGAGTGCGCTGAACTTAGTGAAGTCATTAGTAAACATAAGGGCCGTCCACGTTCAAAAAATCAGAGGCTAAATGCCTTATCTCTACGATTCCAGTGTTCAGATAGTGACAGTTCTCCAGAGCCCATTGTGCCCCTTACCCACATCTGTGCCCCACTGACTGGGGAGATTGACACAGTGGTTCAGGGGGCTCAACAGCAGGAGCCGGACCCAGGAGGGGGGCCCCAAGGCTGTCGGTATGTTCCGGCACGAGTGCGATCACAAGTGCTTGAGTGGGGCCACTCCACACACCTCACAAATCACCCCGGTGTTCGTCGCACTATTGGTTTTCTCAAACGGAGATTCTGGTGGCCCCGGATGGGTAGAGATGTGAGCGAGTTTGTGGCAGCTTGCAAAATTTGCACCCGAAACAAGACGTCACAACAACATTGCCGCCCAGCCCCAAACTATCGGGTGGGTCAGAGGGTGTGGCTCTCCACAAGGGATCTCCCACTGCGGGTAGAGTCTCGCCAATTGCCGCCACGTTTCGTTGGTCCCTTCAGGATCATTCGAAGGATAAACCCCGTCAATGTTCGCCTCTTGCTTCCTCGGTCCATGAGGATTCACCCCGTGTTTCATGTTTCCCGCCTCCAGCCAGTCTGTTCCGATCCACTAGCCCCTCCAGGGAGGCCTCCACCCGGGGTGGGTGGGGGGTCCTGTTGGAACGTCAGGTGCCGTTCCTTAGAGGGGTGGTCCTGTGAGGAAACGGAAGGTTCTCCGTGAGAATGGTGACTGATTCCCTCACTGCAATCTGGTGTGTGGCACTGATTGGCTGATTGGACCCAGGTGTGAGGAGATGATATATGCCCTGAGATCCCAGTGCTCTGTGCTGCTCATTATCTCACCTTAAGAGGTAGTGAGAGGTTGTTTCAAAGTGCTCTCTGTGTTAAGTTTTTCTAGTCTTCTGTTTTACTTGTGTGTTTCCGTTTAGCTGCTTGGCAGCGGTGGTTTAGTTTGTGCTTTAGTTTTTCTATATTAAAAGGTAGCCTGTGTGGCCCTTTCTAGCCTTGTGCTTTTTGTTTTCTCCCCCTCCCCTTCTTCGCGTTAGCGATTTAGTGGTTATCCCTCCGGGGATAACTTTAAGACACCCTTTGGTCCGCACCTGTGTCCCAAACCCTCCCCCCAGTCCTCACAAAGGGAAAACTATGCTTGAAAGCTCTGTCGATTTCCCGATATCACACACACACACACACACGCTGGATTATAACATAGGGCAGCTGTCGAGGCAAAAAAGCATGATGGAAGATTGTCAAGGCATGGTGTAAATAAACAGGATCAATTTCAAGCATAATAAGTCAGATGTTTCCCTATTTTTTTTCCTAGTTAGGTTCAGGTTCGGGTTACTCGATTTGTATCCGTAGGTAAATGTGTTTCACAGTTTAAAATTGCAGGGCCGTAACAAACACCACATACAACAAAAATGGGACGATGGCATGAATGAAAATCAATGGATGAATAAGTAATACATACACAGGCTCCAGCAAGATGTTGTGCAAATAGTGCAGTTTTTATCCTAACAAGCTTGTTAAACAGAGTGGATGCTAAGTGATTAAATCCCTGTCTTTTACATTTGTATCCCTCTCTCTCTCTCTCTCTCTCTCTGTCTCTCTCTCTCTCTCTCTCTCTCAGATGCCCGTTAAATGGATGGCCCTGGAATGCATCCACTACAGGAAGTTCACCCATCAAAGTGACGTGTGGAGCTACGGTGGGCACCTAATGTATTGTTGTTCATCTGTATATGGAGACGTCAGCGATTTGTTACCGGGAAATTCAATGACCCGAAATCCTGTATATCCTCCATTTGCATTTTACGCCCCCACTTATCCGTCTGACCATCTCTTTCTCTGTTATTCGCTGATGTCCATTGTCTCACCTTTTGAATTGGTTGCCTTGTCCATATTGTCCTCTTGTCAAAAGGAGTGACCATTTGGGAGCTGATGACATTCGGAGGCAAGCCGTACGACGGTATCCCCACGCGGGAAATCCCCGACATTCTGGAGAAAGGGGAGCGTCTGCCCCAGCCGCCCATTTGCACCATAGACGTCTACATGGTCATGGTCAAATGTGAGAAAAACCAATACGCACACACACACACACACACACACACACACACACAAAACCACACACACACACTAAGAAATGCTCAAACCAGAAAAACCCACACCCAAACTACCATGTGTATGCAAAATATAGTTTACAGGAGAGGGACCGAAATACTGCAACAATTAATTGAAAAATACAAACCTCATGTTGAGTATCAAATGTTCTCATCTAGCTCTCGGCAGGAAACCGAAATGATGGAACTTTTCCTTTAACTGAGAATCAATGTGCACATGAGTCACACATCCCTAACTGTTGCCTCAACCACAGGTGTTCATTAATACACTGCTGCAACTCAGCTTGACATGTCACTGTTATGAGTGTGCAGTTATAAAATATAATACAATGGGTCCATACTTTTCATACACAGTATCAGGTCAGGTGTTATGTGTGCACTGCAGTTTTTTACTGAGGTCTGGAAGAAAATGTGATATGCATAGGAGGAGTAGGAAATATGGGGGAAAAAAGCAAGTTAGAAGAAGAAGAGATCTTGTCGTGAAAGTAATGAGTTTCTGGTGTATGGTCTGTGTGCTGTCCTTATTGGGTCATTCTGAGTAAAAATCATTTTCCGGTGTCGTCTTCCATCTGGGCTTACCACGTAGGGATAATACGCCCTCCCATGTTTCCAGGGAAAGTTTCCAGTCACACATGCTAATACAGGTTTTAAGATAAGCCAGCCATCGGCGTGCTTGGCTATTCCTTGGTCCTCACACCAGAACCCAGCCCTGCTCAAGGGACTTGCTATGTCAATCCGAATTCTGGCATTTGACTAAAAAACAATAACTTCTCGTCAACTTCTGTCGTTTATTATTTTTTAAATTTTTTAATGATGTAGTCTGTTGCATTCATACCTTTTCTAAACCATGAACATATGTCTCGCCTCTACAAATTTAAAATGATTCCACACTTGCACCAGACGTCCTTTAAAATGCCAAACGTGCCTTTGAGAGCGAATGACGTGATTCAGCTCGGAGCGCTGTATTTAAACATTCTCCTGTGACAAAATACCTAAATGTCATAATATCTTATTGTTTTTCTTGTTCTTTTTTCCCCAAATGAAAAACTCATGCCAATTGCTTTTGACTGTGAACAAGCAAAGCATGGAAAAAGCCTGCAGCCATTTAGCCTAATAACAACACCAACCGGTTTCTGTCATATCCCCCCAGGAGGAGAATACATTGTATGTGCTGCGTGAAAAGGAGTTTGCACAAATGATGTAATAAATGCTAAGGTCAAAGGGAATCCCTTTAACAAGCAAGGGATATCTGATATTAATACTGTAAATTACATGTCCCTTTTATACAGTATGGGAATTTTAAAGCCGAGCAGCTCAAGTTTAAAGGTACAATGTGTAATATAATATACATTTATCAAAACATACGAATATTATATTCCTTTCTTCCCAGTCTGTTCTGAAAAAAATTCCAATAAATTCTACACACTGCACCTTTAAACATTTATGTGGTATTAATCACAATGAAATGTAAAAAGACCCCACACACACACACACACACACTTGGAAAACACTCTGCAAACAAACAGCAATGATGTGATGTCAAACCCGCAGAAGGGTCACGCTTTCCCTGTGGAAATCTCCGAGTGGGCCGCTCAGCAATTGGCTGCATTAATCCTAATTACTGTGTTGACTGAGAGCCGTTGTTTGTGATTTGGCGTGCCGTCACACCGCGTGCCCCGCTGCCCCAATAAAGATGGAATAGAGTTTGATTGCCGGAGTAATTGCACCTCATTTAGGTAAATGTGCCTGCGTGGGGGCGCAAGCAGGGGTTGATTTGATGAACCAAGTGCAGGCAACAGAATGGGGTCTGGGGTTTATTTAAGGATAGATGGCTTGAGATTGACTGTGGTGCAGATAGAAGAAGATTTTATTTTGTTTTTATTGAGAGGAAACCCACATACAACTGCATCAATATAGACAGGATAACCAATGTTTTTTTAAATGTGTTAAAGTTGGAGTTAGCGATTCTGGATTCTTGCTGTCAAAATCACTTTTTGTCAAAATCAGTGAATATCTCTACTTTGAAGTACTGTGTGTGCGCTTGTAAGAAAATGCTGGTGTTAATACAAAGCCTAGGATCTGTAAACGGGTACGTTGCTAGCTACGTTTGACCCCCTTTGTTTACATGTCCGTTTACACACCCAAGGCTGCATATTAACACTGCGGAATCACTGACGCCACCTCCACCTGCTAACTTAGAAATAGAGTGAAATGAAGCAATTATGTTTTTTGCTGGCCCAGCTGTGGATTCCCCCTACAGGATTGCTGTAGGCACCCAGACTCCATTTCAACCACTGGCTCTCGTAGAATATGTTATGTGGATTCAGACAGTCCAAATCAGCAGTTCAGCTTGCTTCCGGTCTCACCTGCAGGGGTCTGCTTTATCTACTGTGGCCGCGGGAAAGAGAAAAAATAGGCTGGAGATCAAAACGAAAAAAAAAACCTCTCCTTTACTCTACTTTAAAACCTCTGAGTTTCAGTTGAACAAGGCACTTACTGTAGTCTTAAGAATGCATGGAACTTCATTACCACGCTTGCTCATTCACTGTTCTCTTTTTACAGGAATGTTAAGTTTAAAAGGTTCAAATGAATGCAATTATAGCTCTTTTGTCTGCTCCTTTGTGTGCATTTCTTTCGGACATTTCTCAGGGATTATACTTCAGTGAACCAGTTCATGTATTTGAATAAATGTGGGTACATCTGCAAGACCTGCAAGTCCTTCCTTTGTCTCTTAAAACAGCCCAATTAAACTCCAAATAACTGCCAATTATTTGTCAGATATTTCTTTTTGGTTTGACATGTTATTGCTGTTATTATTGTATCCACTCATCCGTCAGGTGCACTGAAAGAGGATGGCAGGGACACGGATGAATGGAACAGCAAATGCAATAGAAGGTCAACAGTAGTCTGTCAAAAAGAAAAATGACGATAAAGTAGCAAAAGAATTGTGGCTGAGCTAAAGGTTAAGAAACTGCTAGATTAGACAACTGTGGGCCAATCGATAAAGCTACATTTCTACTTAAAGGAATACTTCACCCATACGGAACCGGCGTTCCATCAATATAAAATCACTATTATAATATAATGAATGAGGTTTTTCTTCCCTCAGTCTTCCCTTGGCCCAGCTGTCCTGTTAATCCTGACCCTTACTGTGATGTCACAAGAAGGAAAATGTAGGGTTAGACAGTGAGACCATAAAACACTCTTTCTGCCTTTTCTCAGGCTAGGATGATTTTTTTTTGCACATTTATACTACATAGGATCTCAGAGTTCAATGCACCTTCATATTCCAACCGGTGAAGTAGGTCTTTAACTGTCTTTGAGTGTTGTGGGTGAACACAAAACACCCATGCATACAGTGGGGATCATGAATGCTTGCTTAAAGGTGCTACGAGGAACTTTTAAATATCTCTGAAACAGTCACATTTTTCTTCTGATGATCATAAATGACATGTAGCAGCAAACGAGACCATCGGTGCAAAGAATTTTGATATAGTTTTTCTTAATGCCTTTGTCATGGGTACGCTCACCCTGGAACTACAGCAGGCATAGAAAAAAACACTACTGCTTTTGTCCAAAGGGGACTTTTAAGGGACTTATCATCCACGCCATTTATCTGTCATCCATAACTCTTTTCATCCCACTACAGGCTGGATGATTGACGCGGACAGCAGGCCCAAGTTCAAGGAGCTGGCTGCGGAGTTCTGCAGAATGGCCCGTGACCCCCAGCGCTACCTGGTTATCCAGGTGTGTTTCGCCCTAAAGAGGCTCCCTGTCAGAGACCAGATCATAAGGCTTTTCAATTTGAAAATGCTTTAACGTTATAATGAATTACTGCCGCCGCGGAATATACAAAAAGCAGTATTGTTTATCTCGTATGACCTTAGATATTTTGGTACTGACCAGCCAGAAACCGGTACCAGTGTATCTTTTTTAAATGACATAGTATATCAGATTGAATTACATTTTGATTATTTTCTCTTCAGGGAGACGATCGCATGAAGCTGCCCAGCCCCAATGACAGCAAGTTTTTCCAGAGCCTGCTGGAAGAAGAGGACTTGGACAACCTGATGGATGCTGAGGAGTATCTTGTGCCTCGCGGATTCAACATGGCTCCTCCCTCTTACACAACCAGGCCTCGTGTCGACTCCAACAGAGTAGGCACACTCTTTTTGTTTAAATGTGCAGAATACTGCTGGTATTTAAGCGTTATTACAAATGTTGTAAAATGTGGTTGAGCTGGTGATAAATAAGATAGGCATTTTTAAAGTTATAGAGCGTAACTTCTGTTGGAGAGAGTTTTGTGGAGCTGATAGGATTCATTAACGCTGTGTCAACTCTTTTGGCAAAGGCTTGAATGTAACATGCAACATTCATGTATATGAAAAAGGTATGGACTGCCACTATAGGTTTAAAATTACATACATTTTAATACTATCTCCTTATAAAAAGCCTTCCGAGTCTACTGATTTGACTTTAACCTCAAAACATATTTTAAAGTGCTCAAGGTGCTTGAGAACTTCCAATACACTGATGATGTTCTTCCACTAATGGCCCAGCTCTATCATTTTCAGCCTGGCGTGTGTGGCTTAAACCCGGGCTCTTTATGTGCTAGCTCCCCAAGGCCAAAGCTTCCATTACTCAGAGTTCCGTAAGCAAACAAAACACGGCGTCTTAAAATGCTGGAGCCGTTTACTGACAGACAATGACTGCAGGCCTGGCCCTCATGACCAACCCATTTAGCTGGCAACTCTTTCAACACACACATATCCCCCCCGAAAAAAAACACACACGGTAATCCATCTGTGGTTCAAGGTTAACACCCCCATCGTGAATTGATTCTATTTTTGATCATGCAGTCAAAAGTGCCTTCATGCCCAGACAGTGAAAAGGAATTCATTGTTAAAAAATCCAGTGCCCTGGCAGACTTTGGCCTAGGAAGTTAGTTATTCAGGGTGCGGATACAATACGGACTGTTTTCTAATCTTGACAGGTTTGCTCTCACGCTCACACTTGAAAAGAGGAGATGGATTATGACTTGGCTTTGAAGAAGGGATGAAGAGAGATGTTTGGGAGGGCAGGGGGGGGGGGCAAGTAGATTGCAATGGAGGGAGAGACAGTGGTGGGAGTATAGGTGGATGGATATAACCGCAGGACTTTTTCCTTGTTCTTCTGTTGTGTTGTGTTTTGTTTCTCCGCTTCCCCTAATTGCTGCGGTAGCGCTACAGTAGCACTTGGCAAGAGCACAGAGGAGTAGGCCTGGGTTAAATGGCCCACGGCAACCAAACACAGCGCCCAAACAAGCCCTTTTTCTTCACATGTCATGTTTTGTATTTTTCTTGTAGGGCTTTTGTTCTTTTTTGAGGTTCAGGTGTTTGAATCGTAGCTTTGCCCTGCTGCCCCTCACAGTCCCTTAAGGCCGATGACTACACCTACAGAAGTTTGTTGGCAAATTTTTATTTTAATGTGGCATACAACTCAAACCAACAAAAGCTTTATTATTGCTGGCATTCACACCATATCCTTTTGTTGTAGTTCAATTGAACTACTGTATAGACGTGTTTATTTTGGTCACCAATTATGAAAAGGCCCTTTTTATATGTTTTCAACACAACTGACAGTTCTATTCAAACCAGCAGTCAGATCAGTGGCCTATCAGAGCAGACTGGGCCTTTTTTTTTTGGAAGGCGAGGCCTAAAGAGTCAGCCTCTAAAACGGAGCGTTTGAGAGAGAGGCTGAAGGGAGGAGATTTAGCAATGGTACTGTGCGAAATATAAAGGATACGCGATAAAAACAGAACCTAATATAACCCAAATTTCAATTTTGAACCAAAAATGTATCACATCACCTAACCTCTAAAAAGTGTTGTTCCAGCTCTGTTATCTCAACGTGGTTTAGACCAAAGCAAATCCAACTTCCAGCTTACTCGGGAACTCGGGAACTAACCCTTACCCTAACCCTAACCCACAAAACTAATTTTGTCCTCCATACCCACAACCCTTTGCCTTTCAGAACCAGTTTGGCTATCGAGACGGTGGTCCCAACTCTGCGGAGGGCTCTGGGGGGTCAGCCGGCGCCCAGGCCTGTTTGAACCAGGAGGCGACGGGCGGCGGGGGATCAGCCACGGCTTTGGACGACCAACGCTGCAACGGGAGCCTGCATAAGAAGAGCCTGAGTCAGCCCGGAGGAGGAGGGGAGGACAGTGGGGGACAGAGGTACAGCGCAGACCCCACCATCTTCCTAGGGGAGAGGGCCACCAGAGGGGACACGGACGAGGACGGATATATGACGCCAATGAAGGACAAGAGCTCCTCAGGTACACAAATGACACAATAGGATACTGTTAATACATGTTTTAAGCCTATTGAATTAAAGGTGGAGTCAGTGATTCAGCTTGTTGTCAAAATCACTTTTTGTCAAAAAATCTGTGGATATATCCTCATTGTCTGCTCCCTGTGCACTGAAAAAATAAATCTGTAGATTCTCTCCAAACTGGTATGTGAACTGGTTTACAGAGCCTAGGCTGTGTAGAGTATAAACACTGGATAGTTTGATCAGCGCACACACAGTAGGGGCAAGTAGCGGATCATGAAGAGATGTTCACTGATTTTTTCAACAAGCATTCCTCGAGAATCGTTGACTCCACCTTTTGGGAGTTGTGTTCATTTCAAGAGCACTGGTGTCAGGCAGAATTGTTTTTTTTTTCTTTTTTTTAAAGCTAAGAAAATAAATCCAGGTAGAATTCTAACCTGGTGTGTCTTTTTCTCTGGCATGTCATCTCCAAGCTCATTCTCAGAGAATAATCTTTTGTAGTATATCCATGTCATTTAATTCATTCAAATCCTTACTGAGTTGCAATCCCTGGTGTATGCGAGCTACTATACTACTACGAGTCATGTTTTTCGCTTTGATCGTAATTCATTCCATCAGCCCTGCTCGTGCGCTACCATCTTTGATTTTTTTTCCAAGCATCTCAAAATGTAACAAAGCCTTCAGCTAAAATGCATCTGATGCAATGTCAAGGAGCGGGAGAGTGGGCAAAATCAATAGGCCTCGCACCCCACTATTATAGCGCTTGGAAGCAGCGTAGAAAGGGTCATTCGCTGGCATCTTCACCCCTCGGCAGATGGGATTTCCAGTGCCAAAAGAATGGCTGGCAAGTTGCCCGCACGGTCCTGAGTGGCTGCCATTAGCACCGTTATCATCTCCATGCCCATCTCCTATCTGCCTATTAGCGAGTGATCTCTCTTTCTCTCATTCTCTTTCAATTTCCATTTGTTTTGTTTTTCTGCTCTTTTGATTTAATTTCTGTTGATCTTTTGCTTGACTTGTCTTTGTCTTTCCTAAACTCCTTTTTTTTCTCTTGTTCTCCACATTCCCTCCCTCCCTCCCTCACTTCCGTTCCCCGCTTTCTACTACAGAATATCTGAATCCCATTGAGGAAAACCCGTTTGTCGCGCGGCGTAAAAACGGCGAAATCCAAGCCCTGGATAACCCCGGCTACCACAGCACGCCCAACAGCCAGCCCAAAGGAGGGGAGGACGAGTACATCAACGAGCCACTCTACCTCAACACCTTCCACAGCGCCGCAGAGCTAATGGGCCTGGAAGCCCTGAGGAGGAACGGTCTGCCCTTACCCAACCTGCAGCTACAGCTTCCCCCTGCTGCTGCTGCTGCTGCTACCATCGCGGCTGCTGCTACCAGCCCAGGCTCCCATCTCCCGCTCACCATCCAGACTGGCCTGCCCCACTACCCCCTCCCCGCCGCCCAGCCCTCTCCATCTGGCCTGCCATGCCACCACGGCCCACCGACCCACATCCTCCACGCCCACTCCCACCACCATGCGCTCAAACCTGGCAACCCAGCAGCAGCGATGACGGCTGCCCAAGCCCAGGTGTGCCAGTCGGGCTCCCTGTCCACCATGGCGACCATCGGGCACGGGCACAGCCTGCCAGCGTACCAGGGCCACTCCGCCACACACCCGGCCAGCCTCCTGAAGCACGGGACCATGACGCAGGGCAAAGCCAGTGGCAAGAAGCTGAAGGTGACCTTTGACAATCCCGAATACTGGCAGCACAGCTTGCCCCCTCCCAAAACGTCCAACCTGGCGGCCCCCGACGGCGCCCAAGGTGGAGGTGGAGGTTCGACCACCAACGCCAAGCTCTTCTACAAGCAGAACGGACACATACGGCCGCCGGCAGTGGCTGAAAACCCTGAGTACCTGTCGGAGTTTTCCTTGAAATCCGGCGCAGTCTTGCCGCCTCCGCCCTACCGGCAGCGAAACACTGTAGTCTAAGTCGTTGCACTTGACTAATAAAAAAACTATCCTAAATCTGACTCTATAGCCTCCAACAAAACCCCCTTACATCTTCTCCGGTTCCACTGTTCCACACAATGAGGGGGAAGGGGAGGCAGGCCACATCCAGTGCTGCTGCCCCAACTCTTGCCATCTGCTGTAGACTGTAGCAACGACTCACGCACCTTGACTATATCCAATCCAGTCCATTTCTGTTTTGTAGATAAGAGACTGCGCTCCATGTCAGTGAGAACAAGAAGGATTTTACAGCACAGTACATGGGCTGTTCCCGGGAGTTGAACTTGCCGTGCTGGTAGACAACAAACTGCGTCAAAACACAAAGGTGGATTTTGACTTATGGGACCTGAACTCACTGCCAGCCCACTGCGGTGTCAGATTTGCGAGAGGAACAAGATGTTATTATGATTTTTTATTTTTTTTTCCACTATCAAGTATCTAAGGACAAGCAATGCTCTTCGGAGGGGTTTTGAAATAGGCGAACAGATGGAGCAAACACAGTCTTGTCAGATGTCAAGATGTCTCGTTTTGGGAATGACCTTGTAGAGAGGCGAAACAGCAAAATACAGAGAGAAAAATAAGTCTTTCGTCAAGGGAGAGACTTTTAGTATCACGTAAGAGACGGAGCACTGAATGCTTATCAATCATATTCAATTGTTTTTTTCCCCTATAGGATTATATTGTACATTCTCCAATTTACCATCCAATATGTGAAACTCATGTCCTCTTTCTACTGTAACTGTGATACTGTGATGGCCAAAACTACAGTGATCCCCCCCCCCCCCCTCTTTTCACATTTCTAGTTCAACCATGGACTTTTTAACTTATGTATTCTGTTGTTTTTGCTCGACTGCTGTCTACTTGGAAGAGCTGATCAAAAAAAAAAAGAAGAACAATGCTTTTTTTTTCCAAGCCCAAAGGCTTTAAGGGGAGAAACACACTGTTAGCATTTTTATAAACACCGTCTGCGGTGCTGAAAAGATGGATTTTTTTTATATACACTGGCGTTCCCTTTCAGATCATGAAGCTAACTTACACAAGTAAACGGGTGGTAGTTGGGGAGGTTGCTGTATCTGCTGAGAACGAAATAAGACCATCCAAAAAGCCGCCAATGTTCAAGATGGTGATCATAGAAAAAGAGGGAGAAAGAGAGATCTCACACAAGCCCACTAATGAAGGCCTCAAGGAATGAACAAGACAGCACCAGCAGAGCACAGTACAACAACAAAATAGACTACTTTGTGTTTATGTCAGTGTGAATGAAAGGAGTTTGTGTGTGTCTATTTGTATGTGTGCGTGTTCACATAGTGGCCGAGAAGAAAACACTACATTTTTCATGTCGGCGGCTTGAATCAAAACCTCACATAATTGTACTGGATCCTCCGCTGTCTTGTAAACCTGAGGCTGTACTGTAGAACACAGCATATATGGGGAGTGATCAAACTGTGCCAAATAAGAAAACGATTAGAAAAAAAACTAATCAATGATTTATTTTGGCTTGGTCCAAGGTGGTGAAGAATGACTGCACAATTTAAAATCATTACATGTTTTAGTTATTTAGTAAATGGTCAACAATGATATGTTTTAAGTAACATAATCCAGGCTGCGATCACGTTTTGTACTGCACGACGAAACTGGGAAAACCAATTGGTACGATATATGGACCGAATTTGCTAGGACACAGTGTTAAAAGTAAACTTGACTTTATTGGTCGGTCACCTGGCAACTTATTACTATTAGTGCTATAGGTCATTTTTGTACATTTGAAATTTCTCAACACTGAATTTTAGTGCAAGTAAAGTCCGACCACTGTCATGTCATACGCCTCTTGAGCATCAAGCATCTCCTCTTAGCCTAAGGTGGCACTCTCAAGAATGTTCCCGGCCCTTGTTTTTACTCTTGAGATCCCCAATACAGCACTGATTGCCCCTTTACTCTTGTGAGAATGGTTCTAACTTCTAACCCTCACTACTACTGATGCCGGCAAAGTGCCAGTCCATGCTGCTAAAAGAGCTGGTGTTGCAGCCATTATTTCTTCGGAAAACACCCTCAAACGCTTGCCAAATTTCAAAGATCAAGACGGAATATTTTGTAATGTTGGTTTTCCCCAGAAGAGAGGCCCTTGCAATATGTCACTGGAGTCACATTTTTGTTCAATCAGTATGAACAAAATGTCGTAGTTCCCATTAGCTGTGCTACATTAACATTATTATTGCTTTGAGATAGTTTTAACAGCTTTTCATCATTGTACAAGCTGTTGTGTTAGGGTGTTTATTTGCTGTATTTTAATGTGTGTGTGTGTGTGTGTGTGTGTGTGTGTGTGTGTGTGTGTGTGTGTGTGTGTGTGTGTGTGTGTGTGTGTGTGTGTGTGTGTGTGTGTGTGTGTGTGTGTGTGTGTGTGTGTGTGTGTGTGTGTGTGTGTGTGTGTGTGTCTGTGTGTGTCTGTGTGTCTGTGTGTTTGGAAGTGTTCGTTTGAGTGTATGCGAATGTAAAGCTGCACATGTTTGTCCTCCCCATGGAGCACTTTGATCGAAATCGTGGGTAGAAAGAAAGTTTTTATTTTTCAATGAAATGACTGAAATATTTAACTTGTTTTCCCGGTCTTTTACTGCTTCAGAAAGCATAAAGTCAAGCAAAAAGTCATAGGGATGTATTGCGGCCATTTTAGGTGTTAGCCTATATACTGACCATCTTCTAGAATGTCCTTGTTTCCGAGTTTTTTTTCTGTTTGCCTCAAACAGTATTTATAACGCTGCTTTGATGCTATCATGATTATTTGATGGAGGAGTATTTTGTAGTCCCTTTTTGCAGCTGTAATTCAATGAAAAAGAGACAGCATTTAATATCAATGTGAAATATTTATAGCGTATTTGAGTTTGTTTATATGGAACGATGGAAGCGTCTGCCAAATCTGGGTTTCGAGAAGTAAAAAAAAAAAAAAAATGGCAGCAAAAGAAAAACACATGCCTCGGTTTCTCTCGTTTGGCCTAATTTCTGCTGCAGACCCAAGCAGCAAAATACGTGTTTGAATCAAGAATAGATTAGACTGAAACACTGATTAGCTCGGCCTCGAGAGCACTCGGCAAAAACCCTCTTTACTTTTTTTTTTTTTAAATTGAATCTCCTCGAGAGTTGCATTGCCAGGGAAAGGAAGAAAAAAAACATTCCTGAGCTTGAAGATTACAAGTTTGTCACGTCTTGTTTTTGTCACCCAAAGGCCTTGGTTACCTTTTTAAACTACCACTAATTGTGTTATTATTATTATTATTAGTATTATTATTGTGGAAGCAATCATTTCCCCCCCCCCCCCCCGCCCCCTTCTCTACTGACTAATATCTCATTTCTTATTTGAAACCATATTTCACACTCTCGGGGGACAGTCGGAGAAGGCGCCGTGGCAACTTAAGAGTGATCAGTGTTTTTGTTACTTTCCCTTTTACAGTTTCCGTCCGAGCCAAGGTGCAGAGGCATGTAGCCATATTGCACTGAGGCGATATCTTTTGATATTCCATCCTTGGCAGTTCCCTAACAACCGTACAGGCTGCAATAGAGTCCAATGTATAGTACAGTGTCACCTTGCATGGTACCCCAAAGTGAGTGTTTTACTGCCCTCTGCCTTTGTATTTTTCTTCATTGATGACAGCATTATATTCAAATTTCTGGGCGTATTTTTACTGAATTTAGTAGCACAAACTGGGAAAATCCTTATTTCTGAAATCTTGTAACAATTTTATTTTATTTTTTAATGTATACCCCTGAATAGTCTTGTAATCTTGAGCTTTGCTTTTACTTTTCCCATCTTATCAATGATATTTTCTAAGTTGTCCGCATCTCGATATGCACAAATCGTCGCTTGCATCGAGTGGAGCCCATTCATTTCCATCCTGTGTTTTTTTTAAATTATCCCGATCGGTGTCAATGTACAGAATCTTTGGTGGCGGGGGTTTGCCCCCTCTCCGAGACTTCTCTAACACACTTCTTCAACCACAAAATGTGAATAGTATTTTTATAAAAAGCACTGAAATGGTTTTGAAGTGGTGAATTTGTAAATACTGTAAGGGGCTGAGTGATGCTTTGAATCTATATGGTCTTCTCTCTCCTACTGCTGTTTTCTCCTCGCTTATAATGACGTGTACAAAAAAAAAGAGCCGTACATATTTGCTTTATGTAAGTGTACTTTTTTGACTAATGGGAATTATTTGTTTTGTTTTTTTTTAAAAGTGCTTGTTGACATATTTATTTTCTCATGTGGAAAGTGTTCATAGGACCTTTTTTCCCCCCCATAGCTTTGTGGCTTTCCTCCATTATAATATTTCAGTTTTGGGTGAAACACTGTAACACTGCTTTCACTCCCCCATGCTTGTCATTTCAATTGTCAGCACCCCAGAACAAGCGAACAATAACTTCAAGCTGTATCTCTCCCTATGTCTAATTCCCATCAAACTGAGACCAGTGCTGCCAACCAACCCCCTAATCCCAGATAAACTTGTATTTTCTATCATTCAGTGTTACTTTCTCTACTGAAAATACTACTGAGCCAAGTCTGACCACCTCCTCTTTCCCTGAAAGGCAGAGAACAGCTTTCACATTACAACCATTTTGTTTCCGATTTGTTTTGCATGCTTTTAGTGGAGCCCTAGCAGAGAGAAAGAGTTCCCAACCTACTGCTCCCCCTCGCCTAGCTTCCCATAGCGTCCCAAGTTATTTGAAACCATACCCAAAGCTTTATATCATAGAAATACCGTTCCTCATGTTTGTTACATGAATCTGTCAAAAGTATATTTTTAATTTAATATAAATAAAGATTGATTCAGTATATGTTGCAGTGCCTTGGTGGGTTTTTCTTCTTTTTTTTCATCTGTTGTGGGTCTTAAAGCTATAGTCTTTAACTTTTTTTTATTTGTATGAATGAATGTCGTTCACACGCAAGCAATGCATGATTTGACACAAAGTTCATAAAGCCTATCAGCTCCACAAAACTATCTCTGTGTTTCTCAGCATGGCAGCATTTACAAACTGGTGTCGCCGAATACATGTTTCAGTTGTTGATTCTACTGCAAAGAAAAAACCTGAAAGTGCAGCAGAAGGTTTCAAATCCATGCGCGGTCACTGAAGGCTTACCTCATCTAGATGCGCTGACAGTGGTGTTGTAATTACTCAGAATTCCTCATGGGGGCAACAGAAGTCACGCACTATAGCTTTAAAGCTAAAGTTGTGCATGATCCCTAACACACTTGATGGCAAGAGCAAATAACTTGTAGAACTTATAGAGAGAGAAAATGATTCTCAAAGTACAGTAAGTCTGTTTTGGAGAAGGGAGGGTTATGCCAGATATAAAAAAAATTGACCTGTTAGACTTTAAAGAAGTGTATATGAAATGCTATAGAATGCAGCATAACTGTAATCTTCTGTAATATTCTGCATCTTTCTCTAAGACACCTCAGCAGGGAAGCAGTGAATTCCCAGATCCCTTGCTGGACGCGCCGCCCCGCTGCCCTGTAAATAAAGGCCAATATCACAGGCCTTTTTCCGTTTCTCTAATGCTCACACACACACAGCTTAAATAATGAAGTGTAACAGATGGTGTCTTTAATTAAGACGAGGGGCCGCATCTCCAGTTTGCCGCGTGCTTATTTTGACCCGACTTTTCCCTCAGATCACAACATTATACAAGTTGTGCACCGGAGGCGAGATTCTGCAGCGCACCGCACTTTCATGCTCAAAAGGACTTGCAGATGAAGACCGGGGTGCTGCATCAAAAAAAGGTTTACCGTGTTCTCCCGGCCCTCCTCGGAAAAAAAAAACCCTCTCCTCTAACAGGCTAAAGTGTGGACATAACACTTTGCTCTCGTTTTTTAAGCTGCTGTTTACCCAAGTGTTGTAAACTGGCATGGGCAACATCGTTTGCTATGCAGCGCTCCTTCCACACGCCCGCTGCTGCATATCCCAGGCTTTCATTTCAATCATAAATAATACAAAACTGTCCAATGGCAGAATATGCGCTTTCTGAAGTCGCTGCTATTAATACTAATAAGGCGATGGGGTGCTTGAGTACACACTGTTTATGAACTGGACCCACTCTCCCTCCTTTTTCCTTCTCTTCCTCCTTTTTTCTACCCTGTACATCAGTTTTCCTCGGTGCGCTGGGACTCAATTAGTAAGCACACCTAGTTCCACTGTTGTCATTTGAAAGAGGAGGGCTTTCTAATGCACAAGTAACACTATTTGAACTATTTCCAGTCATATTCACATGCAGCTACTCATTCGAAAATCTATATTAGTTCCAACACGCCCGTCAAAAAAAAATGACGCTTCTCATTCGCTACGGAATTGAAAATTTAATTGATACTCGCTCACTCCCTTCTTAATGTTGAGGCGGCATAATAGACAGATTATCTCCAACATTAAGCACACTTCCACGACAGGACTTTGCACATTATCACCCTCGACAGACAGCAAAAGGAGGGGGGGTCACTGTTAATTTGGCAACTGCTGCATAACCATTTGTCAGTGTGTTACAAGTCTCCTTTATAGTCAGTTCATCCAGTGAAGCCTGCTATAGACTGGGGGGTGGGGGGGTACCATCCCGGAGGCCTGTAGCAATTATACTTACAGCTGCCCCGCACACCTGTGACGGAGCTCGCCGATGACAGGCCAATCGCCCCGACACGCCGCCGCTGTGTAATTGCAGTGTGTCACCTTGACAGGGGCTGTTTTACCCACAAACCCTTGCACCAAGGAGTGAACAAAGGGGGCGATCGTTTGAAATGGCGCCACAGGGCCCTAATGATTCCTTCTTGTGATGTCCAAGTTTGATTCCTTGAGCTGCAGTTTTTTTTTCTTTTTTTTTTTTCAAAAGCCCTGGTACAGAGACTGCACACCAAGAGACCAAATGTTAATTCTCCACATAAGTGGAGTTCAAAGGTGTAGTCACTTATGTTATGGCCACTGTTCAAATGAGGAATTTGTCCAGTGTGTAATATCAGAGTATTTAGTAGGTAGTGGTGAGGTTTCTAGATTGCAAAGGTCCGTCTCTACCCCTCCCGTTTGGAGAATTTACAGAGGCTACGGTGGCCTTCAAAGACAAGAAGATAGTTCCTCAAGATGGCATTATCCACCACTGCCTCAAGCCTTTCCATGATATCAAGTGATGAGGTGTAGATGTATTTAGTTATCTATTCTATAGTACTTATTCGTCTTCCATCAGGTGCATTTCCAGCGGACAGCCACTATATATGTAGGCTAGCCTATATACAAATGCTTAAGGCCGTTAAGTTTGTCAATTCTGCGCTAATATTATATTCCATTTTTACCAAGTCTGTTCCAAAGTGAGCCAATTGCTGTATACAAATTATCTTTCGAAACATCGGAATTTTGTGGGATTCATGGTTGAAACCGTTCAATCTGCTCCCTTCATCACGCCAAAGCTGATTTCACACCAATACTGCAACATATATCACATGGCTATTGTGTTACTTCAAATGGTATATTTACATTTTAATAGCACGGAAGCTGTCCCCTGGTGTCGCATAGTGTGCAATTAAGCTTGGAGCGTGCCTCTTACAGAGCTCCCATAATGTGGTTAAAGATATGAGGCATAAATCACACTTACCACCACTCCCACTCCTCAAACACACATGCGCACAACCCACCGCAAGGCTATATCTTCCCCACTGTGTCATGACTGCACACGATTACCTTCATACGTAAGATACGTTTAGATCCAGAGATGAAGCGACAGGCAGATTATGACCACAATTTATCATCGATAATAGAACGTCTCCACAAGGACTGTAAAATGATTGACAGCTTGTCAGGATCTTGGATTTGAATCTCTTCCCCCAACTCAAAACTGGTGCGATTGTGACAATGTAGTTTGAGTTTTTTTTTTTTTAAATAGAAAAAAAAGCCTCTGGAAACCTGGTCTAAAATAGTAAAAACAAAGTTGGGTGTCTCAATAAACTTTTACAAAAATCAGATTGAAAAGAAATGCCCATAACTTTTATAAAACGTTTTATTTATTTACTGTCTAGAGTCTACTCTAGACTATTTGACGGACTGTGTGGGCGGGGCCACATAGTTTGGGAAGAGAACTGCCGTGATTAGTTCAAAATATGTATTGTGTAATAAGAACCAGAGCATAGCCCGCCTCATCCAGACCAAATTTCTGTAAAGTGTATACATTTAAATTACATTTATTTTTATTTTTGGATTGATAAAAATGCCGAACCCTTTTCAGATGCTTTACTAACATGCAAATCACTCCACAAATGACATAGTTAGAACAGTGGCTTTAACCTGTTTTGTTTCAGAAACTGTTAAGAGTAAAAAGGTGTACATCTCGCGGCAGACCCAATAAAGACCACTCCAGTTCAGGATTACCATGGAGATGAAGTTGATGAGACAAGAAGACAAGTTCCCTGGTGAGGCAACTTTTCTCCACACCCTCCTCTCAATAGAGTCAGAGGAGTAAACACAAGAGGCTGAAACAACTGAGGCCATGACAGCCTCAGGCAGGTTGTCGAGGGCATAAGAGCTGCCCAAAAATCACCTCTGAGAGGGGGAAAGGAGTAGCAGGAGAGGCAGAAGGTGGATGGTATGCCCAGGCCACTACTGGCTAAATAACTTATGAGGACAGTGGAAGATGCTCGAGTTTATAAAAAAAAATATTTTTTTTTTTTCTTTTTTTTTTTAAATGCAGGCTTCGGTGCAATGTTTTCTACACTTCCTTCTGTGCTGTGCCAGATGACATAAGCAGCAAGGCGATTGGCAGCAGAGTTATGCTGAGTCACGGCCACCACAAGCTGTTTACTCTGAAGATCCATGAGGCTAACATGACATGAGTGCACAAATACAGTGTGTGTTCTCGGTCGCACAAAAATGAAAAGCTCCACTGCGCGCCTTATGGTCGTTGGAATACAATTTGCAAACTGCAGTTCATTATATGTGGAAAGATTTTTTTGTTTCCAAATTTTTTAAATAAATCTTGAAACCTCATGGGGAGACCTTTTCGTGGCTTCTGAGCATGCATATTGGTTTATAAGCGTATACGATTTGAATGAATTCCACAGTATCCTTATGGTACACTCTTTGTTGTGTTATAACTCCCCTGTATCCATTGATTAAACCATAATAGCATGAGCAGTTGACCGCGGTGACTTGCAGCATTGCTTAGCAACAAATAATTTGTATATTATAATGCATTGTGAGCAGGTATGAGTTGACAAATTGGCAGCTTGGCAAAGACAGTGTGACGGACTTTAAATAGCAATAATGCATTAGTTATAGAGTGTGTTCTTTAGTTGAATATTTTCTCTAGCTGAATGTAGGCAACAACAAAACAAAGTCACATGCTGCACATTCAGCACCTTATTGAATGTCGCCATGTCAGTCAAATTATTTTTACAGCATGCCTTTTAGATTCCAATTGTAATATGAGGGTTGCATCGTGCTGGATTATTATTTTACTACTTGCTTGTTAATGGCACAGTACAGAAGTCAGGGGCTGCCAAAAATAAGATAACGTAATCAAACTCATGTTTAGTTTTTTTTATAATTGAGGCACAAATAATGCAATTAAAAATCCAATTTTCATTCCGAGTTGGAGAAGCAATAAGTTATAATTACTCCTCAAATAAAAGTGTTAACCAATTTTCAGTCCACTAAAAAACATTTCACAATGAAATGGAAAGTTAAATGAAGCTCATATTATTTAAATTCGTAGATAATGTGCAACCTGAGCTTGAAAATAAGTTTAATATCAATTATTTCCTGGTTGCTAATGAAAATTAAATGGGAATGGTGGTCATTCCCCAGTCAAAGTCAACCATTAAAGCCATGTAATTGATTGAAATGCCCCCTAATCAGGCTTCACCATCTCACATTTCTGACTAAGGTCTGCCTAGTATGAAAAAAAAATAGCTCTTTCTAGAGAGCTGCCTGAAAATATTTCTTAATTTACTAGGATGAAAAATAAAGACTTCCATACAGCAAAATAAATTTTTTCAGGCAAGTAAAACTTGCACCTGTCCACCTACACACACTCTTGTTCCTAGTGTTACTACTGAGGATTTTCAGAGGTTTCTCACTTTTATGCCTTCAGTGACCCCTAGCAACTTCCACACAAACACACACACACACTCAAACACACAGGCTGGCCCGGGGACAGAGATGGAGAGCTCTAATTTCCACTGGGCCCGCAAAGTCACTCCATCCCTCTAAACTCAATCTCCTTTCTTTTCTCTTACAAAACTACACATACTAACAGAATGATCACACACACACACACACACACACACACACACATTTTGCAGGTGTGTGACCTCACACTCTCAGGAAAGGCAAGGTATCTCTTTTTAAATCAAAAAATCTAAACACCCTTTTAAAGAGAAATCTGTTTTCTACATCTCTCTTTTGTTTTCGTCTTACTTCCGCCACGCGCACAATTCCTCAAAATCACACCTTTCGACTCAGTCACGCCGTGCACGGTCGATTGTGTCTCAAAGCTCCCAGATAGGGGAGGAGAGAGATGTGACTTGTGCCGAGTAAAGCACCAAATAGTCCTTTGTCATGCTCCGCTGGCCTCTGGTCAAGCTTTGAACAAGGAGCCGTGGAGGGTTACGAGGGGTTTCGTAAGGGGCTTGACCCATTTGTGCCTGGATGGATTTTTTGAATTTTTTCAAAATCAATATGGGTCCCTGGGGTGACAAGAGACTCCCAAAGTATGAGAAAAAAGCAACCCTCTCTCTTATTTTCTGTGCTCAAAAAGCAAATCAGAGCAGACTGGGCTCTTTTGGAAGGCGGGGCTTAAAGAGACAGGCCTTAAAACGGAGCATTTCAGACAGAGGCTGAAAAGAGGAGATTTAGAAAAGGCACTATGAGAATTATAAAGGTTTTTTTTTAACACTAAACCATTTAAACAGTTTCTAGTTGAAACCCAAATTACTAATTTGAACCTCAGAATGAGAATAATATGGGACTTTAAAAACAGCTAATGTACATCTATCAAGGCATTGCAGCTCTACCTGCTCACTCCATTATACATTGCCGTGGTGGATAATGGCGTCAGCTGAATCACTAACATGTAAAGAGGCCCAGAGACAGTCCAGATGGTCCGCGGAAGCAACCACAGTTTGTCAAAGTAAATGATGCCGAAACAGTGTGAGAAATTAAGCAAACACAGACAGAATGCATTTCTACTCTTTACTTGATGTGCAGCGACGCCGTTAAAAGATGAGGCCGGCCATTTTTCATGTTTTTTTCATTATTCCACAAGATTGCCATGTTGGAAAAATGAACACAATGATTCATAAATCTTAATAACAGTTATTTTGCCTGTTACAGATTGTGTCATTTAATTAAACCATTCAAGAAATAGTCCAACTCTTTAAGGGAAATGGGTTTGTTCAATTTCTTCACCTACTAAGATGCAACAATAAATACAAAAAGGCTAAAACAAACATGGTAATTATTGAGCTTTAGAGGTGCAAGTAGGTGCCGCTTGACCCATTTCTCATAGTTTGCATTATTACAAATAATAATATAGCCTACAGTTTTGTTTTCTTACTGCTGAAACTGAACCTGAGACTGACTACGTCTATGCAACGCCCCTGCTATACATTTTGTCCTGTATCAGGTCACATTTTCTGGAGTGGACTTTGCTCCACTTGGATGACCGGGCCCTGTGAGTGCATTTCACACAACATTTAACAAGCAGTGAACCATGTTTTAAGAAGTGCAAGAAATACACCAATTTGCAAATGCTCCCATACTGATAAATACTGATCATTTTGATAGTTCATAGCTACAGACATAATCAACTTTTTGTGAACTCGTGTGGGGATGGTTTGAATGTAACCATCATGTATTTTATATTTTTAAAAAGTTACACACTATTGCTTTAAAACGGCCTTGTTCTCCAATATGTGCGCGTGTGCTGTCTTTGTGGCTGCGCAAAATGTGTCAGCGTGGTCTGTCCTGTGCCGACTCCATGCCGAGACTGAGTCTCACTAATTGAGTGTGCCGCTCACTCAGACAGGAGGTCTCAGACAGTGTTGACATTCAGGCAGTGGAAGGGCCACCATTGGGGATGACAGCTGATCATTCTTCCAGCCGGCAAGCCTAATTACACAGAGACGGAGGGAGGGAGGGAGGGAAGGAAGGAAGGAAGGAATGACGAAGAGGCACAAACAGAGAGATAGAGAGAGGCTCTTTTAAACAACAAACGTTTCTTTTTCCGGTCGCTTCCAATCAGGCCTTCCAGTCCTGCTGTTTCGTCCATTCATAATAGGTGGGTCCCCTCCTGTCCCCTGCTGGGTGGAAAAGCAGCACACAACCTGCTGTGTGTGTGTGTGTGTGTGTGTGTGTGTGTGTGTGTGTGTGTGTGTGTGTGTGTGTGTGTGTGTGTGTGTGTGTGTGTGTGTGTGTGTGTGTGTGCGTGTGCGCGCTCTCTCCTGTGACCACCACGCCAACCTAGCACCTCGCACAGCACTTTCCCAATTATACCAAAAGCTCCTGCGTTTGTGTGATTTCATTGTCGCCGGAAAGCACAGAGACAGAAAATAACATCAAGCTATCTCCGTCTTCCTGTACCTCTCTCTGGGGGGGACACACATTGGGGTGTACTCACACGCGCACACACACACACACACACACACACACACACACACACACACACACACACACACACCCCGTTTTTGATGTATGGAGTCAATCAGGCTTCATTGGACAGTGCTGCGATATAGCCTGGGGATATTAGCGAGCTTGCTCTCCGCTCACCCGGACGATAAACTCTTTTATTTGTCCACAGGCCTTTGTGGAGCAATAACTGCGTCGCCGGCCTCTCTCTCCCGTCACCATTCATTTCAGTGGAGCTCAAAATGTGTGTGTGTGTGTGTGTGTGTGTGTGTGTGTGTGTGTGTGTGTGTGTGTGTGTGTGTGTGTGTGTGTGTGTGTGTGTGTGTGTGTGTGTGTGTGTGTGTGTGTGTGTGTGTGTGTGTGTGTGTGTGTGTGTGTGTGTGTGTGTGTGTGTGTGTGTGTGTGTGTGTGTGTGTGTGTGTGTGTGTGTGTGTGTGTGTGTGTGTGTGTGTGTGTGTGTGTGTGCGTGCGTGCGTGTGTGTGTGTGTGTGTGTGTGCACCTCCCGGGAATGCTGAAATACGCAGGCCACGTTTTTGTGTTTTTTTTTCTTTCAGCAGAACCCACCCATCCTTGCCTTTTACCTTTTATCAAAGCCTTCATATTCTTTAACCCATTTCTGGCCCATCTGAAAAACTGCAGCATTACAACCAGTTTTGATGGTTTCCAAGAAGTGCTTGAGGAACTGAGACAAAACTTAACAGTTAACGCTTCCTGAAAATTGCAGTGCCATCAAAACTGTTCTCCTCTCTTGATTATTGCATGGCAGTTACACATCAGCATTGGCACAATTCTACAAGGAGTTTAAGAAAATCGCTCTAAGTCTAATCGCATACTTTCACTTTTTCAATTCAATCCAACATGTTACTGAACCCCCCCCCCCCAGTGTAGTGCTATTAAAATGTTTTACACTAATACAAATGGGGATGACATGGCCCATTGTTACAATATTGTCTTAGAAAGTAAAACAGACCAAACTATGCATGAAAAGTTCACTTAACATGGCTGTTCTCTTCAGAAGATCACACATCTGTTGCACTTGGAAGCATGATCAAACACACACACACACATGTCATGCACGTCTGCAGGACTCCAATTGAGATTCATAAGCATTTAATGAGGGTCCCTTGAGTGGCTGCGTGTCTGACCTCGCGCCCAACCCTTTCTCTTATTGTCATACGCCACACAGGACGCTGCTGACTGTAGCATGGCAGCGAGGTGACAAGTGTGTGTGTGTGTGTGTGTGTGTGTGTGTGTGTGTGTGTGTGTGTGTGTGTGTGTGTGTGTGTGTGTGTGTGTGTGTGTGTGTGTGTGTGTGTGTGTGTGTGTGTGTGTGTGTGTGTGTGTGTGTGTGTGTGTGTGTGTTCATTTTCAGAAATCCGTGTGTGTTCGTACGACGTATGTGCACGTTGATCATATCCACCTATATGTGTGTGTGTTGGAGTGGCTTTTAGAGATGTGTGTGTTACGTGTCTATACGTGTGTGTTTATCTGTGTGCATGTGTGAGCACGTGGGTGTTTCGAAACGCGGCTGTCAAGAGCTCGAGCGGGGCCAATCTCTCATCTGCCATGTGGCGTTCAGATCAAGTGACACGCGGGCCAAAGCAAACAGGCATAAAGACAGAGCGGAAGGCATCACTATGCAGCCCGGCAGTGCAGTTTGTCCTGACCCTGTCTGGGGCCCTTCTCCCCTTCCGCTGATTCTAATGAGCTCCCATGGGATTAGACTCAGGCGGCCAGCGTCCCAATGAGGTGCAGAAGTGTGTGTGTGTGTGTGTGTGTGTGTGTGTGTGTGTGTGTGTGTGTGTGTGTGTGTGTGTGTGTGTGTGTGTGTGTGTGTGTGTGTGTGTGTGTGTGTGTGTGTGTGTGTGTGTGTGTGTGTGTGTGTGTGTGTGTGTGTGTGTGTGTGTGTGTGTGTGTGTGTGTGTGTGTGTGTGTGTGTGTGTGTGTGTGTGTGTGAGAGAGAGACACATCAATACATCCACACAACGCTGACACTGGCAACTGGGGGACTGGCAACGCAGACACAAACTTGTCCGGGCACAATGGTGTTGAGGAAAATACTGTATTTTTCGGCCAGTTGGTGTCAAACAGCCGGAGAAAAGAAGAATAGATTTTTCGACAAATCCATCCATCTATCTGTCTAGACAGACAAGTAGTTTTTCTCAACATTAAAACTTGGCCTGAGACAATATGGTACGCGCTCTATCCAGGAAATTGTGGCTTTTAAATTTTTTTTTAAATAACTTGCATTTGTACTTCTTAGGGAGTGAACACATCTTACCATTCCTCAAAAACAAATCTGTTTATCCAAAGTATTTCAGTGCAGGATAAGTCGTTACATTTATGCACGCGTCATAATTGACTATTTACATGGCCAACGGATATGGAGCAACATTAGCATTCATTTGAAGTGCCGGCATTCCCTGGCCACCAGGCAAATGTCGCTCCCCAATATTTGCTCTCCTTTTTAAGCTCCTGTCTTTGGTCTCTCTCTTCCACCTCCCGAAAAACATATTTGGCTGGTGCCGGGCTTGTGGCTTACAGTTGTTTTTTTTAGAGCTTTTGTTGTTGTTGTTGTTGTTGAAAACAGCTGCCTCGTGTTGATGATAGCTGGTTTGAATTGCAAACATTTGTCCTTAGCTTGTGGGAAAATGTATACACAGAAGCATCTTTGCAACCCAATATATGGCGTTAAATAATACAACTTGATATGGTTGGCGTCTTCATGCTGGACAGCTAAGGGCCGTGACTCTCATGTGTGGTTAAAAAAAAAAAAATTCATTTGAATTCTGGGCAGGTGCACATTTTACAGTGGCCGTTCTATTCTTCAGCTAGAAGTGAATAAAGGGGAAGCTACATACACCTATCTTTCTGCACTGTTTCTTAAGTTGTGCTCAGTCTTTTGCGAGTGACACAAAAAGCCATTGATTTACCTTGCGTTTTACCCCAATTGGTATCAGAGGTTAAACTGTGAGAGAGCTTGATCAGGTATTGTGTGTGCCAGACGAGCTCATTAATGTGTCACAATTCATTATCCGGGCCTTGTCCTCACCTTGTCAGCTTGTTTAATGGGAATATCAATCATAATGGCTTCCCTCCAACACAACCCCAAAAAATCTCCCATCTTTTGACGCGCATCACCTCCTTCATCCGAAATACCAGCAAGGCCCCCAAACAGATCTGTCTGGAATCAAATGTCAAACACAATTTCGGGGTCTCACGAGTAAACAAACATGGCTGACATACAGCGTGCCATTCTTCTTCACTATGTAGGCCGAGGTGCCTGTGTTTTACAGATGTTTTACAATTGCTGTGTGTGTGTATTGTGACAAGGTGATGTCTGTGTCTGTCTGTTGACAAAAGGAAAGTTATGAAGTGTTGTTGTTGTCTGGGATTACTAAAGGGATAGTAATTCATAAGAGGGACACATAATCTGAGTATGCAAATATAATATTAATTTACCATCAGAAATAATAGATGAGAGTGGCTGTGACAAAACAAAAGACATTAAGAAGCACAAGATGCATTTTTAATGTTATTTAATTGACTGATTTCTATTTTAATTAAATGTTTTATTTGTATTTATTCCATTATTTTAACTTTAAGTTTGATCCTTTAGTAAAAATATCTAATTATTCCTTGAAACAAATCATCAACTTTTTATCTAATTTCTTTTAATTTGACAGCAATGCATCTTTAACTTCTAACTATCAGAAACAGGTCGGCCTATTACTAATAATGCCCTTCAGCTACAGTATATATGCTTCATAAAAAGATTTTCAAATAAGCTATGACCACCCACTAAGGTGTTGATCGTTAAATAAACTAGATGTACCATGGGTGTTTGATGAGTTGAATGAGAAATGTGAAGACTTTTTTATGCTAGGTAAATATAGCAATTAGCATGAGTACAGGTGTTTTTTAAGTTGTAGGTAACACATAATTAATGGCTGTTTTGAGGTCAGAAATCAGGCAATCTGGTAAGACATGTTGTCCAACATTTGTGTGCCATGTGCCCTTATAAATCAACCCAACACAGCTGCACCCAAGACTGTCTGAATAAACTCATCCATTTGGAAATTAAAAGAGTCAAAGTCCTTGTGTAATCAGTTGTAATTGGTTCCAGAATATATTGATCAAACATAATGAAAAATCAGTGGTATTAGCTAAAGGGTATCAATGAGAAAGCGGGCTGCTGTTTGTTGAAGAATTTTGAACATTCTATCCCTTTCATCTGGATTATTCACTGTAATTGGTTGAGGTAGGTAATTATTACATTCTTCTTGGATCACTGCAGTCGGTTTATGTATGTCATTGTATCACTTTAAAGGTGGAGTCAGCGATTCTGGAGAGTGCTAGTTGTCAAAATCACTTTTTTGTCAAAATCAGTGAATATCTCCTCACGATCTGCTACCCGTGTGAGTGCACTGAAAAAAAATCTAGTGTTAATACACAGCCTAGGTTCTGTAAATGGGCATGTTGCTAGCTCTGTTTGCATACCCTTTGTTTACATACCAGTTTACAGAGCCTAGGCTGCGTATTAACACCAGATTATTTTTTTTCGGGTGACGCAATACGGACAGGTAGCGGATTTTGAGGAGATATTCACTGAAAAGGGATTTTGACAACAAGCATTCTCCAGAATTGCTGACTCCCACCTTGAACTGGCAGAGCTTCAGTCATTCATTCGGCCTTGCTGGCCTATTGTTATATGACCATAAGCTTGACTTCCAAAATGTCGCAAGTTTGTAGATTGGCGGTGAAGGATTTATTTTGGTTGATTTAGAGCTGGATGGGGAGGAGTTCATCGACATCTCCATAGCAAAAGGCGTCACAAATTGCCCTGTAATTTCATTTTTTTTCCCCGTGTGTAAATATGTGTTTCTTGTCAGGTGTGCGTGGGGGAGAGAGAGACAAACAGGCACGCGACAGACAGCTCCGACAAGCAATTACAGCACTGCTCGTTTTGGGAGAGGCATGCAGGTTTGGGATGATACTGCTGTATGGTCTTGGCAGAAGACTGAAAAAAAATGGCCAGAGGGGAGAACAGGTGAGGTAAAACAAAAAAAAACACACAGTCAGGTAGGTTCCTGGCACTTGGTTTGATTTTTTTTATTATCATGCTTGTGTTGTTGTCGCCACAAATCAGCCAAAAACAACACCTTGTCTGTTTAAAATCCTTCTCCTTGTGGAACACGGTTTGCTGTGCGGTAAGAACTGCCAGCTTTAATCCCAGAGGCAAGCTGTGCAGTGACAGTAGCTTTATTTACTAGAAAGAGCCTGCTTGTAGTGCCTTTTGTTGGTGCCTATTGTCTATTGTATTGTTAAATGCCTCTTAACTCTATATAGCTATAGACACCTTGATTATAGCCTTATTGAAGCAGACCCTTTGTGTCACTGAATATAGCTTGAATCACAGAATTTCTTTCATTATAATTCAGGGCAAACAAATTGAAGTATGTTGAATGCAGCTTGCAGAATGTTGAATGTCCCCATATATTTAAAGCCACAGTGTGTAAAAAAAAATGTATGTGTCCATAAGACAAAATAGATTTGTGTTTCACACACAGTTGCCAAAATGATCAACCTCTCTGATTTTTTTAATTTTTTTGGAGTACGCTCTGCTCTGCCACAAAAATCACACTATTATTATCATGAACTCATTCCTAACCTGTGTTTTATTATGTGAATTACATTTAAATGTTAAAGATTGACGGCAACAGTTTTCTCTTCTACAAATGTTCTCGCATATATCGCAGCATTCTTAAGCTCACATTTTGATATTAACTTAAGTGGACGTGCATCTATTTGCACCCCACACTTTGCACCCCGTATGTTTTTGTGGTGCCGATAGGTCTGCTCCACACAGTCTTCCAAAGTGCAGAGCAGTGGGTTTAACTTGGGACACAATAGTGGTGTTCAATGAAAGTTACTGAAAGAAATCCTCCTATGAGCCTGGCTGTATTATATGACATGGTTTCTAACACCAAGGCCACCACACAGGCCCTCCCCGGCCCCATCCTGCCAACTTTACTATGCTATCACTCCAGCCGTCCGTATAGCCATGCATGCAGCAGACCATGACAGTGGTTACATCTGATATATAACCGTCCCGTGGTGCACTCATATGGGGGTGTTGGGGTGTGAGGTTTTGACAGATGGACCGGTGGGACCAGCTCCACTGGGCCGTGGATTCACCCTTTTTTTTTGGGCGGGGGGGGGGGCTTTGGGGAAGTGGGACAGGCTCTGTGGGAGAGAGTACAGTCAGTTAAATCAGGGATGTTCAATTAACTTGATCAGTGGCAGTAGAATTAAGCTATTGCGTGCTCAGTCAATTACAGCTGTTCTTTATTTACTCAAAAACAAGACAGATTTAAACCTCTTTTTTTAAAGCTGTAGTGTGTAAGTGTTCTAGTGTAACTTCCCTTGAATCAGCACCAACATTTCTTTGGATTTTTCTGAGCATCCTTTGCCAGTGTCGGCGGGGGGAGACACCAGTTTGTAAATGCAGCCATACCAAGAAATACAGAGAGAGTTTTATGGAGCTGCTAGGCGTAATGAACTTTGTGTCAACTCATTTGCCGATGGCTTGAATGTAACTGACATTCATTTGTGTGCAAAAAAAAAAATACGCACTATAGCTTTACTTATTTTTTTTTACATCTCATTGTAACAAGAGAACAATGCACTATTTTTCGGGGAACTCTGTGTGCTCCACATTCACACAGTTCCACACAGTCGCACCTGGAAGTTTCTGGAAGGCAGCCCGGTACAGCCACAGGCAGGCGTCATTGGCCTTTGAGCAGCTCCACCGAACTGTTGGAGATTAAGTGCCTTGCTTGAGGGCATCTTACGCGATAGTGATGAAGGGAAGGGCACACAACTTTTATTTCCCCACGCGGATTTATACTGTGCCGGGTCAAGATGGAAGCGGCGACCTTGTGGCCACCAGCTCATGCAGTATCTCTTAGCTGCAGGGCTCAGTCTGACCAACATTAGTAAAGGCAAAAATGTTCAGACCAAAATTGCTCAAAGAGGCCATTTAAATCCTCACCAAGCTTTCGTGTGGAGTCCAACTTTGGATGATGCTCTTTTTAAAAGGGGAAGCTACTTTGTGCCATTATTATTATATTCCAAAGGTGACAGGATATCAGAGAGGAGAGAGCTGACGTGAAAAAAACGGTCCTTGCTTACAGTTGAACTGAGATTTTTGCGATAGCTACCAGGACTGCAAATATTCAGTTTTTGAATATTACGAAGGCTGTGTCCCCCCCCCCACCCATGTATATTATAAATACGGTCTTGACGTTGAGGTATATTTGGGGTCAGGGTCCCTAGACCAGGTTGCATTTCCACCATCAATCTTTTGGCACTCACTGAACGTATAGGTTTATTCTGAATGCGTTCAGTTTTCATCTGTATTTCTGAGCGATCAAATTGGACTTTCAAGGTCAGTTTCTAGCTTCAACGGAACAATAGGAACTCTTGCATCGAGAGCTCTAATCAACATCGGAAGAACACAGGTGTTCACGCTATACATTCAGCTCTTCCATGTCTCAGTGAATAGCATGTGATTGTGAAAGAGAACAGCTCCCCTCCCCACACACACACACACTCACAAAAGCTTTGGAGTAGCCTGGTGTCTGGTGCTGCCTCCTGTGTGTGGGCGGCTTCGCTACAGACGTGGGCTGAGGGCGGCCTTTGCTCTCTCTCTCTCTCTCTCTCTCTCTCTCTCTCTCTCTCTCTCTCTCTCTCTCTCTCTCTCTCTCTCTCTGTGCCGAGAGAGGCCAGGCTACTAGGCCTTCATCCTCCCCCACGCTCTAGTCTGAAACTGTGGCCAAGTTTAGCCAAAGGATGCCACCACGAACCCTGGTCCTTACAAAGTAGTTCAAAGAGGGTTGCCAGATCCCCTGGTCCAGAAACGTGGGTTTTTTCCCTCTGTCAATTAGGATTGTGAAATAAGTGGGAATTGATTTATGCAAAGAGAAATTTGCATTGCGATCAATGTGTGGGCAAGAGAACTACAAAGGATTCATCACCTTTTGTTATGGTTAAGCCTTCAGCTGCTGCTGGGAGGTTGCATATATTTGCTCTGGTGTTACGTTTGCCAAGTTTTGTTTTGCAAGATATACTCAATTTGCTCATGACATGAATGATGCTGATGAAAATGCATGCTTGGCTCGTTATGTCTTTTTCATAACGGAGCCAATTTGCCAAATGAGAACGATTATTTTCAAAGATGTAGTATGACCTCCAGTTTGTTGGGCGCACTTGCTTTTAGATTATGAACTATTTCTTTAACTTTGCTTACTCTTAATTTACTCAGTTTGCCAATAATGTTCCTGTTAACTCGGGCTACATTTAGAATCCATCTCACACCCCTCGTCGCCGTCGTTGTTGCCTTTCGAGGACATTTTCCTTCTTAAAAAACAAGGTCTTTGGCCCTTTTCCCCGCGAAACACGTGTATAAAATGAGACTGTCATATATTGTTTTCATTGATTTCTGTCATGGCAACCTTGTAACGGAGGCTCTGCTTCATAATTGGATTGCTACATCGGACTCAATAAGCTTCAATTCCCCAGCAGAAAGCCAGGGGAGAGGCAAGGAGCAAGGTGGAAATGTTTGTCTAGTATTTGTGTGCGATTTCACACAAAGGGCTGTATGATAGTGGTGTATGTTCTGCTTGAACGGGGGATATATGTACAGTTACAGGACATTGGATGGAAAGAGTTTATTAATTTCATAATGGCTTGTTCCTTGTTCACGAACATTCATTTCAACCCAGGGAGTAGAAGTAATCATTCACTTTATAGCATTAGTCTCATGATGAAGGATGTGTGTGTGTGTGTGTGTGTGTGTGTGTGTGTGTGTGTGTGTGTGTGTGTGTGTGTGTGTGTGTGTGTGTGTGTGTGTGTGTGTGTGTGTGTGTGTGTGTGTGTGTGTGTGTGTGTGTGTGTGTGTGTGTGTGTGTGTACACTATGTATCCTCGGGCACTTTGCAGCCTGCGAGTGTTACTGAGCAATCCTAAGTATTTGGAACAAAGGTGTTCTTCTGTCGATAACAGATGCTTTGTGAGTTTAGCTGCTGTGCACTGTCAGTAGGGTGTCACAGTTTGACTGGATTCTCACCAATTGGTGTTGAGATGTTTCCTACAGAGCTGTGAATAGCTTTCCACTTGTTGCTGTATTCTGCAGTGATAAGAGGTCCATTTTCACCAAGTCGGTTCTGAAAAAATGCCAATTCCCTTTACACACTGCGCCTTTAAAATCGAACATATGATACATTAAACTACATCTGCAAATACCTGGCCCACTGCTAAATAGCTGACCCCGTTGATTAATGTTGTTATTAAATGACCTCCTAGACCGTCATCTAATGCAGTTTACCAAAATCCCCATTAGTTTTAATATTGTTTTATCCTTTAAGACAGTCTTTCAGTTTTCTGGTTTGGGGAGATAAAAGCTGAGATTGTCAAAGAAAATATGATTTCAAAAAGTTAATTAAAAATGTCATCGTGAGTTCTATTTGTCATGACAGGAGGAAGATGAGAACCACTTGAGTTGAGGATTGAAAATTGAATTACCCAACAAAAATAAACGAAAGACAGCTCTATACACGCAGCATTATTGTTTGAGGGATTCTTGTGTATTCGCAAGAATGAACAAACAGGTAATTTGTGGCTGGAGGCTTTTGCAAACAACCGTCATGACAGTCCAAATTAAAAATCGCCAGCGGTCTCTGTTATTATTACAAATCACTGGACGTCCACAGCTGATATTGATCCGGCGAAAAAAAAACAAAAAGAAGAAGTTAAGTGGGAGCGACAGCCATAATTTGTGCTAAAAGTTTTCAGATGTTCCAACTTCTCAAACTCCAAAGAGCAGTGGAGGCCTCAACCATCATATGATAAGGACTTCGCTGTTCATCTGTTGCTTTTCTTTCCTGTTTAATCCCCTGAAAACCTCTATAATAGTAAAATATATGAGTTGGGTGTCTCAATAAGCTTTAAAAAAATATATAATTGAAAATAAATACAACAAATAAATCTAAACCGAATGTCTGTCAAGTCTATCAAACCTAAATGAAAATATCTTTAATTTGGATTTGTAAATATGCCTAATTATTTCCAGATGCTTACTATAATGCATCCAACTCCCCTATACTACATAGTTAGCAGGATTTTATTGATTTGGGTTTACAGGGCGCTTTAAGTTGGAGCAAAGAGAAATGGAAAGCCTAGTGGCATGACAGATGGCATCTCATTCAGTGTCCCCAGAGCCCACTCAATGACCAGTGCCATGATGTTGCCACTCTGGGCGTATAGACAGTGTGAGGCAGCATTCATTAGAGGGATCAGGCTGGCAATAAGTAACAGGGCTTCAAACATGTGGATTCCATTGGTCAGACTAGAGACACCAACATTTCCCATCATGTAACATATCTTTAATTTTTATTTTAACTAGCGCCGTTTGTCACCCAGAAGTTGTTGCTGCGAGTGAAAAAAATCAAAATCAACAGTGACCGATTAGCACCTCTAGCCTTGTGCTGAGAAGAAGGCGAGCGGGCCATTGATTCGGGAAATGAAACTTACCTTGAGCCAGACCGACTGTGGGTAAACACTCCTTTGTCGCCACACACCAAAACAAATCCGTACAGAAGACGCAGTCCTTCACCGGGGAGTTTTTCTTTCAAACGCTTCACTCTTGTCACAGTAATCGGAAACTGCGGTGGCGGTAAATGGATTTGAGGCAACCAATTCACAGTAGACTGACCTTTTGCCGGCACGCTCTAACCTCGTTGCCATCTCAGCCCCTCTCATGTTTGGCCTTGTTAGACAAATCATATTGCAACCCAAAGGCCCTTTTCGGAGAGATCCGCGACTATGAATTGGAATCAAATAGAAACGGGTTCCTATGTTTGTCCATCATCAGTATTTTCTGGTGATTCAAAAGTGCAGTTATAGTAGAAATCCACCATTGCAATTCATTGTGTTGTGTTCTGATCATAACTGGGTTCTGAACAGGTTTAAATAAACTCTTAAATGGTGAGACCAAGTAAGGATAACTGGCCGCATGTTCGGCTCAGTGGATGTTAAGTTATCATCTATGCAGTTCATCTGGGATTGCACTTTAATGAGCATTTTTTGATTCCTTTGTAGCAATTAAAAGTTATTTATCCACTGTGCATCTGGTATCGTCTACTGCTTTTTTTCTCTCCTACGTCCCTGATCTTAAATTGGCCACAGAATGGGCACAGTTGGTCCGGTCGGCCCTTGCATTGCATGCCTGTTTATCTGTGCAGTGTAGAACAGCTTAGTCCCCTGAAAGCGAGAGGGAGAGAGAGAGGCTTCAGCGATGTTCCTTATTACATATTCCCCCTGAAGAACTCCACACTGTGTTCGCTGAAAACTCCGGCTCCTCCAGAGACCCACTGGCTGACTCTCTCACTCTCTTACAAACAACATGACTCCTGGATTTTCCTAAACCTGACCAGAATAGCAAGAAGGCAAGAGAGATGCACACGATGGAATATGGCCGTATCGTTACACAATTGATTGTTTTTACTCTTTGCTTTATTTTCACTTGAATGCAAAATCAATATTTTCTTATGTCTTCATTTTTAATGTTTTTATATACCCCTTTAACGCGCTTTGAATACACATTCCTTGCCTTGCCTTGTAAATTATCATTTTAAAATCCTATCTTATACAAATCTAGTCATAACAAGTAGTAACAGCCTCACCTTACATGATCTGAAATGAGTCAAACACATCCCGAATTGAACCTTTTCCTAAAATAAACCATGTTTTTCTTCCCCAATAAGCCCCAGTGTAAAAAGTGATTACATTGCACGCCTATGTTTGACTCACTCACAGTTGAATCTGCCTGGTCTGTGTGTAAACATAATGCAATATGCATCATCAATTTGTGTCAGAGGGAAAACGCTGGGCTGGTTTGGGAAGTTCAGGTCCAACAGCACCACCCTCTGACCATGTTGTGGAACTGCAGGCTGTCTCCAGTCTACAGTCTGTGTGCATGACTCACAATCCAAATGATGTGTCAAGGAAATGTGTCATCTTAACCACATGGGCTTGGAAAGTGGCATTCATATTATTGGCGATAGAACGTGTTGAGCACGGAGGCTTTGGCTGGTCCATCAATTAGATCTGAAACTCCAAAAAGCTTAATAGTACAGTCAGTCAGACAGTATTATTCAATATGTTGGGTTGTTGTAGGTGTTCTTCAATAACCATGGGGTCAGCTTAGCTTTATGAGATCATGCAGTTTCACGAGTTCACTACACAAAAATAGCAATAAAATGAATTGAACTACTTGAAAGCCAGTGCAAATACTGTATGGTATACCTACCAGTAAGCTACCGCAAAATGTAGTTCAACTGTTAGTTTAATTTAGGTGTAGTTCAGGTCTGCACAACAATGATATCATGTTTAGAACACACATAAACAAACTCTTAAAGGCCTACTTCACCGGTTGGAATATGAAGGTGTATTGAACTCGGAGATCCTATGAAAAATGTGTGATGTCACAGAAAGAGAAATGTAGGTTTAGACAGTGAGACCATAAAACACTCTTTCTGCCTTTTCTCAGGCTAGGATGATCCGATTTCATTTTTTTTGCACATTTATACTTCATAGGATCTCCGAGTTCAATACACCTTCATATTCCAACCGGTGAAGTAGGCCTTTAAGGAGTAGTAGTAGTAGTTTATGTTCTTCTTGTCTTGACACACTGACTGATTTGATAAGGCAGTCTGACACGTGTCTGACTCTTCCATCCCCTCCTGATACTCAAACTCTAAAGTCTCTCCTGAGAGTCTGTCTGGAGGCCTGGCCTGGGACGGGCTTTTTGAAATCCTCCAGCAACATCATGTCAGAATTCCCCATACACTCCAGGCTACATCTATGTACACACACACACACACATAAGTACACACCGACACACACACACACACACACTCCTGTCCGTCACCGCTCACCGTCGGGGTTGCCAAAGACACGCGCTGACATCACAATTAAACCGAGAACGCCCCGGCACTGCACGGTCATCCATCACACACAACACAAACGCACACACCGATGTGGGGAGAGAGACAGGGAGAGAGAGAGAAAGAGACAGAGAGAGTGTGTGTGAGAGAGAGAGAGAGAGAGAGAGAGAGAGAGAGAGCGAGCAACGGCAAGAGTGTCTCCCTGCATGCTAAGAGGTAGGTACGCATGTCATATACTGGCATCTCCACAAAGCAGCTTGATTGGGGTGTTAAAATGCATGTTCAGCCTAAACTGGGTAGCTGCCTGCAACATTGTGCTACCTCTTGAGTGGATTTTCCTGCAAGATAAAAAAGAATAATATGTTGGCGTTCCAATCCCTGCTATTCATGGTAGAAAAAGATTTAGGATGTCCCAAAACATGTGGTCAGATACAGCAGAAGCTACGTCACATCAACTGAGCCTCTGTGTGAAAGCAACCAGCAATGTGACGGATATATACAAGCAAGAGACAAGTTCACGGCGCAATGTTATGACGAAATAACAGTCAAGTATATCCCAATTGTATGCCTGTACTGCTCGCAAACAACATCGTTTTTATGATCAGCTGTAGTATGGAATTGTGAAAACATGAGTATGCAATTTGGAATGCAGGGCTATGCATCTACCCTTTTCCCATTTCCGGCCTTTTTTTCCCATTCTGTTTTGAAAAGGGAGACGAATATTATCACTGAACCTGAAACACTTTCTCTGCTATCATTCCCCCAGCAGTATCATAGAAGATGCCCTCTTGAGGGGCCCTGGCACTCAGCAGGCAGGCAAGCGGCACCAGTGATTTTGATCTCATCAAGCGTGCACGTCCGCCTGCATTAGTGGCTGGCATTGTGTTCCAAATTGCTCTGACTTGTCGGGTGATTACCTCAAATGAACAATTAGGCGGCTGGCTGTCACAATAACTTGCTCCCCGTCTGTGAATTGGCTCCCGCTTTTTAACGGCTGCTGCCATCAAGGTGCTCCCGATAAATGATCCATTCTGGTGGGGAAATGTCAGCTCATAGCTCCCATAATGAATTGGTGTGCAACATCTAGTCGCATACACGCTAATGGGCTGACGAAGGAGCTAATGCTATGCGATTGGACAATGAACACGGTTGGCCCACAGGAAGTTTTTACTAATTCAGCCACGCCGATGGCAATCTAAGGTAAATGCATTCTGGAGAACACTTGTTGTCAAAATCACCTTTTGTCAGAAAACTCAGGCCTACATTAACCATAATGCAATAGAGATTTGGTTGACCTTTCATTTGCACTGGTCTTACTGGAGCCTCACAGAGCAAACAGAGGGAGGTTAAGATGCAGGAAAGAGGTGAAATCTAGTCTTATTTTGCATTTGTGTTGCATTTGCCCTTCCTCTTTTTCTTTCCGTTGCTGCTCCGACATCCTATTCCTTCAAACGATAATTAAAGAGTTGTTTTTCGTGCACAGGATTCAGGGTAATAACTACTCAGGTGCTGATAAATCCAACGGAAAACAAATCAGAGCAAAATTTCACACCTGAGGGCTCGTATCAGCACGCTCAACTGCTTCATGTTTATTAAATAAACCGCCTGAAAAAACATTGTTCGCTAACAATGTATTCTCATGAGAATCCTTTTTCATGTCGAGCCGGAGCCATTATTGGAATGACAAAAGTTTAAGTCCACAACTAGTTTGACAATCTTTATTTTTTAGTTGGTTTATATACGTCGTGGTTTGGACATCTTTAAGGGCCATGTTTAAGCAAATCGAGAGAGTCACAGTCACCAATGTCCACCTGTTTGTGTTGCTTGTTTGTAGGCCTACTCTTCCCCTCTCAAACACAAGTGCAGCAGAGCAATTCCATGTACATCCCTGTTGTGTATTCCCCAAAGCCCTCCACCCCAATCCCTTTGCTGCGAATTGGAAGCAAAATCTGGTCTGCTCCAATCGGTCTCGGATGTCATCCAAAGCTGCAGCCATTGGTTCCGGACACATCTGTGTGAGGCCACTAGATTAAAATCTGTATGTGTGTGCGATTGTATGTGTTTTTTGTAAGTGTGTGTCTTGTCAAGTTGAGGAGAGAGAGAGTGTGTGAGAGAGAGAGAGAGAGAGAGAGAGAGAGAGAGAGATTGTGTGTGTGTGTGTGTGTGTGTGTGTGTGTGTGTGTGTGTGTGTGTGTGTGTGTGTGTGTGTGTGTGTGTGTGTGTGTGTGTGTGTGTGTGTGTGTGTGTGTGTGTGTGTGTGTGTGTGTGTGTGTGTGTGTGTGTGTGTGTGTGTGTGTGTGTTCGCGAGGAAATCCTGCATCAGTGGCGACCAGATTACCGATCAGAGCGTGACCAATGTCAGGAAGTGCCGAGCGGTGTAATGCGGCCTAATGGCGAGACAAGCCGGGGACTCTTTAATGGTAATGAATACACAATGTGAGCCCAAGGCGGGGCGATCGTGACCAGACTGGAGAGGGGAGAGAGAGAGAGAGAGGGGAGAGGGAGATCGAGAGAGAGCCAGTGTGTGAGAGAGAGAGAGAATAGGAAGGTATGGTGTTTACTGTGTGTGTTCAAGCGGGCCGGACGCAATAACAGGAACCTTGCAGGGCTTTCTTGAGTGAATCATTTAGTGACCACTGATTTTGAAGAATAGACGCTGCATTTATGGGGGGTGGGGGGGGGGGTCTGCAATTGAATATAACCCCGTTGAAAACAATTTTGTTTCGAGACTGGCTAAAGCAGCTGGCCTTACAAACATGCACCAAACACCTGTCACGTCACTGCAGTAGTATTAAAGGTGTATGCCATTTTTCTGAGCCACAGCGGTAAAGCTACCAGGGTCCACGGTACAGAGTCCATTCTTTTGAACTTTCTAGTTGTTAACTCTGCTGTTCGAGCTGTGATATTTAGCCCGTGAGACGCCGGGGCTTTTGGGAAACGGTGTTCTTGGAAGGCCACTTCAAGCATAAATATCGAATAGACAACTCCTGAATATTACATTGTTAAACAACGATACGATACTCTGTGTTGTGACTTAATAGGCTCTATTTTCCAGTATACTGCAAGTGTAGTCAGCTCTTTCCTGCTAAAGCTATGAGATCTAAAATAGTCAACTTGAACGCAGGCCTGTTGTTTTGTCCACCCGGGTGCCGTTTGAATGTGTATGGTTTATTTAAATTGCCTTTGCAAGGAAGAGAAAACGGAAGAATAGGGGGAGGGGGAGGTGGAGGCGGGGAGAGAGAGAGCCCATGCAGCTGAGCTTGTCTTGTAGTATTTCTCATTTACTGTCCTTGTCTGTTGTGTGCACAGACCCCAATCCCCTCCCTCCCCCCCCCCCCCCCCAAACACACACACACACACACACACATTTCAAGCCTGTGTATAACAAAGGCTTCCTTCAGTAGCAGGGCCAATAAAAAAAAGGAATTGAACATGATCAAAGTGGCTCTCATTTCCTCCCCACGGAAGGACATGAGGATACTAGAGACTTCCTCAGCCTTTATTGTCGATATCAGAGTGAGTTTGGTGGTCTTTGCCTAGGCTTTTTTAAAGCTATAGTGCGTAACTGTTTTCGTATAAATGAATGTCAGTTACATATAAACCATCGGCCAAACGACACAAAGTTGATTAAGCGTATAAGCTTTACTAAACTGTCACTGCATGTCTCAGTATGGCAGCGTTTACAAACTGGTGTCGCCAGTATTTCTGTAATTATTTAGAATACTTAATTGGGATCAAAAAAGTTACGCACTGTAGCTTTAAGGAGTCATAGCCGCATATAATCAAAATCAAATGTATTCTATGTTTCATTTTCTCTCACCCATATCATTTACTCATTTCAAACATCTTTTCTATCACTCCTTCAAGCCCTCCCTATCGTTAAATCTTTGGAAGTAAAAAAAAAAGAATAGTGGATTGTGATGAGATAGTTAATACAGAAGGGATATCATGTGGAAAAAAGGGTGGACTCTTAGATGGACTTAGAACATACAGATCTCTTGGAGTCTCTCTTTGCCTTGGGAAATCCATTATTTGGATGATTACCTTCTGCTGCTCGCGAAGCAAGGCGCCGCGGGGGAGCGCAGGCCCGACCGGCGGCCTCAAGAAGAAGAAAAAACGGACTCGCATTAAAACGCAGCTCAAAAGTCCACACAGTCCGTTGGATCCTATCAGAAGGTGAAATCTCCCGGCCAAATTGATCCGTTTCGACACACATCCCTAGATTACATTCTACGATAGATGAGAGGACTGCAGGGATGAGGAGGAGGAGGAGAAGGCATTAGCAGATATTCCCTTTTGTCAGCAGAATGGGTGGGAGAGTGGAAACGGTTCACACTGTTTTTAAGGCTGCTGGCTGATGCTTTAGCCTCACTGGTAAAGTCATAAAAACTCAATTGGTTTTCAGCATTGGGAAAGTGAAAAGTGCCACACACACACACATGGGGGAGCACACTCTATTCAATTGGTAGAAAGGCTTTGGTTTGGATGTGTCCATGGTGGGGTTATGGAATATAAAGGCACGTTGGTCTGATGTGTCTGGGGCGGGGGCAATTATGTAGTTCCTGCACTGCTCTACAATTGGTCCATTTCCATGCGGGAAAACTACAGAAAAGAAACAACAGGAAGTAGATTGTCTTCCTCATCCCATAATGCATTGCGTTGCTGGCTATGAGAGCTGATTTAGTCCAAAAATACTCAGCGATTCCTGCAGTTGGGCCTGAGTTGAGTCCGATCCTGTTCTCACCATAAACAGACCGCACAAGGTCTTTCGGTAGCGTACCAAGACCAACAATTTGTAACTAAAGGGGTCGCGCAAGGGTCTTTCTTTCTTTCTTTCTTTCTTTCTTTCTTTCTTTCTTTCTTTCTTTCTTTCTTTCTTTCTTTCTTTCTTTCTTTCTTTCTGTCATCTTTTACTTCCATCTAAGGCAGGGCTGTACAGTGCGACAGTTTTGATCGCATTTGCTACTGAAATTGATCACGTGCGATGATGAATACAAATCCACTCGCACGAGTGCTAATGAGCAGATGCTGTCTGTTTGAGACACAGAGGAGTGCTGCACAACACTGCTTAGAGGGCTCTACATTAACACTCTCCAAATTCGGGTAAATGTAATCTTAGGCAAGTAAGTTATTGAGTCCACCCTCCACTTTGGCTGGTGAAAGATGTGTGCTCGGGACCTGTGCCTTGTGTAGCGATTCTAGCGTCTTCACTTCACCAGCGGTAATAACCGGAAGGAGACGGCACGCAGTTAACTTAATGCGTGTGCAAACAGAACATTTCCTGTGCGCCTTCACATTAAAAGCATGTTACTAGCCAAACATGAGTTGACTTTTTTGAAGCCGGTAAGAACAGGAAGTTCGCGCTTCACAGCCCTGCAGTGCGCTAGCTTGAAAATAAACTGCTTCAGCTGCAGAGAGCAGTCAACAACAGTAGTCTATTTAAACAAAGTTTGAAATAACTGATAAGCCACTGAAGAACTACTCCCAACACATTCACAACAACCTATTTAACTTATCCTAAATTGTACCAATATGTATACTTATTTGTTTAATAGGCTATATGTTTTAAAGTTAGGTTTTAATTAACAGAAGGACATTTGCCAAAAACAATATTATTATGAATATAATAATGATATGTATACAAAAAATGTATAGATATTAATTTTGTGGGGAGAAATAATTCTGAATCATCAAAAAATTGCAATTGGCAGGTTAGATTATTTTGTCTAAATTACAATCAGTGCACCCCTATTAATTTTTCTACAATTATTACTGCAGACACTAGGATATGATATTAATTGAGAATTTCAGATGAGAAAGATGACAGGCTAAAAGGTAATTAGAGCAAAATGCATGGGTTAAGGTTATGCAAGTTTTCGATCATACTTTGTGTGCTACTGAATTTATTTTTGTGCTACTGATTTTTTTTGCTTGCTAGCACCAGTGCTACCACCTAAAAAAATAAGCGTACAGCCCTGATCTAAGGTCTATGCGCCATTAGCCCCCAGCTCACTTATTGGCTCTTTGCGCCCTCTCTTCTTGAATCTGTTTATTGGCTCCATGCTTGGTCAGGCTTGTGATTCACGGAAAAATTATGAAGCAAAAGGCTTAGACCTGAATTGACCCAAGAAATATATGGCTGTGAAAATGGATATCGTACAGGTCAGCCACTTGATAGGAGGGGGGAGGGGGGTGCTTGATTTAACCAGCCAGAAAATGTAAATTGTGCGTGCTGAACCATAAACGTGCAGATTACTTTCCAACCGGTTGATAGTGAAGTAAAAGTTGCTGTTTGATTTTGCAAACTATTGACACTCTTGAGAAGACACTGACTTTTCAAACCTGCTTCTGTCCTTTTTTTTTAAATATTTTTTTAAAACCTTAATTTGGAGTCATTCATTCTGAGAATGACCTATCGTGTTGTTTGTTAACTGGGGAGGAGAGATAAGAAGAAGGGCATCTGAAATCAATGAAGGGGGATTACGGAGGGACAATGAAGCTTTCCACCGTTCTCTATTCAGACTCCGAGAACGTACACGTAATTCCCTTTTGGTCGCCTGAGGACAGGGGATAGGAAATGCCTTAAAGCTACTTCACCTGGAAAAGAACGCCATAGTACAGCCACTGACTAACCTTTTTACATTGTGATGACTCATCAATCTTGGTAACTTTTCGTTGGATCAAACGTTCGCCTGTTGTCGCCCGGAGTCATCTGCTTTTTCATATTTATCGGATGATTTCATTCAAACACCGTCCAGGGTTCAAATGTGTTGCTTCTCTTAATGGGAAAAAGGGGTGAGTGTGCTGTACACCACAGGGGAACACAGGTGCGACCTTCTTAAAGCTGACATTTCAGTTGCAATTAATACATCTGCGGCATGTGTCATCGCATCAACCTCGAAAAAAACGGTGCCGTCTCGGAAGACGCCGGTGGGAATTGTGGGAAACGCAGACCTCAGCACGGGATTGACCGCCCTCAGCTAGGAAATTGCACGGCGACAAAATAATTAAAAGCCATGTCTAATTTAAATACATGCCGCCGTGCTCTAAAATAGCCCCTCAGACCCCGTCGGTGCGAGGGTCTGGAACATGCCGCTTCCACGGGTTTTGGAGTGGAATCAGCCGGCGGCCGTCTGCGCCCAAGCCACAATGATTGGAGCCTTCCTTTTGAAAGGTGTAGCAGAGAATAAAAGAAGACATAACCCTTTGTGCAGAATCAACAACGGCACCTTGCTATCACTGTTTGTGTGTGTGTGTGTGTGTGTGTGTGTGTGTGTGTGTGTGTGTGTGTGCGCGTGCGTGCGTGCGTGCGTGCGTGTGTGCGCATGCGTGCGTTTGTCCATGCAGAGAGAGAAAGCAATATGGTGAAATAGAGACCATATACAAAATATATATAAAAAGCAGTGGAAATTGAATAAAAGGACAGAGGGAAATGATGTGTTTGGTTGTCAGTGTGTGCAGTAGGCATGTTTTTCAGTGTACTGCAATGCACACACACACACACACACACACACACACACACACGCACACACATCTATGCAGTAGGTGGGCCGGCCATGGGTGACAGCCCCTATTATGGAGCAGTGAAGCGACTCAGCCACCATCCCAGGCGTTAGCTGACAAAAAGCGTAATGTATCGGGCCTGGTGCTCTCTGTGCTGGGATTCAATTAGGGGCTGCCCTAACAGTAGGTCCTGCCTGGGAATGGGACGGAGGAGTTAGAGGCCTGTCATATGGGCCCAGTGGGGCGGCTAGCCCCCACTCTGTCTGCCTAATACGGGTGTCACTGCTGCAGGGAGAAGAAGCCCTCTGCCTACAGCTCTGACTGACTGGATGAACTCACTATTTGTTTGTGTGTTTTCTCTGTGTGTGTGTTTTTTTCTCGTTACAGCTGCACAAGATAAGACTTTTATTTCAAAACAGCCATTTTGTCAGCCAAAGCTTGTAGATTTATGCTCTTTGCCCAAATGAAATTCAAGTACTTCTAAGCCCAGAGGGAGTAGAAACTTCAGAACAAAAAAAAAAAGAAAGCAGCAGAATGAGGATATAGTCCAGAGAAAGTGGGAGGTTGCTCTTTGAATCTTTAATAGTGTGGGATGTGTAGAAGTGAGTATAAATTACCAAGTTCAACACAGAGAAAGTGGAGGAAAAATTGAAAATATGAGATGAGCACCACACAATATAACCTGGAGGATCATTGTATGCTGTTCTTTAAAAAAAAAGTATGTTAGAAACCTAACAAAAGCTTAAGTGAGTCATAGCCTGGTCCTACCAGACCATCGTACTTCATTTCATTTGTACAGAAGGTCTTGAATTGCTCAATTGACAAACGTAAACTCACTTGAAGGCGGGTGTCTGTTGAAGTTTAAAACTATTGGATATGCCCAGTGCTACTCTGGATCTGTCAACCAATCGCATAGCGTTTGGTTGTTACGTATGAATGTCGTGCGCCGGCTTCTGAGCCACTCCCTCTGTTCGCTGATTGGACCGGCTAAAATCTGGCCGGAGAAAACCTAAGAATATACCGCGGACCAAGACTGACTACTGAAGGGAAATGAAAATTGAGTCGAAGTACCTGGGGGGCGGTGCCAGGCTACGTGAGTCATGCAGTTCAGCACCAGTACAAGAAAGAACATATCACATTTGGAGTGATATAGAAAGCAGCTGGTGTCATGATCAGGCTTTTGAGAAGGGAGAATGACTGAAGAAAAACAGACACAAGGATATTGCAGATATATGCTGTGAACGTGTGATCCTCTAGTAAAATCCTTGATTTGTACACGTTGTGCACACATTTCCCAATTGCCCCGCTTGCTTTTTAACCTGAAAACCATATTGTTCTGGTGTGAGTCAATACCCAAAACTACTTGCTGGAAATCCATTAGCCCAGAAAATGGGTGGATACAAAGATGAGCACCATGGATGCCCAAAAGAACTAACAATAAGTTATGGGCAAATAGAAAAATAACCGGATACCACTATTATTATTAATGAGAGCTAAATAATGGTTTATTTTCTCTTTTTAAGTGGAGATCTGTCATAATTTAAAGTGTTTAATTTTTTTATTTGGTCGTGTCTAAAATATTTGACTTTATTAAGAGAGCTTTCACATTTGGAGTTGCTTCAAACGCGCCCCTGCTGCGGGCACAATTCATTGTCGGTGCTTTGAATTTAGGTAAACTGGGAAGGAATGGTAAGCCTGCAATTTGCAACGTCTCACATGGAGCCCACTTTAAGCTTCTCTTTCACCATTTTCTGAATTTTTCCTCTTTTGTTGCTACTCCAAAAAAAAACATCACGATTATCTCCCTTTAACTTTGGAATGATTGGTGCGAGTAAAGCTGGCCCCGAACTCCATATAAACCCCCTTACCCATGTGTGGTTGTGTCTGCCATGGTAGCCGGACCAAAACAAGCCTGGGACACCAGACAAGGAGTGTAAATCAGGGCCAGAGCCTCAGAAGCACAGCCCACCACTCTCTTAACACTAACGTAACAAGGTAGAGCTATTCCTCAAGCTGTCTTCTCCCCCAGTGGCTCAGTGTGGGGTAATCAGGGCGGGGGCTCGTCCGGGATTGGGACCGCGGGGTGCTGTGCTGTGGGTGACAGGGGTCTTTCTGGGGGGAGGAGAGGTTCTCCCATCGCCCATCAGCAGCCACAGCGTGATACGGCCCTTAATCACCGAACCACAGTGTGCCCCTAAACCTAAGGCCGCTAACCAGCCATCACCGAGTGCAATCACGGAGAAGGGAGGCCGCCTAGCCGAGAGAGAGAGAGAGAGAGAGAGAAACAAAAAAAGACAACACAGTAAATGCTTTTCAGTTTGAGAGAAAAAATATACTTTGGGGGTTTAAAGAAAGAAATGAAAAGTTAGATCCTGGTGAATTCTGCATTCAAACTGAGGACAGAGTGAAAGGTTTTTAACAATTAACTCTGATGGGGTTAACAAGACAATCTATATTCAGAAAGCCCAACATGTTAAATAAGAGATCAAATGACAGAGAACAATATGCTACTCAACTCAATTCTCAATTCTTCCTAAACATACTTACACTCACTCAAGCTTCTTTATTTTCTGTAGGCTACCTAATTTGCGTTGCTCTTCACTGATGCATACACACAATGAGAGCGCTTTCTTCTGATAACCACCAAACGTACAATGACAAGTCCCATTAACGTCCCTTTTGAAGAAGAACGGTGGCGACACAAAAGAGATGGACTGAAGACATGAGACAAAATGACAGATTTTATGGAGAAGATAGAGAGCTGTTGTGTTTTCTATATAGGGTGTGACCTAGCAGAAAAGAGGGCCATTTTAAATGACGCTTTAATTCAACAGAAGATGACAGCCATTGTCAAAACGCTTCGTATGGAGTTTGTTACCTGAAAGAGACAGTCATTTAGGTGTGTGTGTGTGTGTGTGTGTGTGTGTGTGTGTGTGTGTGTGTGTGTGTGTGTGTGTGTGTGTGTGTGTGTGTGTGTGTGTGTGTGTGTGTGTGTTATCCATCAGTCGCCGTATGGATAATTTTAATGTTTTTTGTTGTTGAGTGCATGTGAGGAAACACTTTCGGGGTTAGACAAAGAAAGAGAAAAAATCAAGCTTAATTTTTTTATGCTTATGTAAAAAGGTAGACCAGCAGTTGCTCTTTTAAAGGTTACAGAGTGTGGACATCACAGTGATGAAAATGTTCTATTCCACTTTTATCATGCCTGTCCTGTCTTTTTTTATGGTTTGCTGGCTTGCCCAAAAAGTGCTATACACTTCAGAGTGACTGCATCATTTTCAGCTCAAAACGTATCTTTGGTCTGTTTTAAGTGCATTTCCCACAGTCTCTTTTTTATCATTTCAACTGGGGCTGCATCTCTTTCTGAATAACTCAAGGGACATATCAAAACAGCAGTAGAATTCAGGGAGTGTTGACTTTGGGAAATATTGCCGAGCCGCTAGCTGAAATTTAATTGCGAGTATCGCGGTTGTGGAGCAGAGATAGTATACGCCCGGCTCTGTTGTGCCATACTTTATTGTTGAGCACTAAAGCATTGTGGGTTTAGGTCAGTGAAGCATCTGTGAGCCTCGCACCAAAGCAGTATTTGTTGAAAGAGTCTTTTGAAAGTTTGGGGGGAAAGCGGCCTTAAAAAAACGTCCTCGCTTAAATAAGCAAGGGAGGGTGGTAGCCATGGGGTCACAGTAGCATGCGTCGACTCTCTCCAAAAAAAGCAAATTGAGAAAGATGCTTTGTGTGCCTGTGTCTGCCAATCTGCTACTTGTTATAGCGAGCTGTGTGTGTGTGTGTGTGTGTGTGTGTGTGTGTGTGTGTGTGTGTGTGTGTGTGTGTGTGTGTGTGTGTGTGTGTGTGTGTGTGTGTGTGTGTGTGTGTGTGTCCACATCCATCAGAGAGTTCTTTAATAGAAAAAACTAAATAATGCTACCTTTGAGCCATATCTTTTCCAAGGTGTTGCTGTAGTTGTAGTAGCACGTTGACTGATTGGATTCCTGAACACCGTGAAAGCTAGAAATGAAAATGAAAACGATTTTTTTTGCATTTAAAGCTATAGTGTGTAACTTCTGTAGCCACCATGAGGAATTCTGAGTAAGTACAACAACACTGTCGGGCCCATCTACATGAGGTAAGCCTTTGGTGACCGCGCATGGATTGTATTCCTTCTGCTAATAGTCCAGGTTTTTTCTTAGCAGTAGAATTAACAACTGAAACATTTCTCTGTCCAACTCTGTCCAAATGTAACAAAACCCACATCTAGCGCTTCTAAAGCTTGATAATTAACACTGTATTGAATATGAGTATTTTTTTCACCCAACCTTTTTACACGCTCTCCCCTTTGAAGGCGCCAGGCCGGACACAAGCGGCAAACAAGACGCGGCACAAAGCGAGAAACGCCATGACAATGTTAACAAAAACTAGAGAACAGAGCGAGCTGCTAAAGCAAGGCTGCATTGATACACTCTGGCTAATGAGTAGCTGTGTTGCTGTAAAAACACTGGTCACCATGCTGTTACATGTGTTTGTTCGACCCGCTTGAAAGATGCATAATTGGGTGAGTTGGTGCTTGTAAAGAAAAGAAATACAACCATCTAGACAGGCCCTCGCGGCGCTGCTAGGCTACTCCTCAGCACATAATGACATCATTTTCTAAGGTAACAACAAGTTATTAGCTCACGTAATATCTACGTTGTTCCTTAATCATTTCCAAGGAAACAAGTACAGTATGTAAACGCTCCCATACTCTGAGAAATACAGAGAGAGTTTTGTCGAGCTGACAGGCTTAATCCACTTTGTGCCAACTCATTTGGCAATGGCTTGAATGTAATCTTACCATTCATTCATCCATTCATTCATTTGAAAAAGCTACACACTATAGCTTTAACAATCTCTGGTTAAAAAGCAAAGGCTTGGGGCGCCCTTAGCTCAGTTGGTAGAGCGTCCCCCCCATGGGCCTCGGCCAGCAGCGGACTCGGGTTTGATTCCAGCCCGCGGTCGTTCTCTGCATGTCACTCCCCTCTCTGCCCCATTTCAACTCTGTCTCTACACTATCAATAAAGCATAAAAATGTCAAAAAAATATCTTAAAAAAAAAAAAGCAAAGGCTTTAGAAGCTCCACTAGCATGGGGACCTTTTCTCTTGGTTGAAGTTGTGTGGAGCTGAGGGAGAGAGTGAACCGCCATGCCTTTAGGATTCCCGCCACGTTCACCCTGATTTTCCGCCACTCGCAGATCAATAGCGGCCTTTGAGCAAAGCAGAGGCCCCTATTGTGGCTGCCATTGGGCCAGGGCCTAGCTGCTATACGGCCCACCCAAGCCACCGGCACAAGCAGCAAGCAGCTAAGCCATGACGGATTCATCCTGGCCTGGCTCTGCTATTAGTCAACCACCACGCGTGAAAACACAGACCTCAGGTTTCCCCAAATGGGAATTTAATGCACTTCCATGTTACCACCAGCCAAATAGAAAGAAAAAAAACGCTGTTTTGTTTTTTTTCAGATGATGACTCACAGTGGATATTAGATCTCAGCAGTCAGCGGGGCCGACGTGTATCATAAGCACTGTGTCTTTTTGTGCAGAAGCGACTCCAAATTGGAATTGCTGGCATTGAGGACAGCACCTGTGTGCCGCGGTGTATGGCTTAGTGGATGGATGGTTTCTTTTACTGGGAAGGAAATGTGCGCTTACTGTGGAATGGGAGGGTGTGTGCGTGTGTATTTGGTTGTGCATGTTTCTCAAAGCCTTTTGTGCGTATGGATATGGTTGGGATATAAGCCCGTATCTGTGTGTTTACCTCCATACTTACAAAGCACTTGTTTGGTTGCTCAAACGATATGCATCAGTCCAGTCAACACCATCCTGTATCTACTATAGCTCTTGCTTTTTCCCAAATAAAGAATACTTGTTTTTTTAGGTGCACTTTTTAAGCCTTAAGTGATGTAATTTCTCATTCAATTTGACTTCCCAGTCCACACATCCCTTTAAGAATCCTCATTCTGACTCGTGTTAAAATGGTGTCCTGGTGTAAACGCACGTAAATACTGTTAGTAAATATGCATGTTTCCCACATAGTCGTATTTCTACCTTGAGAGATGCTGAATGCTCATTTGTGAGGTGCAGCCGGTTTGTGGTTACATGGGTGTCTCGAAATAATTAGCATTATTTAATTCCAAGGGTTTTAATTTGGTCTTTTTAGTTTATTTTTTTGTTGCATTTAGCAGTTTGGTTCCACTTTAACATCCCTGTTTATTTTCCCTTTAGCAAAATGGGCCATCCCTTGCTTTATCAGCACTTTCTGTATTTGCTATTGGGATTTGTGTTGTCTGTAATATTTTAGCCGTGCAGTCAGCCAGAACATCACTAGAATGCAGACAGGCTGTGCTCTCTCTGCACTTTGCACCTATACTTGCATGTGGCACCTTATAGTTTGGCTTCTTCACTGACCCTCCAGCTCTCCACATAAAGGGCTGAAGTGCTAGACCCCGGCTATAGCTTGTATCCCATAACCCCTGGTAACCCTTTCCTCGGACGCACAGATGTATGCGCACACAAACTGTGACCGGACGGCCATAAAACACGACAGCCACCCCCCCAAAGGTGTTGGGATTCATAATGGCCCCTTGCGCTCCTATCCGATGTGTATTGAGCGCTTGTGACACATAAAACTGTCGTGGCGTGATGAGAAACAGCCACTGTCGGCCCCACATCTGCGCTTCAGAAGATTTAAGCGCGGATGGAGGGAGAGATGGACCAGAGAGGAGAGGAGGCACGGAAGAGAAGGGGGAGGTTGGGGAGGCAAAGGGTAGTCCGCATGGCAGCGCAGCATGATTCATATGCCTGCAACACAGGCTTTTCAAGAGAAAAAAAACACTCTACACTTACTGCGGCTTAGTTACTGGTCCGCTGACTAACACCAAACTAGGCTGGTGCCACAATACAGTACAGTGTGTTCACCTTATAAACTTTGACCTTTCTGTCACTATACATGGAGAGATCATAGGTCAGTAGATACATCGATGGATGAGGCCTAGGAAGATGAATGGATGCATAAAATAATAGAAGGATGGATGGAAAAATGAAACCTTGAGGTATGTTAGAGAATGTTTGACGATAGCTTGATGTTGTCAGCATTCGATGGATGGATGGATGGATGGATGGATGGATGGATGGATGGATGGATGGATGGATAGATAGATAGATAGATAGATAGATAGATAGATAGATAGATAGATAGATAGATAGATAGATAGATAGATAGATAGATAGATAGATAGATAGATAGATAGATAGATAGATGCTTTCAAGCAGAGTTGGTGTCACTGTGCAGCTGAACAGACAAAGAAACCAGTGAGATCTTCAGAAGATTATAGACAATTAACTTTGAACAACGACTGAGCAAACGGGTGTTGACAAGTGGTTGTGTGTTGAGAGGTAATCTTTGGGGAGAGGCAGGCCCCGACGCCACCGCAGCAATGATGTGACTCGCCGCCACATTTTAAATAATGAATAGAAATCAAAGCCCCGTTTTTGTCTCCAGGCGGTTAAACAGTTTGCAATAGGTTGTGCGTCTAATTCAACACAGAGTAAAACACAAGTAAACAACCTTTGATTGTCTTGTGTGTGTGTGTGCGTGTGTGTGTGTGTGTGTGTGTGTGTGTGTGTGTGTGTGTGTGTGTGTGTGTGTGTGTGTGTGTGTGTGTGTGTGTGTGTGTGTGTGTGTGTGTGTGTGTGTGTGTGTGTGTGTGTGTGTGTGTGTGTGTTGTGTTGTTTTCAGGCGAGGTGGACTAATGTGATTTAGAGCGATGAGACGGGCTCAGCGTGTCTTTCGAACTCACATATAGGGGTTTCAGGTAGTTGTACCCGTTAAGCGATGGTTAGCCCTAAGTGTGTGAGCGGGCCTCCCTATAGAGAGGCAAGAAATTCAGCCTCGCGGGGGGAGAGAGGGAGGGGAGGGGAGGAGATGGGGACCGTGTGCCGCCTCCCAATCATGTCATCAGTGTTCTCTGAGGAGAGGTTTGTGTCCGTGTGTGTGACTTTGCGCCAAGTCAGCCCAACTACAGTACCTATAAGCCTAATAACATACACAAGTGGTATCTATGTGCAGAGGTGTATCGTAACTAAGTACATTGACTGAAATGGCTGTACTTATTAAAGTGCAAGTTTGAGGCACTGATTCACTTTACTTGAATCTTTTCCTTTCATGCTACTTTATACTTCCACTCCTGATAATAGTACTTTTCGATACAAATATGCCCAAATGTCATGGTTCTAAATTCTCTAAGTTGAGAATCTTTCACAATAATGCACGAGTTATGATAAAGTGAAATATAACAGTAGAACATTCACTTGAGTTTGTTCATTCACTTTTACTTTTAATACTTTGACTAAATTTTCCTGATTGTCCTTGTACTTGTTACCTTTACTTAGGTAATGTTTTCAATGCAGTACTTTATTTGTCATCCCCCGGCTGCTTAATGAGCTGGCTTTGTGCGAATATGTTTGGAGCAATGGGTGGGCTCTGGACAGACCCCTATACAAGCTTTTTTTTTTTGCGTTTTTTTTCACACCTCCCTATCTGTAGGAGACCTTACTGGGGTGCTGAGTGAGCAAGGGCTGGCATTGTGGAGGAAGAATGGTTGTTGTTTGTAAGGGGGGGGGGGGGGCAGGCCGGGGTCTCATGGCTCTCTCACAATAAGAGCGGTGCCTGCCTTTTTAATGAGGAGCCTGTTTATTAAGTCCACTCAGGGAGGCTGCGAGTGCTTAGCATTTGCTCTCTAATTAGGAAAAGCTAAACAGTCCCCATTGCTGTGGATCAACCATTAGGGGGGAACGTGGCCGTGCTTGGGGTGCAGATTGCAAGGGGCCGAACGCTAGAGGGAGGAGGAGGGAAAGACCAGTGGTGTTAAAAAATACTTGAGAACTATAAACTTACTTAAGTAACAGTATACCATGCTAGAAAAATGTCTTCTATCACAAAACTTTTGTATAATTTAAAAACTATAAGTATTGTGCTATTAATGCTCAAAGAAGCACTAGGTACTGGTGGAGGAAGTATTAAGATCCCTTACTTAGGCTAGGTTACAAATACTAAACTGTTCAAATACTCTGGTACAAGTGAATGTCCTGCATTGTTACCCAAGTAAAAGTATGTGAGGATTAGGACATTGATTTTTGGCATATTTGGATTAAAACAATGACAATTATCATAATAGTAATAACAAAATATTTTTTGGCTGTAAAGTTATCGATTCATTGACTAATGTTTCATATGTGCTTGCAAACTTGTACTTAAGTGCAATAATTAAGGTAATTTACTAGTTACATTCCACCTCTGGGAAAGATGCTGGGAGAAGAAAGAAAACAATCAAATACATGCAAGTTTTTGGCATTTCAAACCATAAATTCACATTTTTTTCCACAGTTGTAGCAATGATAAGGAGGCCAATCGCATACATTCACCATAGATAGCATAATAACCAGCAGGCAAGGCACTAAGTCATTACAATGAGTCCACCTAGTGGTGTTTGGCAGAAGTGCAAGCAACACATCCCTTTTAATTTGCCTGAAAAGCAGTTGAAAAGTGAATCGATTGACCATTTTCCTCATCTTCATTCTGTGCAATCACAGCCATCTATGACTATCAAGTGAAGACAGCCAACCTCTTCTTAAGCGTGTGTGGGCAGGCAAAACACGTTTCCCAGGCAGTGCAGAGGCAAAGCTGCCGTCAAGGGAAAAACAGATCCTTTCATCCACACAATAAAATGCCTCCCTGATTACCCGCAGAGCTCCGGCAAAGTGCAAGAGACGAGACAGAGCGGCTTTTTTTTTTTAAATTAAGGCCCTGATCTCATTTTCATAACTCAGTTTTCAGTGGGGGAGAGTGGGGTGTAAAAGTGCGAGTTGGCCCCGTAATCAGCTTCCTTTGTCTGCATCCATTTCGCTTTGAGTTAAACCTATTCCATTGAAGAGAGCGTTCGCTGGCGGCTCAAGCTTTCAAAATAGCCAGGGCAAATAAATATAGTCAAAGCTGATAAGATCTGGTATTGAATGTGTCCCTTTAGTCATCATTTTAAATGTACAAATAGAGCACTTTTTCACTGCAAACTTTAAAAAAGTAATACTAAGAGGGGAAGTCATATGTGATCATGTATCTGCAATGCATACAACTGTGTGTGGAAGTATCCAACAAAATAGGCCTGTGTTTGCCAGATATAATACAATGTCAATGATAAACCAGTATTTTCAGTACATTTCAGTCTAAATTAAATACATTGTAGGCTTTTTCTCATCCCCATTCTTAGCACAAGGCCTGTTTCCTGATGCTTTCAACCCCATCCCTGTGGGCTGCATCCCCAATTTCCCTTGGCGATCAAATATATCTATAACTGAACCATCTCCATGACAACTGAGCTGGAAAAATGTCCTGCTTCCTTGTCAAAATACTGCTCATCGACTCTTTAGCGCATGTATTCTCCACATACTACATGCACCACATACATTCGAACAGGAGTAATACAAGTAGAATGATACATGGTGTGAGTTTTCCTTTATACAGTATACGTTTCAGTGGGCCCTGGAGGTTTCACCATACCATAGCCTACCATAATGCCCTGTTCCCAGTTCCATCCTCAGAGTGCTGTCTAATTAAACAGCACAGTATATCGCCATATCGACTCACTCACTGTACAGTACGTGACCTTTTTAAACATGTAATTGTTTTTATGCCTGGCGTGTGCTGATGTGCATTGGCCCTTGATAAACGTGTACTTTCTTAACGGAGGGGGGTGCGGGGAGGGGGGCAAGCCCTAAGAGGTTTTACAGCCATGTTACTCATTTAACACCTTTCTGTTTGTCTATAGGCCTAGTTCTACTCTATTGCTTTCACTCATCCACGCTATGGTTCCCTCTCCCAGACAGTTGACTGGTATGGCGACACTAGACGACACGCGTGTATTTTTAGCCCTGCCACAGATGGGGGGAGGAGGGGGGCAACATGGCAGCATGTCAGGGACCAGAATGTTCTTTATCTCAGCTGTCATGGCTGCACACCCCAGGACCAGAATCCATTCTGTCCACGTTGAGGTTTTAATTATATCTGTTGGCAGGGTTAAATAACTTAAGGTGGGAAACACAGCAGACAAAAACATTTTCTATTGCTGTTAAATTTTTTATATTTCGTGCTATTTTACATCCATACTTCAGCAGAAGAACAACATATTTCACAAAAAAGCCTGCGATAAAAAATGTACATTATCAAATGTGTTATGTAGCAGAAAAAGGTTAGTTCTGCTCATGTCCACAGGTGGTGAAATCACAGGCGCTCTGTCCTGTGAAAAATCAAGATCTCCCCCCTGGTAATACATTGAACATAGACTGCCTGGGGAGTGACCGTTGGATTGACCCACACTGCCTCCAAACATTGGCTTGGACAGCACAAAACCAGAAAGAGTCTAAAAACTCTCTCTTTTTCCATCATTGCAAAGGGAGGAGAAAGATACACTGCCGGCAACGAAAAGGGAGGTCAATGGGGTCGACTTTGTGCATCCCAGTTCGGAGTCTGCTGAGAGTCCCCTAGGTGTTCACACTCATACAGAGACACACACAGACATACACACACACACACACACACACTCACTCCAGCAACAAACAGGGCTGCGCACGGGAATATTGAGAAGGTTTGGGTGGAAGACAGCATCTGACAAGACATGGGCTTCATTCCAAAACCCATACTCCCCTGCTAGTCAGTATGGTAGAACATGTTTCAGGTATACTGCATGCAAACTAAATACTTTTTATGATCAGCTGCAGTATAGATTAGTAGAAAGAAAGAGTATGCAAGTTGGAACGCAGGGATGAAAGGGGGAAGTAGGGCTAGGCCTATGGGGGGGCAAGAAATTCAGAAAATGGAGATGGATCAATGTGTTGATTTTGGTCTTTTTAAAGCCGTGTTGTTCATTGAAAACTCTCTCTCAATGCATTTTTTTTTTTAAATAATACTTGATTTGACAGCAATCTGCGAGACGAGGTCTGGGCTTGTCCTAGGGAACAAATTAGGATCAATACCGCCTCTAATTAATATTTTTCTCCCCCCTCCTCTACCCCCATACGTGAAGCTGGTATTCCCCTTGGCGCCATGGGAGGCAGCCTCAGCTCAATAAAGCGTCTTTCAACCAGGCGCTCTAATCAAGCCACAAGGTCTCCCACTGAATCGTGTTGCATTTCGAAAAAGCCTCATTTCCATCTGCTGTCCCTCAAGGCAAGGTAACACAGTCCCGAGGTGTAGCGAGACTCCACACTTTGCTACATACTATAGCCTTCACATGCAAGCCCTGGTCGATTGATATGGAAATGACGGACGGCCGAGCTTCTTGTGATGGATGGGAAATGATGGAGCATGCACGCACGCGCACGCACCCACACACACAAACACACACACACACACACACACACACACACAAAGGAAAAAGCTAAGAAGTAAACACAAAAATAAAAGACTGACAGCGAGGACTGCGGCAAATGTGGTGATTCAGCCGATCTTTATGTCTGCTCCATTTGCACTTTTCAAACCACAAGGTCACACAAGTCAGCAAGGTGTTGAAACGTCGAAGGGCAGCGAAAAATACCTGTGAATAAGCAACTGAAAACTTGAAAACTGCTCCTTGAAATCAAGATGAGACAAACTTGGATGTAATCTGTAAATGCATTGGCAGGAAGCAAATTATGATTAATTTTTTAATGAATTTCGAGCTGTCATCCCTTGAGTGGTAAAGGATTGTCCGTATGTAAACAGTCCATTGAAGTGAGGCTAACATATTTTTTGTGCCTTAATTAGGACTTTGTTTTCATGGGTGTTTTTACTAAATCCAGAGCGGAGAGCCATTTTAGCCATCAGAGATTGAGGATGAAACATTTGGAGAAGGGTAATTGGGAAGCAATTGAGGCATATCAACAAAGATAGAATACATAGGCTATTCAAAGCCCTGCAGAGGATGTTTTCAAATGCACTGCACCCTTTCTCACAACTGTGTGTGTGTGTGTGTGTGTGTGTGTGTGTGTGTGTGTGTGTGTGTGTGTGTGTGTGTGTGTGTGTGTGTGTGTGTGTGTGTGTGTGTGTGTGTGTGTGTGTGTGTGTGTGTGTGTGTGTGTGTGTGTGTGTGTGTGTGTGTGTGTGTGTGTGTGTGTGTCGCTGTGTGCCATGGAGACATTCATGTCTGCGGGCTAATGTTTGAGATTAGACTCTGCTGGGATTATTGCTTGTTTGTTTATATGTAAAACCACCATGCCATAGAATTATGAATAAATACATACACAACAGGAAATCTGCACACACACACACACACACACACTGCCTAACTAATTTTAAAACCTCAAGAGTGAACTGAGACTGATGCATTACTACGTCACATAATCACACTAACTTCCATGACTAAATACCTTATAATAATATGAATGAAAAAAATATGAGATTTATTCATTTCATATGAATATTTATTTATTCATATAGATTTTGTAATAATATTGACTGGACTGCTGATTTCAACTACAGGTCGTTTTGTGAGCTGCAGTAATACCTCCTCCCTACCGGCAGGTGGCAGCAGCAGGATGTTTATCCTTATAACCCGCCCTCAGCAGAACATGCCAATGCGAAGAAGATCCTAACCACAACAACAACAAAAAACAGTGCAGCTCTTGCAGAGGTACCTGAATTGCAAAAAAAACACTTTATTTCACAAATATATCCCGCCGTCGACGTTGAATAGAAATTACGTTATTTTAAATGCGTGCTGTGAGACTAGTGGCGCGAACACATTTTCGACGTTAGCATTAGCTCTGGAGCTAAAGCTAACGGACGCTATCAGTGGGCGTAGCGCTGCAGGGGCTGGCTCACCGCCGTGTCGTGTGGCTTTTGTGTTCCGTTATAAGAAAGCTAGCTCGTCTTTTGGTGGCCTCGCGTCTTTGCCCCCCGCCCCCTTTTGTCACCTGAGGAATATTTATTTTCTCCGAAGCAGATTTATCGCAGTGCAGCAGAGACAACGCTGCGGAGATGGACACACGGGCCCTGCCGAATCCGTACTACGACTACGATGGGAGCCCCGCGTGCACACAGGCGCTGTTTGACTCTCAGGGAAAGGTAACTAATAACTGCACATGTACTGTGGTGACTTGGGTGGGCAGGTACGAGAGTTTGAGTGTGTGTATGTATGTGAGCATAATTTACACATGTTTTGATTTCTTCAGCTCACACCAGAGTTTTCCCAACGGCTAAGCAGCAAGGTCAGGGAGCTTTTAGCAGTGATGGAAAATGGTCTGAAGTCTGCTGACCCAAGAGATTGCACCAGTTACACCGGCTGGGCAGGTGATTACACATTAACCATGCAGTATGAGTGTCTTGTCATAATTTGGTGTGATTGCAAGGCATTGCAGCTGTATTGCTGTAAAGGCCACTGAATGTCAAGAAAGATGATCATAATAAAGATGCTCAATGCTCCCCCCCTTAAAAAAAAACTATTTCTAAACTTGAGGGAAAAAAAGTGCATCAAAGTACTTGAGATCATAGTTCACTGAAGCATTTGAAATAATTATATTTGTAGTACAATTTATTAAATACATTTTTTAAATGCTTCAAGAATCAAGGGAAATTCATCAACTATATTTATGTTGTGATTTGTTTGGACTGTAAAATATCTTAAAATAATAAAAACTGTCCATTGCAGTTTTCTATAGCATCCAATCTGGTAATAAACATACCAAAACACATTCAAAAATTAAACTATTAACTAATTAAGTAATAAGTCACAAGCAACAAGCATTCTCCAAAATCTATGACTCCACCTTTTTAAGGAGCCTTAAAATTATAGAAAATGATTGGGCCATAATAATAATTTTCATAATCATAATCATGTGTATGTTTCAGATCTTCAAATATATGTAAACTTACATCAGCTCAGTACAATAACATGTTTTTTTTCCCATCCGTCCCAGGCATTGCTCTGCTATACCTGCACCTCCATAATGTCTTCAAGGATGACTATTTCCTGCAGAAATCGCTGGATTACATCAGCCACAGTCTCAAGTGTTTGACCCGCCGTCATGACGTCACCTTCCTGTGTGGCGACGCGGGACCCCTCGCCATCGCTGCAGTGGTCTTCTACCGCCTCCAGAGGGGCCAGGAGACCGACGAGTGCATCAACAGGTCCGTCTGTTACACATTCCCTGTGTTCCAATCCACACACCTGCTAGTTAGTATGATATAGAGTTCTAGCACGCTTAAAAAATAACCCGGATGCCCTACGACTACATCCAGTTGAGATTTTAAGTGTGTAAATCAGCATGCCTTTTTGGCCAATTCTGACCCACAATCCAATGTGCATCGGAAGTGGCGTCACATCAACGGAGCCTCCGAGGGAAAACAACCATAAAAGCAAGAGACAAGTTCAAGGAGCGATATTATGATGAAATAAAATAAGTGAAAGTATGTCCCAATTGTCCCAAAAGACAATATATGATTTGTAACTCAGCCGTTAGATGCACATGCGCCTAATGCATTATTTTTAGTATTTGTTTGGGTCATGATGAAATGTCATCTTGCCACTCCCCCAGACTGCTGCAGTTTCAACAGACCGTGGTGACTGTGACTGCAGGAGGGCTGCCTGACGAGCTGCTGTACGGGCGGATGGGCTACCTCTACTCCCTGGTCTTCATCAACCAGCAGCTAGGCCACGACAGGATCCCACTGCAGTACATCCAGCAGGTGAGTAATGCCTGCTTTTCCACTGAGCACTTTTGTTAGGTTCGGTTCGGATCAGCACCTCTTGCTTGATAGGAGGTGTTTATGCCGGACGGCGATAGCCACGGTCAGAATATATACAGTCTATGGGTCAGAACCATGCACATGATGTTATATGACATCTAGTTACATGACTGGCCATAATCTTGAAAGATGGTACTGATAGTGAGAGTAATACTGAACAAGTATAATATTGGTGTTGTTGTTCTTAGTCCATTTGTAATTTCAGAAAGGAGCGGAGTAACACAGTTTGATGGCCACAAGTAGAACAGACTTCCTGTGGCTTTCTTTGCTGCTGTGAGGTTATTAGATTAAAGGCTTGGGATCAACTGAAGAAAACAAGTGGAAATGCATTAAATTAATGAGGAAAAATTGACATATCAAATTGGAACACATTGGAATAATATTACTGACTTTCTGGTTACAATCTTGCTTCTCTTAATCTCTTGGGTCAACGCCCCCCGGCTGTCTGAATGTGCTCGCGCTTGCCCATATGGATGTCCAATGTGCTCTTAATTCTTCTCCATTGATTTGTCTTAGGTGTGTTTGTGACGTGTTGTTTCCTTCCTCAGATCAGCGAGGCCGTGCTGGTGTCGGGCGAACACCTCAGCCGCAAGTTCAGAGTGCAGAACCAGAGCCCGCTGATGTACGAGTGGTACCAGGAGCAGTACGTCGGAGCTGCCCACGGCCTGGCAGGCATCTACTACTACCTCATGCAGGTGAAACACAGTGCTCCCTGGCTAGGATTGAAAGAAAGCCTTTGTCCAGGCTTGAGCTTAAGATGCTCAAAATACATGTACTTTTCACATACATTAGCATAGCTGGGTATAAGAGCTCATTAAGTTAAAACATTCTTAAGTGCTTCCTGCAGTTTGGTAGGATAGAGTCGCACCAGAGTTGGTTTGGAGGCCAACTCTTCAACAAGGCCTCGGTGCGCTTGTTTGTCCCGACTCCTGAGTATGATAGCTGTGTTCTCACCTGCCCAAACAAACCGCAGCAAATGTTGAAACGAACCTGAGGTTGTTTCAATGGAAATCAAAGAAGGCAGGTGTGAAAGCGCCCTTATAGAACTGACTCAAACTAGACCCCAAAGTGCCACCTGATTCTCCGCCCTCCTCTGTTAAACACAGTGTTTTCTCTTCCACCTCCCAGCCAGGCTTTGTGGCCATGGAAGAGTCCGTACACAGGCTGGTGAAGCCCAGCGTGGACCACGTCTCTCGTCTCAAGTTCCCGTCCGGTAACTACCCGCCCTGCATCGGGGACGACCGAGACCTGCTGATGCACTGGTGCCACGGAGCCCCCGGGGTGGTTTACATGCTCCTGCAGGCGCACAAGGTAAACCCACTTTGACTTTTATTTTGAAAATCTGTTCTTTTTTTGACGTTGCTCCAAGTATTTTTTTATTGGTGTACATATATATACAAAAATCCTAGAGAATACAGTACAGATATAGACCAGGCCAATCAGGGCCCGCATAATGACGTAGCGTTGATCCCTTATAGTGGAAGGCAGCTTCTGATTGGATGGTGTAGTCGTCAATCTAGCCCCTTGAGACCACATGAACCAATCTATGGTCCACCTTCCAATTAATTAAAAAATGCAACTAACTACACCAATTGGCATAGTTTGAAGTTGTGGATTTTGGGTTTACAGGGGGCTTTAAAGGTTCGTTTACAGAGCCACAGGGCCATCTTGTGGTGAATGTGTGAATGTCAGCTGATGTTATTGGTTTTTCTACCTACTGCTCCCAGGCGTTCGGAGGGCCACAGTACCTGGCAGACGCCTTGCTGTGCGGAGAGGCGGTGTGGCGCCAAGGCCTGCTGAAGAAGGGCTACGGGCTGTGCCACGGGGCGGCGGGGAACGCATACACCTTCCTGGCTCTCTACAGACACACGCAGGACCCCAAGCACCTTTACCGTGCATGCATGGTGAGAGGCAACATGATGGAGAATGATCGCTGCACCTCGCTGACACTCCGCTGAGCGATCAAAACAAAAGCATATCTTAATTGGGGCTCTCCTGCTGTTCATCCATCTTAATTAGTAGCCAAATACTTGACTAATGTCGCCGCAGTTTGACAGTGAATCATTTTGTTTTCTCTCTCTCTCTCTGGTTAAAGGTGGAGTCAGCGACCCTGGAGAATGCTTTGTTTACAAGATCACCTCGTCAAAATCAGAGAATATCTCCTCACAATCTGCTACCCGTCTGTACTTTGTTTGCGCTGGAGGAAAATAATCTGGTGTTAATCCACAGCCTAGGCTCTGTAAACAGGCATGTTGTTGTCTACGGTCAGCGCCCTTTGTTTACATACCAGTTTACAGAGCCTAGGCTGTGTAATTGAAGCCAGATATTATTGCAGCCCGCACAGATTAGCAGGTCGTGATATTCACTGATTTTGACAACAAGCTTTCTCCAGGATCTCTGAATCCACCTTTTAAGGCAGAAACTAAGAATTGTTTAAAATATTTTTCTTACGTATTTGAATGGCTCTTTACCTGTTCGGCTAAAAATATAATAATATATTTTTTTTGGGTTTTTCTTACTCTCCTTGGCTTCAACTTTGATGCAAGATATAAAAGTCATATTAATGTTACTTAAAAGCGCAGCCAATAACATGGCCGCTCGCCAGCCAGCCTAATAGTGATTCCAGAATCGGGGAATGCTAGAGAGGCAGGGTTTTTTTATATGCATTGACAATATGTCGGTAGCTGTCGGTGCGAGGAGCCTTCAAAGCTCTCTTTGGAAGTGTTCCAGTTGGCACGAGTCATTAATAACAGTCTATTCGCAGAGGGCGAGAGATGGGAATAGTTTCCATCGGATGTCTGGCCTGAGCTCGCAGTGCAGCAGTGTGGGACTTTACAGGTCCTAATCTACAACTCTCCACAGATGCTACCACTTCGCCAAGCCGAGCGCGACTTCTAGCAGTTGTTGACATTGCTCGTTATTCTCCGGGGCACAGCTGAGCCCCCGGTCCGATCCGGTGTTAGTGTAGATAAGACGGGGAATGTTACTGTGACAACACCTCTTGTCTCTTTGTCCCTACAGTTTGCAGACTGGTGCATGAACTACGGCAGACATGGATGCCGAACACCAGACACTCCCTTCTCACTGTTTGAAGGTAAACATGCCGCTTGACAAATATATCGTATCGTAATTTATTATTATTTTTTTTTTTACTTACTATAATTGTACTTTTTAAAGATGTACTATGTGAGACATGGCAGAGCATGCAGCTAAGAGACCACCAAATTCCTGTTACATTGTTACGTAGTACAGCTTTAAATTAAGCATTTATTTTGAAAGACTCCTCATTGCTTTTATTATTGCTCTGCGTCATATTATTACTATGATATAAATTATATAATATTAGGCAGGGTATGCTCAATAAACTACTGTAGGTGCATAATCCATAATCCATAAACACTGTAACTGTAACCCCCCTCCTCTGTTTACAGGCATGGCGGGAACCATATACTTCCTGGTCGACATCCTGCAGCCAATGAAAGCGAGGTTCCCAGCATTTGAGGTGTAAAAACAAAATTTTTCCTCCAGAGGTAGTCATCCCCACACACACACCGCGTGCAAAAAAAATTAAATGAAGAAGAAAAAGAACACACACTTGTGCATGAAAAACATTGCTTTCTCCTCCATAAACAAAATTCTGGGACTGACGTTGTGCCATGTTCTCCACCCCTGTTCTAATAATGTGGTCAGACAGGACGAATCCTATTCTCACATCTCAACTCTGTAACTCTATAATAACTATTTGAAAAATGTGTCAAAGGTTAGAGCTTCTCTGGCTTTTTGTGTTTGAATTCAACCCATACTTTATGAACTATTGCTCGGATTGTGACGTGTTTGCAAGTTTAAGCGGAAATTTCTTTTTTTTGTTTTGTTTTTTTTCAATTTATACTGTGTTACCGCTTAACAACTGTATATTTTGTAACTTTAGTTGGCTTAGTTTTTTTCCTTTTTGTAAAGCGATACGTCATTGGTGGAGCTAGTGACGATGCACTAAATATAAAAACAGTTGAAGCTTTGTCGTGTGTGAAGGGATTAACCCCGGAGTGTAAACTGTTGCCTGTCCTTTGCACTGTCTGAGCAATAAATCACATGTCTTTTTACAGCTGTTGCCTCCTGTGTAATGCCTTTTTGTTTTGGTGAAATGATGCGGCAAACAAAGAAACGCCACAAGGGGGCGGCAGAGTGCTGGGGTCGTCTATCAATTGACTTCCACTTCTACTCCCCTTGATCCTTGGTCACTTGAAGGTGCACTGTAACTAATGGCGTGTCAGAGAAGTAGAAAAATGTTTAAAGTATATTCTCATAACTGAATAAACAAACTTTCTCCAAAAGAAAATTGGATCCCTGGAACACAGTTTGAAATTAGAAAGCTGTCTGAAAAGTTACCGTTTCACTGTTGTCAGGGCAAAAATGTCCATGGTGTTATCTGCTTATGTAGGGAATAACACAGAAATACAGTTTTGAGGCGTTTAGCTGGCAAATTAAGCCCCATAATATAGTGTCAAGTGTCCACAATGCTCTGTCCTGTCCTCCAACGGGCCAACTTGGATCAACTGGTCCAACTCTATTCCAAATATGGCTCATGTGACACCCGCTTGAAAACCAAGCGGTACAATGCCACTGCTCTTTTTTTAAGCCCGCTTGCCTGTGCGTCTTTATGACATGATGCCAGCTGGGGGTCTTAGGGGGGAGGAGCTAGAGGGAGACAGGGTTACTGTACTAGAGAGTCTAGAAGAAGCAGGAGCATTCGTTTTCTCCACCCCCCCCCCCACCCCCACCTCCGCAGAACTGGGCCCCGGGGAGTAGGAGAAACTCAACACTTTGGAACAGGCATGGAGTAAAAATAGCGCTCATCTGTCCGAGGTGTGCTCTACTCCTTGACACTCACAAAATGTCCCCCCAGCTCCCTGCTACTCTACTGCTCAGTAGCTTGTAGGACATAACACGGCTGTTGACAAGTTACTGAGTTAGCATATAGCAGCTACACAAAACTATTAGGTTAGTGAACTGTATAATGGTCTGTGTGTTTAGATGCACTTGCTCTTCCTATAAGCTTTTTCCTTCAGTCCTTTTGGAAACAAAGATGGAAGGCAGAGCAATTTATTTTGATATAGCACAATTCAGACACAAGGCAATTCAAAGTACTTTATATGGGCATAAAAATATATTAAATTGGACATTTGAAAATATTGAAATTGCATTTAAAGTTGCACTTCCAGAGGAGTTTTCTTTTTTTGACAATTTCAGAGCCTGCAGTTGCTTTACAAAACACATTTAGTCTCATTAATAGTATTGAATAATTCTATCATAAATCAAAACAGATCTGTGGACCCTGCTGCTGTAAACAACGACAGTGAAACAGTCATTTTTCAGGTCGTTTTCTTACTTCAAACACACTGACACTGCCAAAGTTACATAGTGCGCCTGTAAAATATATATAATAAAACGAAACGTGAAAACAGCTTTTCTTTAAGGAGAAAATAACCTGATTGATTGTCTGATAATTCATATATTGTTTTTTAATGAGCTAATTAATAAGTTAAAAAAAATTACTTAAAATTATTTTAAGTAATTTTTTTTAACTTATTAATTATATTTAATATAAACAATGCACTGTTTTACAAACAAAAAAAAGTCCAACAGATGGTTGGAAAATATGACAGGTGAACACTAACACACAAACACACAAAGGTGAGCATGCATTCAACCTAATACGGATGAATAACACCATAGAGAAGTGTAAAATCACTTTGTTTTACTCATTTTATAAATCTTTCAGTTAATAAAATAATTCCAACGGTCGGACCTTGAGTTGTTTAGTCAAGCTGCTGTATCCCATCTTCAAGAATTAGTTTTCTCTTCTAGAATTATTAGAGTTTTAAAGTTCTACAGCGCATTCAGCAATATTACAGCAGGGGCCATCATTTGTATCACTCCCCAACTAGAGTTAATAAAATGTGTGGAAATGTTATAAATTGTTCCCTTTGTCTTATTTTCAAGACAATGTCCAGTGGTTAGTAAATAGTTTTCTTTATTCTACTGCTGCATTAATAATAGCTTCCCTTTGATGTTGCAATCAGCACCATGGAGAGCTCTGGTGGAGATGCAGAGGTTAGCCTAGCAGCTCTGTTCTCAGGTCATTTATCCTCCATAGATTTATGCAGCAAAGTCTTTGCTATTGCCTAAAGTACACATTACAAGGCATTTTGATGTATTTCTATTAGGGTATTATGCAAGGGAAGCCGTTAGTTTACAGTGCTCAATTCAACTACAAAATGTATTATATATATTTTTTTTTATGTTGCAGATTTTCTCTGCTTTCAGATTTTTTTGTTGTTGCAACCACTCAAGTTGACCACTCAAGCAACTTGCCCCTCAAAGTTGACTGAGTGGAATGAATGGTTTTTGCCTCTCTGCTATTTAACCATAAGAGGAGGAGTGTTCTCGCTGTTTAAAAATACCACCTTGTAAACGAGCTCTCTGGGGCTGGGAGCCATTCTGAAGTGGACCACTAGTTAAACGCTTTGTTTTCTGCATTCTCACATACCAATTTCACGTTTGGTAATTTCCCCCTCAAAAGAGGAAACCTTCAATGCAAAGTCAATGAAAGCCTATAATCCGAATGGGAATCTGTTTCTAAAAAGATCTCCCGTCTTGACACACAAGAGTCTTGACACAGTTATTTTCTTTGACTAAAATTAGCCCTGTCCCCTTCTAAAGGCCTCCGCCCACCGCTCTCGCCTATCCGTTTGCCCTAAGAAAGTTAAAGATGTTCCAACGTGTCATCCGATCCGCCTCATTAGCATATATGACATCACGTGTCCGGGATTAATAAGAAGGGGGCTCGGACCGTGGCTCGGGACCACTCTGTCTTGGGACTTGACGTTCTCTTCTTCTCTTCTCTCCTCCCGTGCCAACTCTCTCCAAAATGGTGTGTACAAAAGTTTTTTTTTTGGGACCTTTCTGTGTGTACCGATGGACTTCTACCAGGGGACGATTGTTTTTGGGCATGGGTTTTGGATACCATCTCTCCAAATTACAATTAATGGCATCACTAAAAATTGAAGCTAGTGAAGATAAATCAGCAACTTCAAGGTTGAGAGCTATGTTACTCTGGGCCCAGGACAACTGCCTTGAGATACATCCACATTTATATAATAATTTGTGTGTAGGCTTTTATCTAAATGCATGAAACCCATACTCACACCATCCAGCACATGTAATTACTGCAGTTTTGGACAATTTCCAGCAACATCATCTTAGTTTGTGCTGTGTTAGGAAATCTTTCATAATCTGGATTTGCGGTTTTCTATGTCTGGGCTCATAAATCATTTGTTTTCTTAATTTCTGTGTTTGTGTGTGTGTCTATGTGTTTGTGAATTTTTATGTTTTCAGACTGAGCCTGCACCTGCACCTGCAGAGGCTGCCGCTGTCGCTGCCCCCGCAGTTGATTTCACACCGGACCAGATGGAGGGTGAGTAACACAACATCACTTCATTTTTATTTTTTTAAAGTACTTGTAGTTTTCCAGTAATTGTCACTCTAAACAAACTGGCCGAGCAGCTGTAGGCTTCCCCTATCTGAAGCGTAAGCCCATATTAAGCGCTAAAAGGTGGATGTGGGGATGAAGAAAGCTCCTGACTGACATTCCCTCACAGGACATGCCATTCCAAGGATTTTGTCCAGCTGTCCCGTGGATTTGAGATACGTCTATTCTAAGCCCACCCAGCCCTTTCTTGCAACCCACAGTGGCCCCCCTGCACAGCCGAGGTGTAAATTACCAAGGCCAAGGTTTAAGATGCAACAGCCCCCCCCCACCCCCATCCCTCCCCTAGCACCATCCCCTACCCTTTTGTTCGGCGTTGAAAGATGTGCCCTCTATCAATGTACCCTACCTTTGGTGGAAGGCATTTGTTCGGGCTCATTTTATGACATTGCATTTAAAAAAATCCCTATTTTGAATAGTCCCACATCATGTTTACTTCTCAATGTTGTATTATATGTTCATCTCGGCATCATAGTTTCCCAATTTGGCTTCTGAAGCGTTGCAGGGCAAACCTCGAACATGTTTCCAATCAAATTATTCTTTTAAATGATTTTCTATTTGTCAATTTATTGAACATGTTAAAATAATACAAAAACACAGACTAAAATGTATAAACACTTTAAAAAAAAGGGTTGGGGATGGTGTTGATCTTCAGTGACATAAGCAACAAATAAGTAAATAATATAGCTCATTTTCAAAAGTGTTCAATATTTGTTGAAGTGGACTGTCAATGTGGCGCTCTTTGCACCCAAAGACCCAAATTGGTTAGCGGTAGAATACACGCAGGTCAAGTTGTTCATTACGTCTCAGTCAGCATTCGTATGTATAACTGGAGCCGGGGGCCACAGGGCCATGCCTCTATATGGACTTGGTTACTCTGTCGGGGAGTATCAGTTTGCTCTCGATGTCAACCTAAAATTCCTCCCAAATGCAAGAGGAGGCAGGAATAGAGAGAGGGGGGGAGGGGGGGTGAGGGGTTTTGGAGGGGGCGGGTTCAGCTGCTCCTCCAGTTTCGGAAGCCACGCGAGAGCATTAATCTGCCAAAAAGGTCACTTTGAGTTGGCTCCCCTGACAGGATCAATAGAAATAGCTAACCCTTTGTCCTGAGCCCACCGTCGGGTACCTTCTCTGCTGCTTGGATACAGCTGTCGTTCCCAGTTAGGGCCAGAACAATGAGACAAGAATGTGGCTTCTACTGTACTGTCAATGATCCTCCAACCCAGCTTTACACCACACGGCTGCCACAGCTGACTTAAGAACCCCATTATAAAAAGAATGGAAAAGCCCAAAGGGGGGGGGGGGGGACCCTAAAGGAACATTCCAAGCATGGATGTCATATCAGACATGTTAAATCAAATAAAAGGAATTTTATTTCATGTCTAATAACCTTGCAATTTTTTTATTTTTTACAAATTGCGTACTGACTGAGATTTGAATTTGTGTAGGTTTTGTTTCCTTTTTTGTTCAACTTGTGTCAGTACTTTGTAACTCAAAGTTCTCTCTCTCTCTCTCTCTCTCTCCCTGTCCAGACTTCAAAGAGGCTTTCGGTCTCTTCGACAGAGTTGGTGACAGCCAGGTGTCCTTCGGCCAGGTGGCTGAAGTCATGCGCGCTCTGGGCCAGAACCCCACCAACAAGGACGTTGCAAAGATCCTGGGAAACCCCAACGCCGATGGTAAGATCCAGGCAAATCTCTGCTTCACTTCTAACCAGACCAGGCTAGGGTTATATAAGCGGGGCAGAAGGGAAAACAAGAACCTTGAAATTAAAGCCCCCTGTAAACCCCTGACTACAAAATTGCTTGATAGTAAGCATCTGTAAAGAGTTAGGCATATTAAAGATATAATCATTTAAGTCTGACAAACTTGGTCTGGATGAGGCGGGCTATGGTCTGGTTCTTATTATGCAACAAGTATTTTGAACCAATCACTGCAGTTCTCGGCCTGAAGTTCTATATATATTCTATTGCCATGGAGACAGTTTGATACGGCCACGCCCACACAGTGCTGTCAAACTGTACAGGCAGTTAAAAAAAAATAATTTTTTAACTAAGTTGTTAAATCCTATATTGATTTGAATATGTTAGACCAGGTTTCCAGATGCTTTATTAAGCTTGTGACATGTTTTCTCTCCCCACAGACCTGGCCAACAAGAGGATCAACTTCGAGGCTTTCTTGCCCATGCTGAAGACAGTGGACTCCCAGCCCAAGGGATCCTACGATGACTACGTTGAGGGTCTGAGGGTCTTCGACAAGGAGGGAAACGGCACAGTCATGGGCGCTGAGCTGCGCATCGTGCTGTCCACCCTGGGTGAGTCTCAAGTCTCAAGCCGTCCCCAAATATAGAAGCTGCACAAATATAGCTTTGCTTAGCACGCGCACTTAGTATGCCAGCATGTGTGTGTGCGCGAAATGAGATAGCACACACACACACACACCATACCTCCTCCTGACATTGGGATCCTTGTGCGTCTACAGGAGAGAAGATGACCGAGCCAGAGATTGAAGCCCTCATGACCGGCCAGGAAGACGAGAACGGCAGCATTCACTATGAGGGTAAGCTTTGATTTCAATGCATGTTTTATTTTTTTATGTGTGTATGTATGTATGTATACAGTATGTATATGCATATGTGTCTGTATGTGTTCATACATTATTTTGTCATTCATTATTAATTTTTTTTTATTTAACCCCTTCGTTATATGTATAGTGAGGGGTAGGAAGAGGCGGAAAATGTTCATGTTTTTGACCGCCTCGCTGCTCTGTCTCTTTTTCTCTGAAAAATCAATAAATACAGTATTTAAAAAAATATATATATTACGCCAAAGATTTTAACCTTATGGGCTTGTCTCTTCCTCCAGCTTTCGTCAAGCACATCATGTCTGTGTAAGAGGCCAGCAGGAGAAGTGCTGAAGAAACTGTAACTCCACCAACAGCCAGCAACGGTGTTCAGGACATCTACACCGTGTCAAAGACCAACCAAGGAAAGACAAGGACTATGTACAAGGGATGTTGAAGCAAACCCATCTTGTTGTTTTTTTATTTTGTTTTCCTTTCCACTTCGTTTCAAACCCCTCCTTTCTATCTATCTCGGGACAATCGCGTCATCTCTCCACTGTAGACCCCCACAGTCAGCAGTCGGCCTCGACTACAACCACTGGGGCGCGTCTCCACTTGCCCCCCCAAATGGGGTGAGGTTACGGGGGAGAAGGGGTGACCGCTCATCAAGTGAGGGTAGGACCCTGGCTTCCCACCGACCACCCCATTCAGTCACGCCATCACTGGACCCCAGCAAATGCCTAAGGTGCTGGGGAGGAAACGGGCGTGGTGGATAGACCCGCCGAAAAAAGTCTCCCCGCTTACCTTGAAAAAGTTTTATTTATCGTCTCCGCTCATGTCAGAATAAACTTTTACAACGTACATCCCATCTGGGTTGATTCTTGATCCTTCATTGTTGTCGGTTGTTGTAGATAGGCCAGTAGTATAAGGCAACAGTATATTTTACATGTCAAATACACCAAGCAATACATACAGCACTGCTCTTAGAGAGAGCAACTTAAATCTGGACCCACATTTCTTATATGTGTGCACATTGAAAGGTAAAGATAACGAAAAAGTATTATGTACATACAAGGAGCTTAAACAACACACAATGTCTCTATACGAGTCGAGTGTTAGCAAGTGGGTACATGTACACTATAGTTCATGCAATTATACAAGTCCATATATGGCTGTATACAGTATAAAGAACGTGTAGGATTTATAATGACAATAATGAAATGACATATACTGTACATATGCATGCTATGTGCTAGATAGGCAAATGCCACATGAGGCCTCACTCCACAGCAGCTGTCGTTTAAAAAAATATATCTATATAGGCCTAATAGGGGAAAAAATAGGCCCTTATAGAATGTGCTTTACTTCAGTATTTCCATGGACACAATTCCCTATCTGCTCCACTGTACCTCCCAAGGCAAATAGTGTACTTGTGTAGGCATATATGTCTTTGACAGCTGTAGTTATTTTTGAATTACTATTGAATCAATTAATTAATTCGGCTAAATAAAGCATTCACAACCCATTGTATAGCATGCATGATATATGATGCATTGCTGATCATTAAAACTACCCAACAGTATAGCCTAGATTAGTTAAAAACAGCTCAGTATTACACATTTACAGCAGAAAAATGCAACATACACATTCATTTAGCATCATATATAATAAGATATGGAAAACACTGACAGGGAACATTTTACTGCAACATGAAACCTTAAAAGTATATTTTCAGATATATTTTTTTACAGACTTGAGAGAGAGTCTGTGTAGTTCCTGGAGGAGGGGCCACGGATTTACCCTCTTCACGCGAGAATATGTTGCGAGACGAGAGTAGTCTCAGTTGTGAAGGCTACTTCTGACTACTCCGTGTGGGTTGGTTTGACACCGTTGGAAACATGTTAAAAACTTGTCTTTTTGGCCTGAGAAATGTTGCCGGACGAGGACAGGTGCTCTCTGCTACCACTGCGAGGTAAACTATAGCATAAATTACATGAAATGCTTCCCTTTTTTCAAGTAGGCCCTAACATATTTGTTTTAGGAATCATATACTGCAAACAAAAGAGAAACAAATACGTTTTTCACAATTGCTACGAAAAATAACTCATAATTCCTACCTTATATTTGATTTGCATCATCTCTTATGTAATATACAATTTGGAAATAGTATATTTTTCTGATTTTAATCGACGTGTTTTTGTTTTTTGTCTGTAACCGACCTTTGGCACACTTGTCTTTTAATTTGAATATTCTTTGCCGGAAGTCAAGGCAAGGCAAGTTTATTTATATAGCACAATTCAGACACAACAAGGCAATTTCAAGTGCTCATGGGTAAAAAATAAATTAAGATATTAGAAATTAGAAATTGCATTTATTTATATATTAAAATAAATATCAGTTTGTAACGCAAAAAAATATCAAAGCTACGCAAGTTTTGTAATAGTTCATATCATATCAACAGGTTAACATTTGGTTGACACTTTAACTATTTAAATATATATATATAGTATATATATATTTAATTAAAAAAAATTTAGTTTGCAGGGTTGTTCTTTTCAATGTTATTAAATAATTATTCTGGTACAAATAGCCTGTGTAATAACGGGGCATGTGAGGCATTCCAATCACCAAATAGATTACTATAATCCGCTGCTTCACCAAAGTTAGTTCATATGCCATGCATGTGTTGGAAATTGACAACAACACTCACTTGCACACTTGCCGTCTTTCGAGTTTATGAGTTTATGGTTTGTTATGGAAAATACTGTGTTACAACATATCATAAGCATGTGTGTCTGTATTATTGTCATATATTGTTAAACTAAAAGTAAACTCATTGTGAAAGAGTTTTACCTGGAGTGGGTTTTGACCTCGTCCTGTGTATATGGGCAACACATATGGTGGACGGGGTTGAGGTAATATATAAGATGATGCCGGAATAGTTGGGATGTTATGACAAGAGCAAGGCTGTCTGGTTGAGAATGCTATAAGCTAATGAAGGCATAAGACTGTGTAAGTACTATAATGTCAGTTTCCACTATAGGTTGAATTTCTCTTCATTTCTCCCAGAATGCAGCACGGCGAGGCCTCTCAACAGGGGCAGCGTGCGTACTCCACCCGGCCCGAGACCTCCAGCGCCAAGACCCTGATGGACATCGGGACGCGCCGGATCTTCAACGAGGACCACGACCTTTTCCGCGAGAACGTGCGGCGCTTCTTCACAGAAGAAGTTATCCCACACCACAAGGAGTAGGTTGGAATGCATGGGTTTGATTTCGGAACGGGGGCCTATTATTTTACAGTCTTTACCCACAATCCCTTGTTTTTGTCCCCTGTACGTGTGTACCATTTCTCCACCCTAAAACACAACAACTTCTAGCCTCCATCACATGCTTTTGCTGTGGTACCTGAATGTGGTCTTACAAGTTCATTAGGGTGGTAGGATGGCCTAGAGGAAGTGGGGCCGACTAGTAACCATGAAGTTGGACCCCGGGCACCGAACAGTAGGGTGTTAGTAGTAAAACTAGTGGTGGCTGGTGTTACATCTACGGTGCCCACTAGGGGTGGGAATCTCTTAGCACCTCACGATTCGATTCGATTCCGATTCAGAGGTCAACGATTCGATTCAAAATCGATTTTCAATGCATCTCAATGCAAAACATTTTTTATGTAAATACCCATGTGTGAATTTCAAAAATATATTTATATGCACATCTGAGTTTGCTACTCAGAGTTTGCTAATCACTTCCTACTTTTGTGATAATCATTAAAGACAATCAACAGATGAATTGCCTTCTCTAATATTGTATTAAGAGAAAAGCTTTTCTTGTCACAAATATGACTTTCTATGAACAGTGCAATAATCAATGCAGCTTTCAACACAATATGGAAGTATGTAAAAACTAAACCGATTCAGTTTTATTTTATTTCTAATCTCGTAAATCATGTTTCTATAGGATTTCTATTCTATTATCTATTTTCTATGTGATTTCAACACATTGTACAAAAAGTATGGCTTGGAATTCAGCTCTCATACAAAAACGTAACAGAGATAAAGCCGGTGCAGGTCATGGGTTTGCTGCTCTCAGCCCTTTTGAAGCCACTTTGGAAACAACTCGCACATGTGTGGTGTGCATGCGCAATGGCGCAGGAAGTATTAGTATTTACAAAAAAAATAAAAAAATAAATTATTAAAAAAAAAATGTAATAAAAAAAATCGATTATTAACTTTTCTGAATCGATTCAGAATCGTTCGAGAGAGAATCGATTTTAATCGGAAAATCGATTTTTTTTCCCACCCCTAGTGCCCACCATCTCTACCATTGTGTCCTTGAGCAAGGCACTTAACCCCAAACTACTCCAGGGGAGCTGTACCCTGGCTGACCCTGTGCATTGACACCCTCCTAAGTGTGGTAACTTGAGAGGGGACATGCGAAAAGACGAATTTCAATGTGCTTTGTGTAAATTGACAAATAAAGATAACTTAACTTAACTTGATAACTTAACTTTTCCCCCTTTTTTCAAGGTGGGAGAAGGCGGGCCAGGTGAGCAGGGAGCTGTGGGAGAAGGCTGGAGAGCAAGGCCTGCTGGGAGTTATGACAGCCGAGGAGCATGGCGGCATCGGAGGAAACTTGTTGGACACGGTTATCACGTGGGAGGAGCAGTGAGTTGTTGTTTTTTTAAATTTCAAAAACATTTAGGATTTATAATGACATAATTACCTTTCAAACACTGTCCCGGTAGCTTTCTAACTTTCAAACATTATTCCAGGGATCCAATTTTCCCGCAAGCAAAGTTTGTTTATTCAGTTATGAAATTTTTCTTTTTTAAGAAGATTTAGTTTTTGTCTTCCAGAATGTATTCCAATTGCTGTGGCCCGGGTTTCTCCTTGCACTCGGACATTGTCATGCCTTACATCACCAACTACGGTACCAAGGCGCAGATTGAGCGCTTCATACCGGAGATGACCGCAGGGAAATGCATCGGCGCTATTGCCATGACAGAGCCCGGAGCTGGAAGGTCAGGACTTACGGCCCCCACACACATCCTACCTCTACTGCGCGTCTACCTCGCGTCTGCGTCTGACTTTTTGTCACAGACGTAGAGCGAGCACACATCCAACCTCAGACGCACTGCTGAGGCGCGTCGGAGGCACGTCTGCAGCGACGCTCCCCTTCACCTCAGGAGGCTCGCCTATTTTTTTTCTGAGAGCAGCGCGTCTCTCTCGCGTCTCTGTGCTTTAACTGATAGAGAAATACTCTGCTGACAGTCATACCAGCAGCATTCACTCTAGTTACACGTTTACCCGGTGTGTTTATTTCAAAATAAAACATCCCTCAGTCGTATACGCGAATAATCCCTTTATTTCACGATTTAATTGTGCAATCAAAATCAGAGGGATTTAATACCTAATTTTCAATTAGTTCTGGCATTTCATTTTTGGATAAATGACACACATATAGAGATCCAATATAGTGAAGAAATAAAAAAGATCATGATGAGCGCAACAGTTTTCCGTTGCTCTATCTGTGTCTACGGCCTTCTTCTTCCCCGACCACACCCCCCTCTCTCTCTCCCGTATAAATCAGTAAAGTGATTTTTGAAATACTCTGCTGAGAGTCATATTGACTTCATACTGGCAGCTTTCGCTGTAGTTTCACCATTTCCTGGTGTGTCCCCTTCAAAATAAAACTTCCAACAAGCAAAAATATGGCAAAAAAAAAGAAAAAAAATGGCAATGGGGCGCACGGATTACTGTCCAGACTCAATATAAATCATATGCATCATAGATGACATGAAAGAACTTCATTTTTAATGGGAATTATCTATGAAAACTCTATGTAGAAAGATAGGGCTTTTAGAAGCAGCGCTGCAGCAGCAGCAGCTGCTGAGACGTTGCATGTGTGTCCGAGAAAAGTCCGAGAGAGGCAGCAGTAAGGTAACGCGACGCGCTCCAGAGGTAGACGCAGGATGTGTGTGGGGCGCGTTAGTGTCAAAAGAATTTGGCGCGTATTAGCAGTGATGTTGTAGCTTTGACGACCCTTCACCTTTTTTGTCTACATTATTTTTCAGTGATCTCCAAGGTGTTCGGACCAACGCCAAGAAGGATGGCAGCGACTGGATCCTGAACGGCAACAAGGTGCGGAGTTGTAAACACGGTCGTTTTATTCAAAATCTATTTATTTGTTTTAACCCAGTGTCGCTAGAATTTAATTTTTTTAAGGTGGCAAGTTTGAGAAAAGGGCAACTAGGTTAAGCCTTCCAATTTATGTAACAGAATTTCAATTTTTTTTTTGTATAACTTAGATGTATTCTCTCACACATCGAGCACAACCTGTGAGATCTGTGCAAGTTTACTAGCGAGAATAAATGTTAGCTTTTTGTTTTAAGGTTTAACTTTTGAGTGTGTACATTAGTGCAATCAGGTGGTATACAGCTTTTTCAAATATAAAGACTTCATGCCATTATTTGGATTGTTCGTCCAATCGTCCCACTTTCACACAGGTGTTCATCACAAACGGTTGGATGTCTGACCTGGTGGTGGTGGTTGCTGTGACGAACCGCGAGGCCAGGACTGCGGCGCACGGCATCAGTCTGTTCCTGGTGGAGAATGGCATGAAGGGCTTCCAGAAGGGACGCAAGCTGGACAAGATAGGTCTGAAGGCCCAGGTACTACCATAGCCTTTGCGAATACTCTATTCTGATTGGCTGGAGTACATTCCTGCCATGCAGTAGCCTCTGAACACCACAGGATGGTGCTGGTAACACAAGAGCTGTAATAACGATTGGAGTAAAATAATGTCCATCTTCTGTCGTCTAAATGCTAAAGAGTTTGACGCCGTCTCTCTATTTTTCTATTTTTCTTTCAAAAGGACACCGCCGAGCTGTTTTTCGAGGACGTGCGTCTCCCGGCTGACGCCCTCCTGGGGGAACCCAACAAAGGTTTCTACTACCTGATGAATGAACTACCGCAGGTGAAAGGGGGGGATGGAAGGGTGCATATAATGGGACATGTTGCCATGACTGATGTTCATTACGAATAAGCGTCCATAAACTCCCCTAAAAAACATCCCCCTGAGCTCTTGAAATGATGTAAACCGTAGATCCAAAATGTTAAATATCACATTATGCCCAAATAGATGCAACACGATAAATAACACCAACCAACTATTATTTTGACATATTTCATGTTACACTCATAATATTTTTTCTGAACGCAGGGAACAATTTTTTTGGCATTTACAGTATTTATTTTTGTGTTTTGGCTTCACTGATCTTTCATTGCATTAACTTGTTGCTGTGTGTGTTTAGTAACGCTTCTGGGACACTTCCATTCATCACTTCATTGTTTCTGTTTGGTCAATTGGTTGGTAAATCATCTTGACATATTTTTCTTTTCAAGTAGGAGCGTCTGCTGATTGGTGTCATGGCCATAGCCAGCTGTGAGTTCATGTTTGAGGAAACCAGGAACTACGTGATGCAGAGGAAGGCTTTCGGCAAGACCATTGCCCATCTGCAGGTCCGAACAACAAGTTTTCATCTCAGTTCATTTAGTATTCTATGCCAATTAAACAAAAAAATTTTTTTTAAATGAATATCTTTGCATTTGATCTCACTCCGCAGACAGTGCAGCACAAGCTTGCCGAGCTGAAGACTGATATATGTGTGGGTCGATCCTTCATGGATAACTGCCTTGTGCTGCACGCCGAGAAACGCCTGGATCCCGCCACGGCCTCAATGGCTAAGTACTGGTGAGAGGGTGTCTTTGCGTCGACCAGCCTCTTAAAGAAACACTAAATCAATGAAAATATTCATTCCAGAAGAGCTACTCCTCTTCATTTTATGTTGTCATTAGATTTGTTCAAAGCTGTTTTAAACTGAATCATGCACATCACTTGCAACGGAAGTAAAAATAAAAGCTGTTGCCTGCCTTTGACCAGCTGGCAAGCAAGCGCGCGCCTCTGGCCACATGGCTGCCATTTTCTAAGGTCTGTGTGATCATTCTTTCCGTCAGGGCGTCTGACCTCCAGAACAAGGTGGCCACTGAGTGCCTGCAGCTCCACGGGGGCTGGGGCTACATGTGGGAATACCCCATCGCCAAGTAAGCGCCACACACACACAACGCGCGTTATAACAGAGAGCTGCTATCTGCCTGTTGTTGTCTTCATTCCAGTCTGAAACCATGTCTCTCTCTCTCTGTCTGTCTGTCTTTCCAGGGCGTTTGTGGACTCCCGCGTCCAGACCATCTACGGAGGCACCAATGAGATCATGAAAGAGCTGATTGCCCGCAGCATTGTCAGCAAGAAGTGAGACATTTTGATGTTTTGGTGACGGAAGAAGCCCTTGGGGTGAACGCGTGGCCTTTTTTTGCACACATTTTTAATTTGTATTTTTTCTGTTTAATTTTTGTTGTTGAAATTTGTCAAAGGGTGTCGAACAGTCATGAAAAGCGAAAGATGGTAATACAGGTAGTTGTTTGATCACGCCTACAGGGTTTAACAGTTTCCTTGATCAAATTAGAATTCTATATTTCACAGCTTTGGTTTGAAAATAATAATAATTCCGTTCTATTTTTTATATGTCTGTGTCTGTTCATGTATATTTTGCACTGGAAAATAGTTCATAGGTGCGTAATAAGTTGTGTGGAAAAATAACATGTTGAATTGAAGAGATTTAATCCATCAAATCCATATGGCCCTTTATGTCAGTATTTAATCTGTCCACTTGATGAAATAAATACAATTGTACTTATTTTTCTGCTTCTTGCTTCTTCACTTCTGAACGCCCAGGTGAGGGAAAGAGAGAGAGGGAGAGAGACAAAGGGAGTGAGAGGGAGAAGGAGGGAGAGAGAGAGAGAGAGAGAGGAGCCAGAACAACTAATGGTCCTTGAAAATGTACAACAGCACGTGTTGCTTTTGTGCATTGTCTTATTTCTGTCAGTAGGTGGCAGCAAATGTACATGCAAAGTTGGCAGAGAAATGACAAATCACCAGGCTTCATTTTGACTCCATTGCGGTGCACACAGGAGGCGAAAAAAAGCCGACTGTTGAATGTGAATGGATGATTCAAAGCATCTTTTACCAAGTTGGAATGTCTTGCATGCTTGTCCAAAAGTGCGCTTAGTAAATAAATAAATGCATATATATATATATTTTTTTAATTCTATCTAATATAAAGAAAGCAGGGAAAATACTGGATAATATGAACAAGTTTGATGCCTTTCAAATGCATCCTTCTTCCTACCTGACACCAATGATCTAATGTGACTGAATTAGCCTAAGCATCGAACACTGACTGCAATACTTTTATGAAAACATGTCAAATCTATGGTTTACTTGTGAAATAATGTGTTCCAGTGGAATATAAACAAGGTCCTATGTTATGAACAAAGTGTGTGATTATTAATAGCAGCACTTAAGGTAGAGAATAGTGCATATTTGTGGGGTAAATTGCCTTTTTTTTAGCTTGAGCCCCTGCCCCGCAAAATGTCTGTGCACGGCCCTGCTGGGAATGACACATTTAAATGCCCAAAAACATGCCACAAAACACACACACATCAGTGCCAGTTAAGGAGGCAGACAGCATGCCCACCACGCCTCACCTGGAGGGAGGGATGGAGTGATGCATCATTCTCTCCACCCTCCTTTCCGCTGTACCCTTGGCAACATATCCACCATATCCCCCTTTCCTCTCTCCTCCCCTACTTCTCCATCTTTCCTCAGCAACAGCCACACCCCAGTGATACAGCTCTGCACTCTTCTTTTTTTCTTTCAATGCGGACAGCACAGTTCCTTGCTGCCCCCTATGGTGCTGTTGGCATGCAGAATCCCCCTTTTAACAATGACTCAACATTTCACCCTGGCTCTGTCTCACTACATGCATGTGTTGCACGTTTGGTTCGCACCCAGAGGACATGTATGTATGTTGCACAAATGTACATACAACAACCACAAACGAGGGAATTCCAAATAATCGCGCTGCGCTGCACTGCTGCACTTACGGTAGCTTTAATGTGCGATGGGAGGGATCATAGGGCCCCGCTCGCTCACAGCGCTCATTGTCACCACAGCTCCCTTCGCACACACAAGGGGTATTAGTGCCGCTCAGCAGCCTAAACCTGCAGGTAAGAGCCCAAGCTCTTTGTTTACTGTTTACTTAAGGCTATATATAAATGCGGATTTACGATTAAACAAACTGGCATGAATTTAAAGTTTTTTCCCAATTTAATTAGACACTTACAGCTGTTTCAAATAAATAGCCTTAGTTTGTAATAATGTTGGCATTGTTGTCCTTAAATCCACTGCTGTGGTGTTGCCTGCAAGCGCGTCACGGAGGGATGTGCAGCTCTATGTATGGATTTAGAAATTGAGTTTGACGTCTTAGAATCTGACAGGGAATTTGTTTAAGTCAACGTCGGTTTTTAACGAAGATAAAGTTTCAAATTTCGAGTTGGTTCATGTGGATAAAATGTGTTACATTTGGTTTTTATTTGTTATTATTTTTTTTTTTTTTTTGCTGCGTGCCGGTGCGCGTCTCTTTGCAGCAGTGGCATCCTGCGCCTTTTGTTCTAGTCCACGCCTGCATGGTGCTGAAACCGGCCGCTGCTGCTGCTGCTGCCGGCGACTCAGTGCAGCGCTAACCTGCAAATTAATGGCACATAGGTGGAGATTATTTTGGTCGAAGATGCACACATGTAAGGATATGGAAATGGAATCATTGCTTGCTTGCCCATGGCCATGGATTGTGGGTATATGGGAGTAGCCCAGCATGTAGTTGGCATCTTGTCTGCCACTGACTGCCAGTTGCCCTTGTAGTCACCACCAGCTTGCACCAGTAAAAGATTGAATAGCTTGCCCTGGATGTACATCATGTAAAGCACATACATGCAGTTTTAATATAAATCATGTTATTCAATGACATTAATCACAATAATTATGTTAACCTACCCATGAGTATGCTGTGTCTGCAGTCTGTAATGGAAGTACTGTCCTGATTGGTTGTAATAATGTAATTGAAAATAAATAGTCAGTGTATACATAGGCCTATTATAAATATAAGCAATAGATAATGATCTAGAACTGCCCAGACTTCCATTAAGCATGGCTCTGTCTGTTCCAGACCTGCTTTCTTTCAGTGCGAGCAGTGGATTTTCCCCCATGTCTGGAGAGGACGTGCAAAACCTTCCTTTATGAGAAGGCATTAACGCTCGCATGAAACTGCAATCCAGTTATTGTACTAGCACATTCCGATCGCTGTGTCATAAGACCCCCCCCCCCTTCAGATGTGGATATAAAAGCAAACTCCTCACTAATACGATGATGATGACTTTACAAATCTGCACGGCTCGGCTTGCAGTCTCAGTAGATTCCCTCTTTAGAACAGGTATATGTGTGCAGCCTGTGTGTGTCCACATTCAGTCAGCTTTCCTCTCACTTTGAGGGTTAGTTACTTGTGACACCTGTTAAAGGTGCCGTCAGCGATTCTGGAGAAAGCTTGTCAAAATCACTTTTTGTCAAAATCAATGAATATCTCCTCTCGATCTGCTACCTGTCCGTACTGTATGTGAGCTGAAACTAAATCTGATGTTAACACACAGCCTAGGCTCTGTAATTTGGTGTGTAAACAAAGGGGGCCCACTGTAGCTAGCAACATGTCTGTTTACAGAGCCTAGGCTGTGTATTAACACTGATTGGATTTTTTTTCCCCCAGCTAACACAAAGTACATACAGGTAGCGGATTGTGGAAACGTCCATCCCCCTCTCTAACTTCTTTGCACCTTTTTTAAATGTAGGTCAAACTGGTTTCTTGGTTCGGACCGAATGGAGGTTGACAAAGTACATTACCTTAGAGAAGCGTGTCCGGTTTCCCCTGCTTCTCTTGCAGACAAGTGCCAGATTGGGCTAAGTCTTATCACTGATGGAGTAATTGAAGTGACCTTAATCAGGACACAACAGGTCAGCTTTGTGTGTGTGTGTGTGTGTGTGTGTGTGTGTGTGTGTGTGTGTGTGTGTGTGTGTGTGTGTGTGTGTGTGTGTGTGTGTTTGTGTGTTTACTTGCACAAGCTATCAAAACACCACTTCTTTAAATCTCAAATGTAACTCTGCTGCTAGCTATACATTTAATTTGCCTTCAGACCACCACCATGAAACCCTATCCGCCTCCCTTCGCCACGTGGGAACGTTAAGTATATTTCCCAACGTCAATTCTGGTTAGGTGTGCCGTCAAAGTGCTGAAACCACCGAACCGCTATGTGCTCCACTGACTTGAAGACGTGCCATTTTGGCTCGAAGAAATGTATTTGCACAATGATTGGAGGAAATATCACTTTCTGGATTTGTTTCAGGGCTGCTCCATTATTGCTCCATTGCAATAACTTTGATGAACTATTTTGATTAATTATTTGAATCAATTGCACAGCCCTAATTTGTTTGTGGATCAACAGTAACTGTCCAGTCTAAATTCCTCTTGTTTTTATAGCAGAGCCTTCCATTTAATGTAGATCAGTGAGGTAAGTTAAAGCAGTGCAGTCTAGTGCCATAGCTTCAGGTGTTTTGAGGTCTTAGGATTCAGCTTTGTGTGCCCTGCTGTCTGCCCTGTCTGAGGCCCCTTGGGTGCCACAGGTGTCTAATGATAGCTGGCATACTGTGCTTTTAGTACGTGATTAAGGCCAGACTCTAGAAAGAGACCTTCATTCACACACGTCAGAGGAGGAACCCAACGGCCCACTGACCTGCTGCATATGGTGCAGGCAGGATTTTTGGAGAAACATTTCTCCTCAACTACATGGAGGCAATCTGCTGTCCAGATGTAGCCCAAAACAGCTGTTAAAATGAACACGTGTGTTTCCAGTGAGCATGGGATGTCAAGGACCAAAAACAAGCTATCGGGGGGGATTCCTGTAGCTCCATTGTTTTTCCAACAAACATAGGACATAGGCGTTGAGTTTATTGAGTTCGATAACTGCTTTTTGATCCTTCCAATGACCTCCTTGTCATAGGATAGTTTCTCCAACCTTGCTTACCCTTGTGCCATGGCCGCATCGATGGCTGACTAGCACCCAGTCTCCCAAACCGGCCCTGACAGCCAGTGTCTCATTTCATTCCTCACGGACGATGCCCCTCGACAGAGAGGACACTCATGCGGGGGCCATTTTTTCCCCTCAGATATTGGCACTGGTAATATTCTCTGGTGCTCCTCGCTTCCGGTCTTGTGTTGTAACCATGTTAGCTAATCGGTGAGGTCAGCGTGTTAATAGTACAGGTTTGTAGTATATAAGAGGCAGTGGAAGTCCGTTGGGAGTGAGTAGAAAGAAGGGGAGAGGCAGAGAATAGGCTACACAACAACAACCGCTTAGGAGAGCAGCAAATCCACCTCACGTTATCTCAAACCCCTTCTCTGGAGAGCGTTTTTCTCTATTTAGATCACTTTTTGTGGACAAGTGCCCAATAGCACATTCCAAGAAAAAGGAAAAAAAATTGCTGTATGTTCACACGGAGCTATTACAGGAAGTTTATGCGTATCCGCTCGTCTTAGTGGGGTTATGACATACATCCCAGCTTTTAAATGGCTGTTTGTGGTTTCACACCCCTAATTGGTAGAGGGGAATGCAGGCAACTGCACTGAAAAAAAAAATTCATTGGATTTACTTGATTTTATTACAGACATCGGTCCCACGTGATCAGATTGTAGCCAACCAATGTGATATTGCTTGTTAATCCAACATGTTGTTTTCACTTAAAACTGTTTGAAAAAATCATGTTGATTGGACACATTATGTTTAAGTAACCTTAACACTAAAATATTGTGTAATGCTAACATGATTTTATCACATCAGGGGTACCTGATTTTCAAGTATAAATCCAACTTGATTTCTTCATGTTTATATTATCCAATATTTACGTGACTTTTTAAGGCAATTTGATTATGTCTCTGGAATCCATGTAAGGTATATAAATCTAACTTGATTTGTTCAAATAAACTATCCAAATGTATTGTACAGATCAGTTCCATGATTGAGTGTGCAAAATACAAAATACAGGAAAAAAAATGGCAGTCAGTCAACTATACTCAGATGTTCTGTATTGAGCTTCAAAACAGACAAATCCATGCAGTTGTAACATGTTACATTCAAAATACAAACTTGATACCTGCATCAACAGCACTGTCAAATACCACATTTACTGTTTGCACTGTAATCAATATAAAAATGTACTTGTCTAGAACAGTCAAGTTTGCAAACTCACAGTAGCATTCAAATGCTCAAATTATTATTGTAAACTCTTTACAACTCTTAAATGATGCGTTTGATTGCATGTGGAAAAATTGGCAACTTCAGACATGACAGCTTCAGATTGTATTACTGGGTAAAGTAGCAAATACAGGCACTGTCACTTTCATAAGTGGGTCATATGCTCAATCAAAATAGTTTCAACTCACTATTTGATAGATAGGAACTTATCCGACATTTAACTAGATAAAAAATCTTTCGGAGTATAACTTTATACAGACAAAAGTGTAAAAACTAAAAAGTAAACTGAAGTAATCCAAACAATGCATAGTAGTAAAAAAGGAAAAGGAAAGCTGGTGCCCCTTAAGAAAATAAATAAATAGATAAATACAAATCAATGCTAGAGTTTTTTGTCTTGTCCAACTGTACATTATAAATGATGGTAATGCACAAACTTACACTTGCTTCTGTACAACATATGGCGAGTGCAGATAAATTCACATACTACACATACACATACATACTAACAAGTTCATTGCCTCTTTCACTACACTGGATAACTATCAACAGCAGTTGCTGGACACACAAACACAAAATACACTTTTATCACTGTATCAATAGAAACCTCGAGCAACACCTGTTTATACACCAAATAAGGCACATACATGAATAACACTAAAGCTAGTGGTCATCTGAGAGGCAGCGCATTGTTTGACCCGTTCATTCAAAGAGACGGTTTTTCAGCGTGAGTATTGTTCTTGTTTGAAAGTTTACCGACATCCATGTCCATTATTATCTTCTGTACTACCTCAACTGTGTACCGGAGGTCAGGGGGCTAGCTGATGTTCAGTGCATACATCAGTCCAAAAAGCATAGCAACAGCTAATGCTATATTGTCTAAATCTCTTAACACCCTGATACCTTCGAGGACAACTCCAATGTCCTCAGATTCTTCGCTTGCCTCATGCTCTTCTAGAAAATAAATCCAGTATTTTTTCCAATAGCAGCATTGAAGGCGTCTCCATCCATGCCCTGTACAAAACATACAGAGGTTGGTAAATAAGACCTCAAATTTGTCAGCAAATACAGAAGTAGCAGTTGGCAATACAATTTTTAAATCTCTGGCTTCCTTGAGCAACACAAACTGTAAGTATTAAGAATACACAAGATAATCTAAGACATGAAGACACTGTTGCAAAGTCCTATAGTATAAAAATAGTAAGTGTGGACAAGAAGTATGATACAAGTATTCACTAGAATGAAATAGTTTTAAGATGAAAAAGAAAATGTGTTACATTTAGTTAACCAGCAACTCAGAAACATAATGGTTTTAAAATATATGTAACAGAACTAGAAACTAAGCCCTGATCAATGTACATACCGTATTCGTGCACAAGGTTTTCTGGATTTTCACCCATTTGATGCAGACTCCCTTGATATGAGGTTTCGTCCAACATCGACATCATCACACTGAAAGGAGATTCTGTATTAGTGTCAGAATTCAGCCTGTTTGCTTAAGTAAAGTCAACTACCGGTGTAAATGGCAGTGACTTTCCAAAGAAAGCCAGTGAAGAGTTACAAAAAAGTCACTAGACGGCATGATTTCCTCCATTTAATTAATTAATATTTATATTGTTAATAAATTATTTTAATATGACAATGAGGCCTAAGTGCAGGACAATGCAATTAAGAAATACGTTGCAATTATATCACCGTGTAGACTGTCTTTTGAAATAAGAATGAGATAATGTAAAAATGTAAGAATATATAGAACCTGGCCTCTTATATGATTAAGAGACAAAAAGGATGTACAAAAATTGGAAGGAGGAGATGAAAAATAAATGCACTTATTGTCTCCCTGGCATCGTGTAAAATTAATCTACCCTCCTTGCCAATCAATTATGGCAACTAACAAATTCTATAGTGTTGCATAACATTGTCTATTATTTTTCTATGAAAGTTTGACTCCTGTAAAACTTACATCTGCCATTTGTGCAATGGTTGTTTTGAGCCTTTGCCCTAGGCGTCCTCCTCTCTTTTGGAACAGCTTTGTCAGGTTATCAGAGTGAACGTCCAGCTGAGACAGGAACCTGGATTGAAGTGGGATGGTGGTGATTCTCTTGAACTCAGCGTTGATCTAAATAGTAGTAAACACAAAAAAAAGCACAAAGGATTCAGGTTTCAAACTTATTATCAAAGAAAATGTACATAGCACATACAGCAGACCAGGACATTCTAGGAGAGATGAAGCATGAAGCAAGAATAAACGATTAGGTTGATCAGCAGTTTGCCAGGGTACCATAACTTTCCTTAGAACAACAACCAATACAAGATGAATATCCAAACATGGAGAGAAGCCTTACCTCATTGACAGCGAATAAAGCAGGCCACCTTGCCATGAATTCCTCCACCATGCCACATGGACAACCTTGTGTTCTGAGGGCAAAAGTCGAAATGTTAAATCACTAGTGACCCCTGTGGAGTGAATTTTACTTTTAGATTAAATATGACAGCACTTACCAGTATCAAGCCTTTGTGTATGTTTGGCAAATATGATGATAGACCTTTTAAAAGAAAATATTTAGAATTAGGGACATGAACTCAGTCAATCATATCAATTGATTAAAAGACCAAAAGCAAAAAAATATGCTACTGATGTATTATAATTGTTTTTTCAATGTTTATATAAAGACATAACAGGCAAGATAAAACGCAGTACAATGGACCATACTTTGCATGACAGGTCATGACTGGCAATAACAGCCAGTGAGAAAAAAATGCCAACAACGGCAAATCATTTTAAATCAAGTTTAGCCCATGGACCTATCATAAGAGGTTTAGCTTGACCTCGCTGCTTCATTCATGTGAATACTTTTTTTTTCCTTATTTAAATTTGAGGAGAGTGGATGATATGGTCGGGGCCTATAATGTACACAAGTGCCACCATTATGACATACACACGGCACGCTTGATTGCTCAAACACATCCACGTGTGAATGCATAAGCAACCCATTCCCCGCAAGTAACGGCCCTCCCGAGTCCGACACGGTCACATTTCGTGCACACACGTATGTTTATAAATGCACAAACTCCAACATATATAGCCTGAGTTACTAGCGTTAGCCGTAAGGCTCTCACAATGCAGACACAGGCTAGTTAGCAAGCTAGAAACAAAATATAGCCAATACATAGCCTACACACACACACACACACACACACAAACGAATGGGCTAACTATTTTAATAGTTACAGAGTGAACCACAGCAGTCTAGTTCAAATATTTCCAACTTGACAAACTTACTTTATCAGTAGTTGAGCTGGTGTCCGTCCGTCCGTCCGTTGTGACTAAAGCTGAAGGGGCCGGGGGAAATGTAACTGCTGCTTCCAGACAGTGTTGCCAGATCAGATTGACAGTTTCCAGCCCAATCACATCTTAGAACCCGCCCATTCCACTAAAGACCAGCCCAAACCACGAAGTTGCCAGACACCCGTGTAAACCCGTAGAATCATAACACATGCAACAGAAAAACACTCCTAAGTATCCAGAGCTTCATATCTGCATCAAATAACCACACATAGGCCTACGTGATAGAAAAATATGTTTTGCGAATTAAAATCAACCATAGGCTACACAAATTGCAAGATGAACCTCTGGCATTCTAGTGCAAGGCCCAGATTAGTAATAATGTCAGCTGTACGTAAAAAGGTGCACTTTTAAGCCGTGTAGGCCTAATACATTTCATTAATTACACAAATGACCCGTATGAGGAGTTGAGGACTAGCCTACTTGCGAAGCAATTTAAAACAAAAAAAAACTATGCACAGAGCGCCTCTCCCTGCCTCTCTTTTTCTCCTCTCTCCCTCCCTCTTCCTCCTTTTCTCCTCGCTGCTTTCCACACCTGTAGCAGCTGATTGAGATTCCGAACACACAACCACGAAAAACTAGTTTTAAAATAAACAAGCTAATGCCATAGAATACGTGGGCTACAAATCAGTCACAGTGCAAATAAGATTAGGTGACATAAAAAAAAAACATCTTACCTTTACGCAGAATCAGCGTCTTTCTCTTTCCATTAACTTGAACAATGTTGATAACGAAGAACTATTTACAGTCACTGGAAGCCAGGTCGGCTGGCTAATACATGGATGAATCAAACCTCCCCAACAACTGTCGGGTAGGTTTGAAAGTGGCGGACGTCAATCCGTTTCTGCTCAGGCCAGAGCGCACATCCATGAGACTGGAAAGGAGCCGTAATCCCATGCGATTTCTAGTGTCATCCTTTAACAGCGTCACCTGGGAAAACGCTCTCTCAACGTGGGCATTTGATATTGGCAGAGTGAGCAATCTGATGACACCCAGTGCTAAATCTTTGAAACACTGGTTTCCTCCAGCATCTTGAAATGCCTCAACTTCCATCCAAAAGGCGTCAATGGCCTGATCACTTGAGAAGCCGGCTGATGCAATGTTTCTCCACTGGCTCTCCAATATGTCCACCGAACAAGAGAACAACTCAGCGGGCAAGTCTTTTACTCCTGGCCTGTTCATTGTTGACATCACCTGCTTCGGACAAAAAAGCTCCAGTTTGCGGAGCATTTCCATTGATGCAGGAAGACGCATTTGATACTGCACAAGCACTTCTTTTAGAAAATCAAAACAGCGCGCGGAAATTACATCCTTCAGCTCCGGCGCTAATGTGCTGGCTTCCAGCCGCTGTTGGAATGAGAAGCCCAGGTCCGCGTCCTGGTGTGAGAGGTAGAGGCTGGATGATTTAAGGTCAAGTTCCCGGAGACGACTGTCGTTGTTCATGCGTAATACGCTGGGCTTCACAACTCTCCTCAAAGTCGAAATGTACAGCCTGTCAAGATCCCTAAAAACACCCAGCGTATCTCCCGTTTCCAGCTGGAAATTTTTGTTGACAGTTTTGATTTCCATCAACACGGGCCGGAGGAAGTGCATGTACAGACTGTTTGATTTGTCACTGTACATTTCATTCAAAAGCCTGGCTGCATAGCAGTGTTCGGCACTTGAAACCAAACTGAAGTGTAGCTTGAGGGCATCTTCCTGCTCTAAAATTCTTTCGATACAGTCTGAGATCACCAACCAACGGGTTGAGCTGGGGGATATGAATTTCAGAGGACAGCCGCCGTCATTGATGGCCTTATAGACGTTGTTATAGTCACCCTGGCGCTTTGCTGAGTGTGCGAACCAGTTGTAGGTTTCTCTTATCATGTAGTCCAGATTGCTTGGAAGAAGTTGCATTGCTTTATGAGCCACTATATCCAATGAGTGGCAAACGCAGCGAATAAGATGTAAACTAGGCTGCTTTTGTTTGAGGAGTGTGAAAACGGAATGATTTTTTCCGACCATAACACTTGCCCCATCCGTTGCGATCCCCACCATATGTTTAATGTCCAGGCCACATTCACTCAGGAAATAAACAATTGCTTCTGATATGGCTTGAGCATCCGCGCTGAGAAGATCAACAAGCCCCAGGTAAGTACTGACAAACCTGTTGTGTTTCTGTGATCGGTACTTAACGCATATGCAGAGGAGCATGTTAACCGATATATCTGTAGTTTCGTCCAGATAGAGAGAATATGGAGACTCACCAACATCTTCCTTTAACTCCTCTCTGAAATGTGGTGCCAGAACAGATGTGATAACCGCTGTACACTTTGTCCTGTGCATTTTGAACGCTCCCATCTCCTCTTCGAGTATATCTGACAAGTCCTCAACAGCATTGATGGAAGTGTGGCAGGCAACGTAGGTTGCAACCCTGAGTTCGCAACGTTTTTGGTCATCTTTGACTGTGCCTTGTTCTACACCAGATCCCATCCGTACAGCAAACGATTTGACACTCGGCGCACAGCGGGACTTGTGTTTTTTTGTGGCGCCATGTTCTTTTAAATCATTAAGGTGAGCTCTGATTTCTGTTACAAAACTTGCAGCGGGCTTTAGAGTCGTCTCCTGGGACAGCTGCGATCCAGGTCTTGAGTTCAGGGTCGGTCTTCCATTCCTTCCTGTAGGATTTTTTATATTTTCCCCACTTCGGCATGATGCTAACAAGCTAGGCCACCCGCTTCAAATTTAGCGCGGCTACAGTGCGTTTGCTGAGCTGACGTCACGGTTAAGTTGCCAAATGTAATGATGCCGATTGGGGGGAAAAAGATGCGAATTGAATGAACTACAACTCAAGTTAATTATTTTTTAATTGTTTAATTTAAAAGATATAGTGAGAGTGCTGTTTTCACATTATTAAAAAATCGCCAAATGTGGGCAAAAGCAGCCCAAATTTTATTCAACCGCCCAATGTATTTTTTCCCCGCCTGATGTAAACAAAAGTAGCCCAATTGGGCGGAAATCCGCCCAATCTGGCAACACTGCTTCCAGAAGCTTCGCGGTCAAAGGCAGTTCTTCTTCTTCCTTTTTCTTCAGCGCAATTTGAATCCTACCTATGGGCGCACTACTGCCACCTTCTGCTCGCAATGCAAATTATGTTTTGGCGCCAGAAAGTCACCAAACTCGATTACATCAAGATGAGTTTTTTAATTAAATCAAGTTGAATCAATGTGAGAGATATTAGTACATTCAACATTCTCCAAAAACACTCAAAGTTAACATGATTAAAGCATGTCCATAAGAAGAATATGAATTTATCATGTTGCATTTACGTGCTTCATTTTTGTAAATTGAAAGACCTGCTATGTTCCTTTTTTTCAGTGTGGGCCGTTGACATATTCTGGATAATATAAAGCCGTTGTCTGTTGCTATATGTTGCCAGCTGGGCCCTGCATCTGATTTAATGTTAGATTGACAGGATTTTGTTGACTTTTGCAGTTAAATGTTTAGTCAGTGATTATGGCGAACGCTTGTTGTCAAAATCACTTTTTATCAAAATCAGTATATATCTCTTCCAATATGCTATCCTATGTGCGCTGAACAAAAAACAGTGCTAATACACAGCCTAGGCTCCTTAAACTGGTATGTAAACAAAGGAGGCCCACTGTATCTAGAAACATGCACGTTTACAGAGCCTAGGCAGTGTATTAACACTGGATTTTCTTACAGTGCACACACAATATGGACAGGTAGCAGATCATGAGGAGATATTTTTGGACAAACTTATTTTGACAACAGGAATTCTCCACAATTGCTGACTCCACCTTTTGGAAAGTGCAAAATAAACTTCAACTGTTGACGTGGGGCAAACAATTATACTAGTTTTTAACAATAGTTTTCTAAATGGGTCACAGGTTCAAATGCATGGAGGAAAAATAGAATTCTCTTTACATGTCCGTCAAAGACAGGGCTATTTTAAGACTTAATAGTAATGATGTAGTAGAAGCGACAACACATCATGTCATGCAGCAGTTACATCAGAGTGTGGTCTGGGCTTGCCTGGTCTGTCGGACGCTGACCCAATGCCAACGGCTGGGGAGAAACCGCTAATGGGCCCCAGCCTCTCCCTGAATGGGCCCGGGGACCCTCCTGTTAGCCTAGCATGGCGGGCTAAGCCGTGTCGCGCCGAACCCTTTATGACTTCCAGATGTTCAAGCTAAACAGCTCGATTGTTTTCTCTCCCCATCCTTTCGCAAACAGCGGACTGGCAGCCGTTGTGGGCTAATACATAGGGTGAAGTGTGCTGCAGGAATCAATGAGAGTCATTGTTGGGAGTCCGTCTATTGTAAGAACATACTGCATGGTTTTTTTATTGTGTTTTTCTTTCTAAATTTCATCTGAAATGTGAGATTTTCAGTGTTTTGGGCCTGAAAGTTATTTAACTGTGGTACTTTGTTGCTGGTAAAGATGCTTGTGAGTGTCCTTCTCTAGGCCAGCATTCATCTGTTTGACAATGGCCGTATTTTGGATGAATGGACTTCGCCTCCCCAACCCAACACCACCCTTCCCAAATTCATAGGAAGTTCACACACAGCAGCTCTGTAAAGCCAGTGTGAGACGTTGAAACAGATGCATGAATGCATTGATGGTACATCACGTTCCTGTAAGTGGTGTCTGTAAGTCTGTTTTTTAAACCGGACTGCGGGAATACAGCAGCTGTGTGTGTGTGTGTGTGTGTGTGTGTGTGTGTGTGTGTGTGTGTGTGTGTGTGTGTGTGTGTGTGTGTGTGTGTGTGTGTGTGTGTGTGTGTGTGTGTGTGTGTGTGTGTGTGTGTGTGTCTGTGTCTGTGTCTGTGTCTGTGTGTGTGTGTGTTGAGGGAGCTCCTGGCCAGCTTCCAGGAAGGGTTTTTGCTTTGACCGCTGCTGAATTTGTCTGAAGAGGGACTTACCAGAAAATCTTACATCCTCTCCGAGACACGTGATTCAATACGTTATTTTTTCATACATTCGAATAGAAGAATTTGGAATGAAAAGTATATTGCATGACTGCATTTCAACATTACACATTTCTTTCCATTTCAAATAGACATAGTAATATTGCAATGAAAATACAAAGGGCGTCTTTCACCGTCGTACTACACTGTAGTGAGTTTCCCTCATTCACGAGTATCCTCTCCTACCCCGACTGTCTGTGTTGTTTTGAAGTGTTGACAGCGCCTACTGCCCCATTGGGACTATCAAGGGCCCCCCTTCACCACAGCAACCCCTGCCATGGAAACCAGCCCCTCAAAGGAATGAACCCCTTTGAGTACCAGTGTGTGTGTGTGTGTGTAGCGCCCCGGGTTCAGACAGGAGCCTAGAAGACCAGCATTCCCATGTTTTGTCTTGCAATGTTCCCTTTTTCCCTTTTCTTTTCCTATAATTCCTCCCTTTAAGACACAACCTTTGACCCCGTCATACACCGTGGTCCTCTAACTGCTCTTTGGAGTGGTGCTATAAAACAAAATTCACTTGCGTTATGTATGCAATGCCGATAAAACTGCCCAGTCTCTAATTGGTGTTATTATGCAGATTATTGTCTATTCCGAGCCCTGTCACCCCTCCACAAATGAGTAGATGTTAATTTGTGATGCAGCACGTATCCCCAAGGCGCTGTCTGTCTGGTTAGAGGTGGGGGTGTGAGACTGCACCGGGCCTCAGGTCGCCTCATTAAATCTAAGAGCATAAAATCCTTGTTGGAAAAAAAGGGCTTTTATTTTGAAGCATCAACAGATGTTAGTGAACAGCCTCTGGAGATGGAAAGTATTCTCTTTGTAATCCTCACTAGAGCTGGTGATAAACTGGGGGACAAACTTGAGGTCCGAGGCCCAGGTTTCCAAGTGACAGTGACCTATAACCTGTAATACCAAAATACTATAGTGTTTAAAGTGCTCAGCCAATGCCCTTGATAATGAGAAACGTAAAGGAAAGGGCACTGAAGTGTTGAAAAAGTTACTATTCCTAATGCATGTTCTTTATTATTTAGGTCATATCCTGGCATCTACATCATGGGCCAATTGTAGCCCTTGTAAACCTTTACATTCACTGTTCTTTGTATGGGTTTTATAGATCGTAGAGCATATTCAGCAAAGTCTGCTCACTTTCTCGGTCTCCTAGGAACAACAAACCTGTCGTGTGTGCTTTACCTCGGCACCTAAACCACCTGACACTTTTAGTATGGGAGCCGCAGAGCTCAGAGTCTATAGATTTGTTGCATTATGATTACATGATCTTAGCATATACCCTTTTTCTTGTCTTTCTCTGTGTGTGAATGACCTTTTTAAATGGCTTACTGTAAATCATCTCCTCTGCCAGGTAAGAAGAGCTTACATTCATTGTTGGTACCAGCATGTTTTTCTCAGACTATGTAGCGCAAGTCCGAACATTACGGACGTGAACTACAAAGCTGCGCCTTCTCTTTACAGTATGTGCGATGCTATCTATGTTGCTGTTGTGTCTACTGGAGCATTAGGCCAACATTGCTATCTCCCACTACTGTCTATGCAGGCTTGTTTCTGTGTCCTACATTGAGATTCACCGTTGAGCACAATGTCAAGAAACCCATATAGAAATAACTGAGTAGCATGCTTCGAGGCACATTCTGTAATTAGCTGTTTGTGTTGCAAAATCTCTAATGTTTAAAGTTCACCTAGTATGCAAAATACCCTTTTTCACGGGGTTTCAACATTAATATTGGTCCCTGACTCCTGAATTATGAGGAAAAACATATGTCTCTACCTTCTACCCCTACCATCTTTTTCTCCACCGCTACCTTTCTGTAAACCAGTGTTCATAAAACCCCCAGACAGATTTATCTCGCATTATGGCGTCACAAAGCAAGAAGCCACGCCCCCTCAATACCAACCTAACTAATTACTACCTCCACCTGTGATAAGCACATCCTAAGACACCCCAGCAGTTAGGTTCCAGACCAATCAGAGCTGACTGGGCTTTTTGGAAGGCGGGGCTTAAAGAGACTCAAAATTCAGCAATGGCACTGTGAGAAATATAAAGGTTTTTTTTGGACACTACACCATGAAACAGTTTCGAGTAGAAACCCAAATTAGAATTTTTATCCTGACAATGAGCATAAAATATGACCTTTTAAAGCCACCAGTTTTTCCCCACCTCTTTTGTCTGCCCGTCATGGGTCGCCAGTTATTGTTTTTTTTCTCTCCCGAGACTTCTTCCCCTCAGCTCACCTATCCCCTGGTGGGGAGGCAGGAGGGGAGGGACACCCCCCCGTGGATCTGCATGTCCACACATTCAGATGCTAATCCCCCTGCCATCTGCTTTATACCTCAGGGGCCCATGATGCTCCCTTATCTATGGTCGCTGAGGGGTAGGGAGGAAAATCCCTGAGCTCCTTGTGCCTTAAGGGCTTGCCAGGCTGTTTGCCACCTCTGCACCCTAATCGTGGCAAACTGCACCCTCCCCCTTTATCCCTTTTCTCCCCCTCTCGCCTTTCTCCAAACAAGGGGTCATCCATAGAGAGGGCTAAGAAAGAACCTAAAGAAGTTAGCCCCTTTGTGCAGGGCTAACGGACCTTAGCATAATAGACCTTTTTCAGGGTGACCCCTCACATTGCGTGGTCAAAGGAGCTTCCGGGCCCTGATGAGTTAATCACCGCCGTTGCATTGCCGTGAATTGTTCAAAACTGCCAGCCAATGAAGCATAGGTGATTTACACCTAACTTCAGGATTGTTTGAGTTTAGCTCCCCACTCGTATGAGAAGAGTTCCCACTCATACGAGTGCATCTCAACTGGTGCGTGTGGGATTGTGTGCTTGGATTTATAGCTCCAAGATGACATAAGAGGGAATATTTTAGCAAGTTCCTCTTCACGCCCATAGCCTGTGATTCGAATTCAATTATGTCTTGAATATTTAATATCTTGTTTATTTTAAGTCCTTGTGGAGATGCCAAAGTGTGGCTTCAGTCCAGAAAAAAAGTGCAGTAAAATGGCCATGGATTTACATTGTTGGCACTTCTGTGGTTCTTTGGACAGATCGTGCAAGCCAGCCACTTTGCCAGAAAAACTGACAGATTTAATGCTTGAGCGAAAGGCAGATGTGTATTTTTATACACCTGTCCCGAATGGCAACATTTGGAAGTTATAATCCAGCGTTTGAAGAGCACTGACCTTTTTAAGGCTAACAACACTTTACCAGCCCATTGGATTATTGTAGGGAAGGTAAAATTGATTAATCCATCAAATAATTTAGATTTACATTAGTACAATAAACACATTGAGTCTATCTCTTCGAGTGCAATGTACAGAAGTCTAAAACAACCACGACAGATCACCAAGTTTGGGCCACAAATAGGAATGGACGAAGTAAATAACTCTGGAAGGAAAATATAACTGCTTTGCTAATAGATGTGACAAATGCCCCTAAATAGTTCACAGGCTTTTCCCATGGCAGATTAAATGAAAACTCAGCAGCACAAACACAAACAGGAAAGTAAAGCGTTCAGATCGTCCCACTCGCAGCAGCCTTTATCTCACATACTCTCACCACTAACTCGCCAGAATTCTCTCTATCGGGCAGTGGCTCGTATGTTCTCGAGCCCAGCTATTTCCTGTGGCATTCCCTTTCAACAGACATGTGAACCAGCTGCTATATCTAAGCCACAAAGGGGACGGAGCTGCAGCAGAGATTCAAGACGCTTTTTATCTACATCCCCATCTTGAGTTATGAAAACACAAAAGCTCTGGTCTGGTCGAGCCTGCCCTGCGTCACTCTTGTCTACATGTGACTGTAGTCTGCATGTAGCTCTGTTTTAGTGTGTGAATTCCTGCCTCGGTGGGTGTTTGTTTTTGTGTGTGTGTGTGTGTGTGTGTATGTGTGTGTGTGTGTGCATGAAAGAAAGCCAAAGTGACACTCGGTCACTTGCGATCTAGACGGTGTCACTCTGCTCTGCCGCAGAGCTGCCTGTGGCTGCAATGTGAATGCTGATGATGCACTGACACTAGAGCTGCCTCATGTACCATTCTGACTGATTAACTTACCTGTGCTGTGTCATTGCTTTTCACTGGACCACGAATGACTCATGAATTAAGTTCAGACTTCAGCCCAGTTGAAGGCAAAAGTTTTCTGTCTCTAACTCTAACTTTTGAGTTTCACTTTTTGTGTTCCCCTCGCCAGCTATTGATATGGCTTTGTCACATGTGGACACACGTTGTGATTAATTAATTGGTCAATTTTGATAATCAGTTTGGTTGAATGCTAAAATGCCTACTTTATCCAGCTATCATTGTGAGTTAAAAATAATACATCTTTGGATTGTTGGTTCGATTAAATCATCTATCCATTCCTTAATGTTTCATCAAGGCTAAATACGTAGGCGAGTGTTGTGAATGTGATTTTTGGGGTGAATGTCAAGGGAAAGTGAGAAATCCTCTTCCTTCCAGTAACATAAACAGGTTCCTTTTATGAGGATGAGCTGCTCCAGCTTTTAAAAGTGCCTTTTGACCATCTGGGACTTTGTAGTTCACCAAGCCATTCATTTGCCACTGCATCACTTCTTGACTATCTGCCAATAAAGAGCAGTCCTTGGATCTTCCTTCATTTGACTTTGTCTCCTGGTGGATTTGTAGCCAAAGCAACTCCTCTCAATGTCATGGAAACAAGGAACTAGTGCTGTGATAATAACAGCAGCCTCTGGAACCTGTAGCCCAAACAGGGTCTCCCCTTGTAAGATATTGACCGGATGGCACCGTTTCTAAGTATTTGACTTTCGACAATATAACTATGATGAAGACACCCCCTATGCTAGACATGATCATAATGAGTTTCACTGCTTTGTCCTGACGCATGACAGCAAACATGACTCCAAAGAGGCCACGGAAATGATCGTATAGAGAGTGAGAAGTATCCTTGGCTGCAGTTGGCGCCAAGAATGTAAATGCCGAGTAAGTTAATGAAGAATGACCTCACCCTTGAGTCCCTCAAGTGCCTCTAAAGTCGTTACCGCTTCACCACACGAACCCCCATGTCAGCACATTATACCTGCTCCTAATTCTTAATAACTTCAGCTTCATTCATCAGCCTGCCCGCTTATTGTTAATGGAAGCTGCTGAGAGATCCATTCCCAGGCTGCGAACCCACCCTCCCCTCATCTGCCCACTTCTGAGGGCCTAAAAGGCCCGCTCATATTATTGCCACCGCCTGCACAGCGTCTAAGCTTGTCTCTCTTCTCTCTCTCTCTCTCTCTCTCTCTCTCTCTCTCTCTCTCTCTCTCTCTCTCTCTCTCTCTCTCTCTCTCTCTCTCTCTCTCTCTCTCTAACCACAATATTGCTGTATCACTTACACTAATAGCCTGCACTTAGCGTACCTCAAGGTGAACGCAACCACCGAGAGGCTTCCTGTGGATGGAGTGATTGCACATTTCCGTGTTTGCTATTACAGTGCTGTTTAAAAGGCAGGTCTGTTTGACTTGATGGAATAGTTATGTTGTGTCTGACTAACTGCATTATCACTGTCAACTGTCAAACTGCTTCGCTCTGTTTGGCCCTTGATGCTTTTTACCCCTTGCCTGCTTTGTTGTAATTCCTCCTTTAAGGACCATACCAATGGTTTTGCATGTTTTAGCCTGATGTTTTTTGCAGAAAATGTTCTCATCAACTGACATGTAAATATATACTTAAGCATATATAATGAAATGAAAAAATACAGGAAAAGACTAGAGAAAGGCGAAAACTATTCATGGGCCTACCCCACACAGCCAGTCACAGCCTATCTTTCAGATGCAAATTGGATCTTCCCATACGAAACCCACAATCCAATATTTATTTTTACTAGCCTATATTTTGGTTTCCCATAATTCCATATTTCAGCTGCCCAATGCATACTTATGTACAGTAAGCCTATATTTAAAGGAGCAAAGCCATTTAAATGTGTTTAGTCAAAGAGTATCTCTACTTTACACATACAAATGTCACCAAAAACATGCAAAAAAAAACTTAATTAGTAGGCTGGTAGAAACAAGAGGGGGTCCTTTTACGTGCCCATCGTCTCAATTGATGAAAAAATCAATGCAGTCTTGGAAGTGCACTGTGATAGAAAAGTCCATTGCCTTTTGATTTAAATACAATAGACCTGGATAAATGAATGGAAATCAATGGATGCTTGGAATTGTGGAAAAAAGATACATGCATAACTCAACATGAATAAACACTGTTGTGGCCCTGTGGTAGCAGTTGACGGTTTGTTTTCAATTTGTTTTAAAAAGCAGTCAAAACATAACACATTGTCACAAGGGTTTTCCCCCCTGTCAGAGAAGCCAAAAATCAACATCTTTTACTATTCCTGAACCTTGTACTATGACTCATTCTTCTCTTTTTTTAGAGGGACTGGAGTAGGAGGAGGAAGGGGGCGGGGGAGGGGGGGTAAAGCGTGGGTTTGCTTGTTTTGGGTCATTTCCTGACAGGGCGGTTTCCCATGCCTTGCCCGAATGACAGAGTTGCCCCGTAAGACTTGACAGCTGTTGAACTTTGTATTCGTGCGTGTCATTGACGGCATCTGAACCTGAACGCTTACTGTATCTTTTGGAAATGGCTATAAGAGTGTGGGTGTTTGTGAGCGCTTGCATGCGAGTTGCGACATCCTTCTTGGCTGCAGTAAAAAAAAAAAAAAAAAAAAAAAAACGCCCCTCCCCTCTATGCTTGATGACTTCCAGAAATCCTCAGCTCTCCCCTAAATCTTAGTGACACACGTACGTCCTCTCTCCATCCGAGGCTGAAGCACCACAGTGGCTCAGCGGGGCGTATTCGCTGCTTCTCGCACTTATCTCTGCAGAAACAATCCAACATCTGGACCCAGACACATCCCTGAACAAACCAAAAGCCTCCATAATAGTCCAGACTCATCCAAGAGTGTGTTCCAAGAGTTTGAAATGTGTGAATCATTAAAGCTGTAGTGCGTAACTTATGTTGCCCCTATGAGGAATTCTGAGTAATTACAACAACATTGTCGGTGCATCTACATGACGTAGGCCTTCTGTGAATGCGCTTGGATTTCATACCTTCTGCTGTACGTCCGGGTTTTTTCCTAGCAGTAGAGTCAACAACTGAAACTTTCTTGGGTGCTTCTTGGGATTTTTTTTTAGCTCCTGTGCCAGTGTCGGGGGTGGGGGGGGGGGGGGGTGACACCAGTTTGTAAAACACTGCCATACTGAGAAATACAAAGAGAGCTTTGTCGAGCTGATAGGCTTAATCAACTTTGTATTAACTCGTTTGTTGATGGCTTGATTTGAACCGACATTAATTTCTATGAAAATTTTACGCACGATAGCTTTAACACAAGCCTGGGATAGTTTAAGAGCAGTAAAAGGGACCTTCTAAAGAGCTCTTCCAGTATCTAATGTCCGTCTTAGTCTGCTAGGACTGTTTGTTATTAAGCTGACATGTCACTGTACCTCGGCTTCAGGGCTCTAAACCCTAGTGTCTGACCACTGGTGCCCAGATCTCAGTGCTCCCCGTGTTGGTGCTAATTTAGAGCAGATGGCTTGCGGACGCCAAGGCTTAGAACTCCCACCGACAGGAAATGGCTCAGGAACAGGGGACACCCGTGCTACAAATGACAGCCGTTTACCTTTTTGGTAACCTGCCCTTTCAGTCATCCACTGTAAAATGATATATAACACTCAAGGGATATACCAAGGGAAAGCTGTTATGTGATTTATGTTTTACTGCTTTAGCACTTTTCATACGTCATTTTATTCTCCTTTTAATTTGCCTCGCATGATCTCTGCAGTCCATAGGCATGAGTGAATCTTCTCCGAACCTTTCGCAGTCTGTGGATAGAAGATTGATAAATAGATGAATTATTTGTTTGCCACGATGTGTGCTGACAGCCTGCAGCTCATGGAGGCTATTTAGCTAGGATATTAGGGCCCGGGTTCCTCAAATTGCATCATAAATCTGAGTCATAAACTCAATCAAATTTGCACAAACAGACAGGATGCTCATATTTATAGATTCGGTGTGACTCAAGCTTTCCGACGATGTCTTTATATCCGGATGTAAAACAAAGTATAAGATCCTTGTAACTGCAGAACTTGCCTTCCAATTTCCACGACTTTGAAGTCTTCTCAATCCAGCGATAATTCAGCATGACTTTTAATGGCGCCAAAAGCGAGTTGTAGCCCACAGTGTATAACTTAAACTCCATCGAGCATTAAACTGTTGAGCTCTGGGTGAATTGCAATGTTTCTTTTTTACTATGTCGGTTTTTTACTATATGATGGGTTAACAGGGACATGTAAATAACTGTCTGCCGCCAGCCTTCTGTGACGTTTCTTCTTAGTTTTCTACCCAGTGGAGTGTTTACAAGAGGCAGTAAAGAGGACAGTGTTCCCTTTAGCTCCCAAAAAGCATGTTGTGATTGTTTCCATGCAGTAATACGGGCTCTTGTACGGTAGCCTGTGTTTGGGTTCAGCCCAGGGGTGTAGGGAGGACTTCAAAGCCCCACGGCTACACCCTGTGGTTAAGCGTTAAGCCTGGCACATGGCGGTCTGGAGCGCTCGCACACAACATGGGCAAAAAAGCTGGCAGTTGATATATACATGCCGTACAGTACACTGTGCATTGTAAAGCAGGCACACACCCTCAGACAAGAGGGAGGGGGGGATATACTATATACCCTTGCTGCTGTAAAACACAAGCGCACAAGCAGCCTCTCCACTTCCTTTCCATTTCTTTCTCCTCAAATCACGTCCCTGTCTCTGAGGGCATATTTCACATTTGAGGAATTTCCTGTGTTCTGAGGGGGAATGACAGTCCAAGAGTAACACACACACACACACACACACACACACACACACACACACACACACAGAGGCCATCTTTAGCCTGTAAGCATAGGAGGTTTTGTGTGTGTGTTTGCCTACAAGTTACATGCATATGGATTTAAGTGAGACAGGCCTTGTTCTTGGGTGGCAGAAAGGAAGGATTGCACCGCATCCATCAGAGCTAATATTTTTTCCAGCTGTGGCACAAGCTGGATATTCTACGTTCCCATGCGCATGTGTTACTGGTTGTGTTGCGAATGGCAAGCCGGTCACTGACATGGTGCGACGCTCGTTCTCGGCTATTTGCTCTTGGCAGTTGCAAACAGGGAAAGCTGCACTTTGGCAAACCACTTGGGTCTTTTTAATGTGCTGAAGTGCTCTTGATAGTTGCACTCTGAATGTTGACGGGCCCTTGGGCTGCCGGGTGATTGTGTCAATATCAAAGATTGAAGTTTTCTGTTTGACCAAAACATTAATGGAGTCTGGCGTGTTTTTGTTGTGTGTTTAGCTTATTACTGGGGAGATATTTTCCTATAAAGACACCTCCTGCCTGCCATCAGTGTATTGGCACGTCGGACAGGAGCATGTGTGGGACTAGGGTTTCTATATGCAGAGGAGATGGGGAAACATTATTGTATTACGTTGAATTTTTAAACCTCATAATGCCAATGTAATTCTATTGTGAGTTATGCGGATTGTCCCCCTACCTACTGAATAGGAAATTGTGATGACTTTAACTCCAGTCCTTCCCCTAAGCAAATCCAAATGTATCATGTCAATTATGGCATCATTCATCTTCGAAAAAATCAACTCCATATTGAGACTAAATTTAAAGCTCTGAAAAGAAAATGAAAAGCAGACAACCAGGAGCTTTTGTAAACGCATTTATTGCATTAAAAAAAAAGGATGTGCCTTCATCTCATAATCATAAATAACCTCCGTTAATGTAATTATATGGACGGTGTATGATTGTCCTGGCCTGGCTGAACCTGAAACGGATGAGTGGCTGCTAACCTTTGAGCAGACAGCAAGATCAGCAGGGATTATTTGGATAATTAGATTTCCACCGCCTTAAACCTAATTTACTACTTGTTTGAAGTAAACAGCAAAACAAGCAGATGCCGCCTGCATTTTCTGTCATTTTCCAAAAGGCCAAATAGGAGAAGTCGTTTATGGGAGTCGGACATTGGCCATTGTGCTAGGAAAGACAGAAAGAGATTGCTCTGGTGATCTCGCTGGTTCTTCGGTGGTGATCCGGGGGTGCTTATGTCACTAGCTAAAGTCTGCCAGCACTAGCGATTACCAGGTCCACGTCTGGGTGAAAGTATTAGCACGGCGATGGCTGTAAAAGGCTTATGTTTGTGCCGGAGCAGTCAGGAGAAAAACAAGCATACGTGTAAATGAGATTCTTCTAATTTAAAGAAACAACACTGCTATAGCATCTTTGAGCAGAAATGCATTGCTATTTTAAGTAAAGGTATACATCATAGTCTTTTCTTCTTCTTCTATGGCTCTATAGACCCTTCGTCAACCCTGATGACATCACTGGGATGACAGTATAAAGGCATCGTAGTCAATTCCAAGTGGGGCTGGCAGCTTTATAGTTTGATCAAATCTAATTTTGATCTGAAAACGTGTTTTACAGACTACAACCATGGAGTCTTAAAGACGTCTGTGTTCACCAGAGAGCGAGTGTATAATGAAGGATGTTTTGAGTTGCATCATGGGAAGTGTAGGATCTGAAAGATAAGAGTTTGGCCTATAACATACTTTTTTATTCTTTCTCGTTAAAGCTTGAACTCATATTCTGAGACCTACCTCCATGTGTTTACATTATCTCTTCCCATTCTCTTCTGTCCCCTCTGCCTCCTCCCCTTTTTGTCCCAAAGCTGTATCCCTAATCTGTAATCAATATCCGCATTCATATCGAGCGCTCTCTGCTCGCTCGTAAATCATACGGTGGCACACTAAAACCCAACTACTGTCACAGCTTTAGTGGCGCATGTGATTGACGATGCACAAGCCACACACACCGCCATTGTGTTCTCAAGCACCTGCAGTAAAACGCACCCCGCTCAGTGAAGCTATTGCCAATGTTGCACTTTCGGAAAAGCTCTGAGTCACGGTTGCTGATGTAGTGGGGGGAGGAAGGGGGGGATACAATGATATGCTGGAAAGTCTGGAATTCACAGGCTAAATAAATCCCAGTATTACTCGGCACCAGTTTTGTTTTTCCCCCTCGAAGAAGCATATGATGTCATAGTTGATTTGTTATGCTCCACACGGCAGAAGCAACATAATAACAACTTGCAACTGAAAACCACAGTATTTGGCTCGATTTATAGGGCTTCAAATTGTCTGACGAGCCCGTCCAAATCTGGATGTTAGGGTCTAGGCAGATTACACCATAGCCAATGATGATCCACAGGGCTAATCCTGATCATATTGAGCCTGGCTGCGGAACCAATCTCAAACCCCAACCCCACCTCCAGTACAGCAACATGAGATTGACCTACCTTTTATTTTTATAGGTTTTCTTGTGGCACCAAGTAGTGATTTAATGAAATACATAATACAACCGTAATTAGAAGGGGCATTGGCGAGTGCATCTGATCGTTTAACTGTCCATATGTGCTGCTCAAAGCCAGGGTAAACAAAATGTAGTAATCTGGTGGCGGCGAGATCCGGCCTGCCGCTGTGTCTGTTGACAGTTCGGTAGGCTAGTAGTGAGAGATTTGGAGTTAGCGCGACTTTCATCTGCTTTCTGGCTGCAGTGTTGTTGGCTGAGGGGAGATGTGAGTCTGTGCTGCTAGCTCCGGTCCAGAGCATCTCACTCTAATCAAAGCTGGCAGAAAAATGGCCTCCCTCCAGACGACCAGTGTTGACAGGGCCGTCTGCACCTCTCCAAGTCGCCCAACCTTATCTTCTCTGTCTCCCCTCTCTCTCTCTCTCTCTCTCTCTCTCTCTCTCTCTCTCTCTCTCTCTCTCTCTCTCTCTCTCTCTCTCTCTCTCTCTCTCCCTCTCCCCCAAAAGTCCTGACTCCCAACAGCAATGCAGGTGCCTCATACTGTAGTTCAGTACTGAACTTGTTAGAACTTAAAAAAAGCCCAAACATTCAAAACATACCCCTCTTGATATCCCACTTCATGGCCACTACTACATCAAGATGAGGAATGATTTAAAGTGTATGTAACGAGACAGACTTGAGGAAACCCAAACCTGTCCTTTTTAATACATGTTTATTTTTACTCCGTATGTCCATTTATCCAGCTGTCCACATTTGCACTCTGGTTCTTTTTGATGGATCCGCCCCAGCTCATAATTTCTGTATTTATTCACGACGTTGACATGTGTAGCAGCGCTTGGTGATGGATAGCCGAAGACTGGGACCATTGTGAGCCTTCGAGTCGGGACTATAAATATGTTTGATTTCTATGTGTGGTTTTGTGGTTCTGAGGAACAGGGCAGGGAATTAGGCTTTCAGCAGTCACTGCTTCTGAGTTGTATGCTTTTTTGGCTAGGCTCGACTGGCCTTTCCGCAGTCTCTCGCTCTCTCTCTCTCTCTCACTCACTCAGAGCCTCTTTCTAACCCCCCTCCCTCCCTCCCTCCATCCCTCCATCCCTCTATCCGCCTTTGTTTCAGTGCTGCCGCTGCACTCGGCCATGCCTGCAAATGAGCACCAGGACAGAGCCATTATTCAGCAAAGTCCCCGCACAGTACCCCTCCTTTTATTTTACACACACACACACACACACACACACACACACACACACACACACACACACACACACACACACACACACACACATCTATAATAAACAGTTCACTCACTGCACTCTCGCTGTCATGTTCAGATGTTTCACACATTCATAATGTGAACGTCTTGCAGCAAAAAGAGGGGGAATGTCTGCTTTATTTACGGATGAGATAAACAGAGCAGAGGGGAAATAAATATAATATGCTTCTGGGAATTTTCTTGGAGAGAGATTGGTTCATGGAATTCAATTCTCTCCGGGGGGCTGGATGTGCATTTCAAAGAATGAATTGATGGGATGCCCACACATTTCTGTCAGTAACACAACCTTTTCTCAATGCAATCCAATGCCAAAAAAGAAAGGCACCGGCCATCTTCGTCCAGTGGCGCAGGTCTCTTAAGACTCCTGCTCGCTCCTTTTTCTCTCTCTCATCCCCCTTTCTTTTTCTCCTCTCTCTGCAGAAACCGCAGCCTTGCCCTCCCTCCCCGTCCCTTGTGCCTTCTTTGCAAGACAAAAAGCTGGAGTAGCTGCCCTGCCTCCACCAGGTACGACGTCATGTTTTTTTTTTCCTTTTAGAGATGCATTGGATTCCTTTAACCCTATCAACGTCTCTAAGTAACAAGCAAAACCATGGCTACAAGCAGAAGTAGCTCAATCAAGTAGCTCAGACCCTTTCATCCATTTGGCCTCATTGCAGTCTGCCAGCTCAGTTGGGACAGGTTTTTGCACATCATTTTATGTTTTTTTACAGCATGTTGATCATGCATATAGTAGATTTTTGGCAAATATTTGAAAAGATAGATTCTGATGAAGTGGTGTTTTTTTGGCTTAACTTTGTTGCTTCATTGCCAAGAGGCATTCACAGACAGTCATACATTTGAATATCCAATGAATATGACTGTGTTTTCAGCTTCTGACTAGGGTAAGTGTTGTTGATTTTTTGTTTTTTTTCAATCTAAGTTTTGGTGCTAGCCTAATGCAGTTCTTTTATTGTCTGAACATAGATGATTCATAAATTGAGGCATAATTTTTTCTTGCAGAAGCAATAAATACAGGGAAGATTCAAATGAATACTCTGAAAGGGCAGATCAGAAGTATTCCGCTCTCAAAGTCTCCTCTTTGCTTTCATGCCTCTAATCTGATCACTGTCTCCCTGCATATCAGCTCTGCTTTGTTAGCAGGGAGTTTAATTATTCAGGATATTGGCCGCTGACATATTCAAACAACAGTGAGCGAGAGAGCTGATGTTGTGATAATGAGCCAGAGGCCGTTTCCTCTGTCTTGGTGACCTATGGTCTTTTGTGACGTTCCTCGTCTAGACGTCGCTGGTTATTCATCTGGAGGGAATTGAGTGTGCTGCTGCTGTGTTTAAAAAAAAATAGATTTAAGAAGCAGGGGTTTTGTAGCAAAAACAATGGTGTTGTGATATATTTAGACGCCGAGGCTGTGGTGGCATGCGACCGTTGGCAATTGGCGACTCATATGTCGACGGACCGTTGGTGGTTTTTTGTCCGTGGGAGTGACACCCGGCCAAGCGAGACCGCGGGGACACATTGCTGCTCTGCCTCTCTGTCAGCAGAGCGTGGCTGTCACATGGCTCCCCCCACGGCTTGTTCGAGAGGAATTTTTCTTTATTTATTTGTTTCTTGGGCCGGGAAGCCACTGGTGGTTTTGATGTGAGCAGGTGATGATGGAGCGATGAGATGCCGATTCTGACTCCCAGGCTTTGCCACCATTTATTTTCTTCACTCTGTTTACTCCTCCCCAAACATGTTCCTGCCATTATCTTTAAAAAAAAACTCTGATTGCTAAAAAAAAATCTTGAGGCAGCGGTGGATGATGCCATCTTTACTTACTAGCTTCATGTCCTTGAAGTCCACTGGAGGCTTTTGTAAATTCTTCCAAAGGGAGGGGTTAGCAAGGGAGCGTTGCAATCTGGAACATTCACCACTAGATGACACCAAAATATATATATTTTTTTATATATTTAATCAAAACCAGAGCTGTTTTACTGTTAGTTTTAATGGGGGACATTGTTGTTCCTTTCCGTCAGTCTGCAGTGTATGTGTTTCTATGACTGTGCCACAAGTCACCAGGGCGTTTGTCGCATCCCTAGTGATGTGCCCCCCACTTCCCCTCCTTGCTGTCTCCGTCTGCCTGTAGTGGTTCGGCAGGCAGCTCCGAGGCGAGCTGTCTTTTCCTGGGAACCGACTTTGGTTGACGTGCCCATGCCTGAGGAGGGAAGGACGAGGGGGCAAACGCGCCCCCACTCCCTGTCTGTCCTCATTTTTTCGGGGGGTTACAAATGGCATTCCGTCCCCCCCAATCGCACCCCCTTTTTCCTCTCCCGATCCCTTTTTGTCAGCTGGTATGCTCGGAGCGAGGTCGTGGTTTGGCCTGCTGTAGCGGTCGGGGTTAACTAACTGTTGCAGGGCAGAGCCAGTGGAAGAGGGGGACATTGTTTCGGAGTCAACGTTGTGATTGGTTCCAAGCATTCGAAAGGTTTCGGAGAGAAATGTAGGTGTTACAGAGAAGGGCTTTGTTTGTGATGGCTTTCCCTCCTTCACTTCTCCAACTGTCAATTTGGAAAAGAGCAAAGACAATTCTGTTACAAAAGCCATATTTAAAGGTCACATATTCTGCGTACTAGTCGCACTACCTCCACCTGTGATAAGCAAACCCCTAGATCCCTCTGAATCTATCTGGCAGTTAGATTCAAACCTGCAGTTAAGAGTCAGGGCCAAATGGAGCAGGCTGGGATGTTTGGGCCTTTTAAATGACCTTTTAAATTGTAAGCATATAGCATCATGTATTTATATAAAGTACCAGCTAGTCGATTATCCATCTGCCACATGAGATGTTTGGTCATCCAGTAAATGCAACAGTATTTCTTCCAGCGTCATCATCAACCCCCAGCTGTGTTTTTAACCACCAAGACATGCAAAGAGATGAAAGATATGTGTTGTAGGATATTTGCACAGACAAACTAAAGGAGAAAGAGACAGACTGCCACCGTCTTCTGCCTATGACTGCATGCCCCTAAGTGTCTGTGGACAAGTGATACTTGATGGGTATGAGGCTGGATGTCAAAGCACAGGCGAAGACGAAGTGACAGAGAGATGGATGCAGCTGGAAAGAAAACGAGAGCAAAACATTGCCGTCTCTAAATATGTGATAAACAGCAGATGGATAAAAAGAATAAAATACATTTCAGAATTAACATTAAGGTGTGAGTTATACATACGCGATCAAATAGTAAAATCTTAGCAGACCACAGAACAGCTGCTGTCTTACCTAAAAAATGTTATATCTAGCACATTTTTCAGTGTCTTCCACAGCGGTAAAATCACGGCCTGCAGGAGTGCCTTGTCTTATCACGTTGATTGATGAACGTGTGTGTAATACATGTATATTTATATTTATATATATATATATATATATATATATATATATATATATATATATATATATATATATATATATATATATATATATATGGACATAGACCCGTTCTCCCACCTGACTCCACTCTGAAGTGCAGCTGTCGCCTCAGGGTGGGCACAAAGGCCTGCACCTGGTCCTGCCTGGTTACATAAGGCAGTGAGGGGAAAGTGTGTGTTTCAGCTTGTAGATGAGTTTTTGCATCTAACATACACACCAATGGTATGTTGTACTTTCTCTAGAGAATTGGTTCCTATTCTGATTTGTAAATGCACTTCTTAGTGTTCGAGAATTTCCTTTCATTTGCAATAGTAAATAAGTTTTTAATGGATCATAATATCGGTAACACTTTACAATAAGGGTACATTAATTAATGGTTAGTTAATGCTTAATAAGGTTTAACTAACCATTAGTTAACTGTTAACTAATGTGTCTAGTAAGCATTTACTAATGGTATTCATGTTAACTAAGGTATTAATTACTACATTATGTAATGTTTATAAATATCCTATATTAACCTTAGTTAACCCATTAATTAAGCTTGAACCAACAGTTGATTAATATAATAATAAGCATTAATTAACTGTTAACAAATGTCATTTCTGTAACATTACTTAAGCATAATTAACCATTTATTAATGCTCTTTGTGACCCTTATTGTAAAGTGGGAACCATTTATCCATTAAGTAACACTTAATAAATGCACACCAGTGCTGAATAGGCATTACTGAAGCATAATTAACCATAACAGGCATTACTTAAGTGTAATTAACCATTTATTAATGGACTTTGTGACCCTTATTGTAAAGTGAGAACCATTTCTCATGAATTAACACCTAATAAAGGCATACTAGTGCTGATTAAGCATCACTTGAGCATAATTAACCATTTCTTAATGTTATTTGTGACCCTTATTGTAAAGTGGGAACCATTTATCACTTGTTACACTTAATAAATGCAAAATAGTGCTGAATAAGGATTACCTAAGTACAATCCATCAATCAACATTGCTCTTTGTGACCCGTGTACATTCTCTATAATAACAATATTAAACATACTAAAATATTTCCAACTGGAAATCAATTCATGACAACAATCTGTTATCAACACAATGCAGTCACAATTTAAAAAAGAGAGAATTTTATTTTATTTAGAATCTTTAGTTTTATTTGGAAACACGGCTCTCACATTTGACATGAATACCGTCAAAGAACTCCAAAATAGTTTCTTCAACAAATTATATCCAGTTTAATGATTTTCTCTGAAAGTAACAAACAGGAGGAAATGGATTACTAACAGCAATGGTGAAACACACTGACTCAACAGTTAGGTTTAACAGGTAAATATGTATTTTCTACTCTCTTCCTTGAAGTGTATATCATTGTTGCAACATAAACAAAAATAAAATACACAAAGAACATAACAGTTCCATTTTTAATCATGGACTGAAGATATAACAAAATAATGATCACTCTCTTGTGACTAAACACTAGTTTAACCTGGCCCTATCATTGTTATTTGAATGAGCACATATGTATTTAATTTAACCTTTATTTATACTCGAATGATCAGTTGAGGGGTGACCCTCATTTATAATCTTTCGCTCTCTTTAAATCCAGTTCTTGGGTTTGCTAGCCACTCCAGGCCTGGGTGCTCCTCTCCAAATGAAGCAGTTGGGCTGGAATCCAAGAATCTTGTCTAATCACCAAGTTGATGTACATGGAAAAAATGAAAATAATCAGTTAACAGTTCAGATGCATTTTTGTTTCCTTTATCTATGCATTGTTGTTTTTCCTTGGAATTTGTTTGAACTCGACACCATTGAAAATGAGGGTCACCCCTCAATTGGTCTCTCGAGGATAAATAAAAGTTAAATGAAAATGAAATTAAATAAATCATTAAAGCATAGCATTACGGTTCCACATTATGTATTATTATTATAACATAATGCATTGCATTGCTTAACTGAAATATCTTTGGTACCTTAATCAAATAAAATTCTAACTGAACCTTTAACAAGTTGACACTATTTTTTCATTCAAAAAACATGTTATCTCTATGGCCATTCTACACAACACATGCTCAGCTTTAGCTCATTTTAGCAAGAAATAGCAACATGCACTTTGCATATGGAATAATGCTAACATTTATTCACATACGGTTTGGTGTCCATGAACACACACTTTACTTAGCCACCACTACAATTACTGCTAAAAGTTACCTGTGAAGCTAGCCAGCACAAGCCTCATGCTAACGCTGCTCATATAGCAGCGCGCTAATGCTAACGTTGCTATGCTAGCGGGAGGCTATGTCGCTAATATATTTCAAAGTATTCTTACACACACACAACTATATCATCTCACTAACACCTTAATTAACTCACCAATAATTTCATTTGGCTAATGGCAGCATAACTGTAACCACCACAGGTCTTTTGTGTGAGAATAATGGGTCGGTCAGGTCAAGCTGGCTTCAAGCACGTAGCTTAGCTGCTGCTTTTACTGTCCAGGCACACATCCGTCTTTCTATCCTCCCAGTGGCCAGGATCCAGTAAAAACGAGATCTATAGGTGATTTATATGATCAATAATAGGCTATTGATAATCAACAATGGCTGTAGAGTGAATGCATGTATGTATGCAATGTATTTTCAACTTTGGGAAGGTGAAAATATGTTTGGAGACTTTACTTAAGAAAAATATTTCTTTACAAACCTTATTGACATTAGGATTACCCACGTTTTACAAGCACTTGAACTCGCCCAGCGATCAGCCAGCAAGAAAGAGGATGTGTGTCTGGACAGTGAAGCAGCAGGCCAGCAGCTATGTGCTTTATTCTCACAAAAGACCCGTGGTGGTTACAATTACAGTATGCTGCCATTAGCCCAACACAATTATTGGTGAGTTAACTAAGGTATTCGTGAGATGATATAGCTGTGTGTGTGTGTGTGTGTGTGTATGTAAGAAATGAATAATGTGAAATATATTAGTGATGCAGCCTCCCGCTAGCATAGCACCGTTAGCATGAGGCTTGTGCTGGCTAGCTTCACAGGTAACTTTTAGCAGTAATTGTAGCGGTGGCTAAATAAAGTGAGTGTTTATAGACACCAAACCATATGTGAACACATGGAAGCATTTTCCATATTCAAAGTGCACGTTGCTATTCCAGGCTAAAATGGGCTTAAACTGAGCATGTGTTGTGTAGAATCGTCATAGAGATTACATGTTTTTTGAATGAAAAAATAGTGTCAACTTGTTAAAGGTTCAGTGAGAATTTTATTTGATTAAGGTACCAAAGATATTTCAGTTTCAGCAATGCAATGCATTATGTTATAATAATAATACATAATGTGGAACCGTAATGCTATGCTATAATGATTTAGATAAAGGAAACAAAAATGCATCTGAACTGTTAACTGATTATTTTCATTTTTTCCATGTACATCAACTTGGTGATTAGACAAGATTCTTGGATTCCAGCCCAACTGCTTCATTTGGAGAGGAGCACCCAGGCCTGGAGTGGCTAGCAAACCCAAGAACTGGATTTAAAGAGAGCGAAAGATTATAAATGAGGGTCACCCCTCAACTGATCTTTCGAGTATAAATAAAGGTTAAATGAAATACATATGTGTTCATTCAAATAACAATGATAGGGCCAGGTTAAACTAGTGTTTAGTCACAAGAGAGTGATCATTATTTTGTTTTATCTTTAGTCCATGATTAAAAATGGAACTGTTATGTTCTTTGTGTATTTTATTTTTGTTTATGTTGCAACAATGATATACACTTCAAGGAAGAGAGTAGAAAATACACATTTACCTGTTAAACCTAACTGTTGAGTCAGTGTGTTTCACCATTGCTGTTAGTAATCCATTTCCTCCCGTTTGTTACTTTCAGAGAAAATCATTAAACTGGATATAATTTGTTGAAGAAACTATTTTGGAGTTCTTTGACGGTATTCATGTCAAATGTGAGAGCCGTGTTTCCAAATAAAACTAAAGATTCTAAATAAAATAACATTTTCTTTCTTTTTTAAATTGTGACTGAATTGTGTTGATAACAGATTGTTGTCATGAATTGATTTCCAGTTGGAAATATTTTAGTATGTTTAATATTGTTATTATAGAGAATGTACACGGGTCACAAAGAGCAATGTTGATTGATGGATTGTACTTAGGTAATCCTTATTCAGCACTATTTTGCATTTATTAAGTGTAACAAGTGATAAATGGTTCCCACTTTACAATAAGGGTCACAAATAACATTAAAAAATGGTTAATTATGCTTAAGTGATGCTTAATCAGCACTAGTATGCCTTTATTAGGTGTTAATTCATGAGAAATGGTTCTCACTTTACAATAAGGGTCACAAAGTCCATTAGTAAATGGTTAATTACACTTAAGTAATGCCTATTCAGCACTGGTGTGCATTTATTAAGTGTTACTTAATGGATAAATGGTTCCCACTTTACAATAAGGGTCACAAAGAACATTAATAAAAGGTTAATTATGCTTAAGTAATGTTACAAAAATGACATTTGTTAACAGTTAATTAATGCTTATTATTATATTAATCAACTGTTGGTTCAAGCTTAATTAATTGGTTAACTAAGGTTAATATAGGATATTTATAAACAGTACATAATGTAGTAATTAATACCTTAGTTAACATTAATACCATTAGTAAATGCTTACTAGACACCGTAGTTAACAGTTAACTAATGGTTAGTTAAACCTTATTAAGCATTAACTAACCATTAATTAATGTACCCTTATTGTAAAGTGTTACCATAATATCAACAAAATGGGGAATTGTTCTTAAATGGTGAATGCTGAGTGCATCGTATAATGTTCACTGACATTTTCTTTAAAGTATTTTCCAAAAAAAAATCTGATCTTAGGTTATAACATCTGCTCAAAGCCACATTATTGAACATTTCAAACCATTGCCAGAGTCATATAGTGCTTTGTCTGCCTGTGGCATGCTCATCTATGATCTATTCTACCTTCAAAATTCAATACTGAGCCTCCGTCTCTGCAGTATAAAGGGTGTACAGGGGCTACATGGAGAGGCGTGATTAGGAAAAGGCCAAAGTGAATCAGAGATGCAATTGCTCACCAGCTCGCAGTGGGTGAAGTCGGCTGCGAAAAGATAACGAGAAGCCATAAACGCTTAACACCTTAGACCAACGCTCAAATGATGTGGAAAGTCATTGCTGAGTTTCCCAGTGAATCTCTTTCATAATCTCGGTGTGTGTGTGTGTGTGTGTGTGTGTGTGTGTGTGTGTGTGTGTGTGTGTGTGTGTGTGTGTGTGTGTGTGTGTGTGTGTGTGTGTGTGTGTGTGTGTGTGTGTGTGTGTGTGTGTGTGTGTGTGTGTGTGTGTGTGTGTGTGTGTGTGTGTGTGTGTGTGTGCATGCGTTATTATGTCATAAGGGGAGAAGCCATGTGCCCCCCACTTTATTACTAACCAGCAGTTAGATTCAGGGGCCAGACTTGTTTTCTTTTTTTTTTTTATATATTTGCTTACACTGTACCTTAGTTGATATACTCTCCGGCATAATGGTCCTCAATTATGGTGCTTGATGTTTTTTTGCTATGTTTAAAGTGGCAAAATCAATTAATAGCTGATAAAGGAGTCCGAGATGGGTTGATTCAGTGTTTCCTTACTTTCATCTAAAGGCTCCTTATGGTAGAGTCTGAAGTTGAGTTTTTTGATAATACTGCACGGTAGCAGCAGCAGCAGCAGCAGCAGCAGCAGTGTGAGTGATCAATGCAGCAGATTGAAAGGATTGCCTCTTGATGCAGACAGCCCCGCTCAATAAAACTAGACTGGATCATCCTGGGAGCACATCTCTGTGATGTTTCCCCACTTTATAGCTCTTCTCCTGGCTCATTTTCTCCCCAGATTAGGATTAATTTCCTGTTTTGGTTGGTATGTGGCGGGGAAGTTGAATCTGTTGGATTAGGTCCGTCCTTTGACCTCCTTTTACTCCCTCCATCCACCCAGGCCTTCTGCATGACCCATTTGGCCTCCCTCCTCCTGGGAAGGGAAGAAAGGAAATGCAGGTCCACACGGGAAAAAAAATGCGCGGCCAATGCACTCCTTTTCCAAATGGGAAACAAAATGTGTGCTCACTGTTTTATGCCTGTCCTTTATAAATCGACCCCCGCAGGATGTACCGGTCGGAATTGACGGTCATCTTCTATGACTGATAAGATTGTGAAAATGTCAAAATGATTAGCATTTTCATCTTCTGGAGTTTGGAGATTAGATATGACGTGCTTCCGATAAGTTATCACAAGAACCGTCTGCGGAAAGTCAGACCAACAGTGCAGTAAAATATCTATATATATATATTCTTTTTTTAAAGATACATTTCATTGAAGGACACTTTGGCAGATGTGTCTCTTCCTTTCGAGCTCCTGATATTTTTGAACCAGGCAGTAACTACAATTCCTCTCTTTATATCCCTCTTTCATCTGACTAAGCTTCCCCGACTGGCCCCAGAAGAGACATTACTTCCTGTACGATCTCTCTCTTTTTCATTTCCTTCGTCCCATCCAGTTCTTGTCTTCCCTGTATTGTCTCTCTCTCTCGCTCTCTCTTTCTCTGTCTGTCTGTCTCTTGCTATTGTCTTTCCTCTCCACTCCCTCCCCCTTTCTTTCTCTGTACGTCGATAATAGCAACTTGTTTAGAGAGCAATCTACTGTATGCCCGTTTGTCTTTTTTTTCCTCTATATGTCATAAGAACTAAGCAAGTAACAAACGCACCTTTTATATTATCACCTACTATGTATCAGATGCATCAGTCCTTCAAAATAAAAGATACCAACAGTGGTTTAGAAGACAAATTGCTTATGCTTTGTTATTCTCAACCTGTGAAGAAAAATACACCTGCCACGTTTATGTAAGATATATTTAAATATTTTGTTACACTACCACTTCATGTCAATTGTCACTTTTATGTATACAGTTCTCTTTGAATTGAAATCCCACATCTGTGGCCCATAGCTTTAATAAAAAAAAAATTGTGTTAACAATGTTATTATAACCAATAGAAATGATGGCCCAAATTACAGAAATACTACAAAAGTTGCAATAAACCAGAAATAGTCCCTTTAGCAGAAATACTTGTGTGTCCTCCTCTGTGGATTCTGCTTCCTCCTCCATTTCAGCCCAGGCCTCTTTGTCTCCCTCCACTAATAAATCAAACTCCTTCCTGTTTGGAGAATCTCAGCTCTGCTCTGCTCTGCTTTGCTGTCCTCAAGTATTCTTCTATCTCTTTCATTTTTCTTGGTGCAGCTGCCTGCTTTTGGCGCCAGGTCCTTCACGCTGTTTTAATGTCAACAGGATGCTCTGTTTTCTACCTCATTATGCCCCCCCCTCCCCCCCACACACACAAAAAAAAAGCAGAATACACATGCATTTATCTGCGTTTTATTTCTTTGCAACAGGCTTTAGAAGCCTTAACTCATCTTGCCTGGCTGAGCCCCAAGAGGCCAATCCAAGAATTTGAACAAATCTGTAAAACAGCTCAGTGGTGTAGTCGGTCCAGTTGGCACACAGATGACGCGTTGACTTGTAATCACTTGTTTATGAAAAATAATCACTCTGGTAGCTTTTTGGGAGTTTTATCATCTCCGCAGCAGTTGGCTTGGAAACTATCCCGCTCAGCCCTGTTTTATTTTTTGTAGTCACAATTATGAACAACATCAGTTACTATTTATTTTGTTTAAATAAATAGTTCAAGTTAAAGTTTCTCAGACTTCTCCCCTTCTTCTTTTTTTCTACGCAGGTCTGAGCAGACACTTCTTGTTCCGTACGCGAAGACCAGCTCCTCAAAGGTAGGTGAAGCACACGGTATCCAAAAGTATCACTGTAAACGTCAAATCATTAGTTATGATGGAATGCCGTGACAATTTATCCAGTAGCTGTTATATTCAATGTAGCCTCCACTGCTATGAATCTTAAACGTTGTTGGCTTAAATTCAGCTTTTAAAGTGAGATATTTCCATCTCACACCTAAAAAAACAAAACAGAGAAAAGGGCTGAAAGTCATAGAAGTGTGGACTAGTGCCAGATGTTACTATTAACTCTCCCCCCCTCCTCCGTGAAATTTTCACACTCACTCTTTCCCATGACTCACATGGGGGCCCCGGAGTCAGATCTAAGTGTTCGCACTCAGCCAGATGATTGGCTTGGCTGTCTGTGGCGTGGAGTTTATAAGAAAGAGGATATTATGCCCTGAAAGACGCGGCCATTGTTTTGGGTTGATGTCATATTTTTTTTTTGACCGCCAAAAAAGCACTGGTGAACTTGACACTGGGATCTCTCATGTTTTGGAGCTTTTTCGCGGCTTAAATGTGTTTGAGTTTAAAAGACAGGAAATGACAGCGCGAGAGGCTTATGTGGATTTGTTGTTAAGTGTTATTTCAGTCTTCTGTGTGTGTGCGTGGGTCTATATGTAGCTCGTCTTAACAATGTGTTTGCTCCCAGACAGAGAGTCCTGAGTTTATCTCATGTGGATGGGTTTGGCATCGACGAAAGGGTGCGCTTGTTTGCGTGTGCATGTGGTTCAGTTTTGGGTGTTTTGTGAAGACATACAGGTTGATTTGAATGCATCTATAGTGTGTTTTTCTCTCGTTTTGTCTTTTAAAACATTAATTATTGTTTTTTTTCATACATAGAAATGGTACCGTACCTCAAAGGCGTTGGCATAGTTTAACAATAGCCATGACCTCATACACCGAGTAAAGACAAAATAAAGTAAAGTTTAATAAATGAAATAAAATCCAATCAGAAGCTAAAGAAATAAATGAAATATCAAATAAATTGGAGAATATTCAAAGGCCATACTAAAAAGGTATGTCTTGAGTTAGCCTTTTTGCACCTCTAAACTCTGTGACCCGGCTGTTTTGATATTGTTCTGTAATCATAGAAAAAATTGGAAAGAAATGATTGTTGTGATAACACTCAGACACTACTCGCCCTCAGCACTAGCCTAAAATAAAATCAACAGTCCAACCAGCGACCAGCCACGAGCGTATTGATGAATTTAAGTGGCTGGGCTCCCGTTTGTGTCAGTGCAGTTAGGACGGGGGCAGCGCCTGCAGGGTCTGATGACCTATTTCAAGATCCATTACAACGTGGTCAGAGCCTCCCCCCCCCCCCCCCCCCCCACAAACACACACACACAACACACACACATCCTGGTGGTCCATCATCATGGGAACGATGACATCACCGTGGGGCTGGGGCTGATGTGTGCCAAGTAGCATCTACTCGACTGATGACATCGGAGGCCAAAGATCTAAAAGGCGAAGGGCAAAGCAGAAATAAATCAGGGTTGGGACGCAGCTGTCACTTTTGAAAATTGTTTCAAAAGGGCGAAATTCTGTTTGCAGACCGCTTCTATTCTGGTATCATTTTATTTAAGATGGTTTCATTGAGTTATTTTCAATCAATCCATCACAATATGCCATTTAAACTACAAGCTCATTTTTGGTTTAATTTAAAAGGAAATTGATATATAAAAGTACTGCATTTTTAGACAACCATATCTTAATGTAATATATATTTATTTGATTAACATTAATTTTTTGAGGAATACTGTGTAGGAGATTCTGCACCTGCTGTGATGTTTCAGTCCCATAATCTCAGTGCACTTATACTGCTGTTATTACGGTACTAATCTGCAGGGAGTGGAATCTGCCCTGCACTTCTCATACAGTAGTACATGTGTGAGGGTGTGTATGTGCTCATCATGCTGGAGTTCATTCACACTTCAGTAGCAACAGCATGTGTTTTGCTTCAATATCCCCCCACAAGCACACACACACACACACACACACACACACACACACACACGTTTTGCTGAGTCAACTAAACATAATCCGCCTTCTGCTACTGTTACGTAGAAAGAGCCTCTGGATTCTGGGTTGATGACAGGCCACGACAACCTTGACAGTCCTGCTGTTCAGTTTCCCATCATCCACTGCAACATACTCTACAGTGAATCTGTCTACACATCCAAAATGCCCTTTAACAGTGCAACTAATGCCCAATTGACAGTAATTATGTGACTTTCAGACCAAATTTTGCCTTATTCTGGCTCAGATAAATCACATTTTCAACTACTTTCTTATGGTATCATTGTCTTAAATGAGAAAATATGGGAACTGTAGTCCATGTGAATAAGTGTATTGTTTATAAACAAACCAGTTATCTTCGCATTGTATCATGTCTCTAAGATAGTTTTTACACTGGAAATGTTGTAATTGCAGATACAGGAGGAAAAAATTACTGAAATGTGGATACCTAGCCTTCTCATCAATGATTGGAGGAGAGAATTATACCTGTAGTTGGAGGACAAGCTGATCCAGCATGCAGACATTTCCAATAGACACACACACACACACACACACACACACACACACACACACACACACACTTTAAAACAGACAGACACACACACACACACACACAGGGGATTAAGGCCAGGTTGGCCTACTGCGACTGGCTTCCAGAGATTCCATCCTCCCTCCTAAATGGATGGTGACATTCCGATGAGAGCGGCGCTCCACGGAGGCGTGATGAGTGACCCAGTTTGGGGTAAAGGGGTGGGGGGGGGGGGTAGGAGTGAGGTCGGATTAAAGGATAGGGTGTGGCTGCTGGAAGGTAGAGCCAAGTGTATGTAGCACAGGGGGGTGGCATGAGGGTGCTAGACTATTGTGCCGAAAGACAAAAAAAATTGTTAGAGAGAAAAAAAGGGTAAAATGAAGCCCACTCTAGTCAGACAAGCCTCAGGCCCGGTCCCACACCTTCTCTTCTTCTCCTCGAGAGATCACGCCCGCCATGTTCAATTTCCCCCGAGATGAAATGGGATTTGACAGCTCTCTTTTGACTCCTTAGTGCTGTGTTGGTTTAACTCTGTCCAGATTAGCACACTGCCATGGTTCACATGCTGAGCAGTTGCGCGCTGACTTCTCGGCTTCTATCCTTTCTGAAAATATAACTTGGGATTCCATAGAAAGAATATGATGATAGCATCATTTCTAATGTCACAGGTTCAAATGTTGGTTAGTTTGGGGTTCTTAAGGTTTATGTTAGGAGATTTTGGCCACAAAGCAAATTGGAGACCATCCTTACTGTAAGTGTTGTTAAATTATGTATTTTCAGAGTAATTGCAGTCACCTTTCCGCCAGTGCAGAGCTAAAAGGCAGCGACAAGAGCGGACCATGTCGGGTGTGCCTTGTGAGCAAGGTCTTGGGGTGGTCAAACCCACACATTATTAGGAGAGGATTGAAGCAATGTTGCATGAGTTCAGTATTTTATCTGACAAGTTAAAATACAATTTAAAAGAGATAAATTCTAAATAATGATACTCAATAAGCCCATCGAAGGGTCAATCTACCATTGACCTTTGGTCAGGAATTGTTGACGTCTCTAGGGCTGTTGAATAGAAATAAGAATACAATAGAAAACGAGGTCAAAGCAATTCTTCATTCCGCTGTGATCCAACAAGATCGACTATTGTGTCCCGCCACCAGTTTTCCTTTAGCGACAGCGTATTGAAAGGGCAGTTGTTCTTCTCAGCCCAAATAAAAAATATGCACATAACCAACAAGCTATAGCCATTATTAATAAAAGAGGTATTCGCAGCCCCTGTAATGTGTTGCCTTTTAATTTGTGAAAGAAAAAACGTGCTGTGCTTGTGTTTTTTTGTCTGCAATCAAGTGCCTTGTTCTATCAAATGAGAACATAAAGGATTCATGTAAGGCAGTCGAGGTTTATGACATCCCTTGTTGGGACAGTGTGTGACTTTCCAAGTGTGGCATAACATTGCCAAAACAGCGTCTGGATAGCTGGTCAATGCAATTCTACACCCAACCCTGTCAGCACTCTCTCTCTCTATCTGGCTGTCTGCGCACCAGTTTTTTTCTTCCATAGCAACAGCTGGGACGAGACTGGCCTCCGATTGAGCCCTGGGCTGAGATTTTCAGTCTCAGACGGCTTGGCCCAGTATATATGAGTGTCAGTAGGTTTTTTCTCCTTCTTTATTCTCTCTCTCTCTCTCTCTCTCTCCTCTGATCCACACGTCTACCCACTGCAGCAGACATTAGCCCTGATCACTGAAAGGCTGTCGTCATGCAGGGCTGCAGGGGAGGAGAGGAGAGAGGGACTCGGGGAGGGAATGACACTGTTTCACAAAGGCTTACGCTAATATTTCTGAACCAGAGCTGCCAAGAATTTGTGCATCGTTTTGAACTTGCTCTTCTTGTGTGAAAAAAATAATCAAATATGTTCATGCAGCGTTTCTTGCCATGAGGCAACTCTGTTAAAGATGCTGGTGGGGGGTGGGGGGGGAAAGGCATATATGAGGAAATGCAGTCTCAGTGATAACTTGTGATGATGAAATTAGCTGCAGCTGTTTGATTATTATGAACCTACTTAGCTAGCCGGCCAGGCAAGGCGGGGCCCCATGCTAATCTTGTTTAATAAGCAACATTATAAAATGCGTTTTCTCTAAAGGGGGGGGAAGCCGGTTTTATGAGGGTACGTGCTTGATTTAGACTGTTGATACTGTAGTGCATACTTGATCTGGGAAAGGCTTTTTGTTATGATAATTGGTGGAAAGGAGCTTGTTGCTAATAAGTGCTGCTGTCTGTCATGTGATGCACTTGATCGTGTGTGTGTGTGTGTGTGTGTGTGTGTGTGTGTGTGTGTGTGTGTGTGTGTGTGTGTGTGTGTGTGTGTGTGTGTGTGTGTGTGTGTGTGTGTGTGTGTGTGTGTGTGTGTGTGTGTGTGTGTGTGTGTGTGTGTGTGTGTGTGTGTGTGTGTGTGTGTGTGTGTGTGTGTGTGTGTGTGTGTGTGTGTGTGTGTGTGTGTGTGTGTGTGTGCGCGTGTGTGTGTGTGTGTGGAGCACTGTGTTGCCTGAATGGGGCAAGCCTGACAAACCCATCTGCTGGACCTGTTCTGGTCGCCATGGTTACAACCTCTTCATCGGTGGTTGGGGGGGGGGGGGGGTTTATGAAGGGTGTGTTCACATTCTTTTTTCCCCCCTTCTTCTTCCACCATTATCATAAGCTGCCCGCTGCAGTGCGCCTTAGCATATTTGCCTTTTGCGGTCTCACTTGCTGAGCATTTGAATAATTTTTTTAACAATTTGTTCATTGTTTTGTGATTTGGATCGGTGGTGTTATTTGAGCATGTGATGATGTCACACTGCCAATGTTAAGCCAACAGAATTTGCAGGGCAGCCTTTGGGTTACACATCCACCTTTTTTATAAGAGGGGGAATAAAGAAAAATAAATAGCATGTGCAGTGATATTCTGTCAAGCTCTCCTTCCTATGTAAGCACGTGGATGCTGAGACAAAGACCAAAGACTGGTCGGCTGAGAAGGTAGAGGAATAACGTAGCACCTCACTCCCTCTGGTGGCTACTTTGAGCACTTCACCATGCAGCTTGCATCATGTTATAATGAGAGAGCTGCTTCTTTTGGCTTCACATTCTGACTCCTCTCTCATATGTAGCTTTGATCTACATATTGTCCCTCATTCATAAACATTTTTCTCAATCAGGTGACCCGTCCCCTTTCCCGGCATGGCAGACGGACGGCAGCCAGAGGAGCACTGGGCCCCAAACGGCCAGGAGAACGGCGAGAACGGCTACTCCGCCTACAGCTCTGCATACAGGGAGAACGGATACCATGGCGGGGCGGCCGCACACCCTGGAACGACAGGTAGCTACTAGCTGTGTGTGTGTGGTTTGTGTGTTAGTGTGAGTGTGTGTGTGTCTAAGCATGTGCATGCAGCAATGGGTCAATAGCATCGATTGGACTGCCCACACACGCACTGCAGCTTGTGGGTAAATAAATGGGATTGCCTCAACGGTGCCAGGAATTTGTAGTCAATGCCCGTTAAAGGGGCGTGGAACAGATCCAGTTGTTTCACATTCAAACATGAACAAAGAGGGGATAGAATTGCCGTGCTCCTTTAAGACACTTGGTTGTGGGTCACTTAAAAGTGTAAAGTACATCAGATAAAAAAAGAATTCTAATCATTTGGTATGCTGAAAGATATTTAATTCTAAGAATGAAATTCAGCATCATATCTATTAAGTTAGGACTCAGAAACAAGGGGCAAGGGGATGCCAGGTCGAGGCTTAAGAGGGAAAGATGGAAAGATGGACAAGGAAAGGACAAGAAATTGGAAAGGTGAAAAGAGGAGAGGTCCAGCGGAAGGTGTATTGAGAAGAAGTGATGAAAAAAGGAGGGATTGATCAAACACATCACACACAGCTTTGTGTCGAAACTCAAAAGGCCACCTGCAGAGATAAGGTCAGCACGGTTATTGGTTTTTCATTTCCTTCATCCCATCCATGTCTTGTCTTCCCCGTGTTCTCTCTCTCTCTCTCTTTCTCTCTCTCTCTCGCTCTCTCTCTCTCTTCCTTCGCAGTGGATGACTCAGCCAATTTGCCTCCCTCCCCTCCCCCCTCTCCATCCGCTGAGCAGATTGGGCCCGTGGCACAAGGTACACCCACAACACACTTTGAAAACGCTCGGATCATTCTGGATGAGCGTGTGAATGGCGGTGTGAGTGGTACAAAAAAAATGAATTAAAAAATTTAAATTCAATAGGAGATGCCAAAGAAACAACCTTGAAATATAAAGTCCCAAGAGCTTAGTCCCAACACTCCTCTTGTCAGGGTTCACTGTCGCTTTGCATGTCAACAGATAGTCACATCACCTTTCAGCAGTCTGCAGCATGGCACTCTCATATTCACACTATGGCTCATTTCTACTTCAATAGTAGTTTGCTAACACATACTAGTATGTTATTGGAGTCAACCCTACGATACAAGGGCCACACAACGCAAACATCTGTCCTTCCTTTTATGCTACAGCACATGACCTGCCACTGGAGCCCTCCATCTCACAAAGCTGCTTTCCCCCTTCCAAACGTCTCCTGTGTTGTTCCTTCGCTCATTGTGTCCGTCAGTTTCTCAAGGAGAAAACCACAGATTGACTTTCAGCTCTTTACTCACAGACAACAGCGCAGTCTGTTTTCAAATCATTTCCTCCGTGCATGTGGCATGCAATCACAAAAATGTAGAATCACATAGCCTTAGGTTTAGGGCCAATGCCAATTATTACAGCTTTATTGCACACTGTATCTTTAATAAACAGAACACATTCTTATATAGTTTTAGGTTTGTTTTATAAAAATGGGATAAAAACTTCTAAAAAGACTACCGGTAATTGCAAATAGATTAAAATGATATTTAAAATTGTACTGTAGAAGAATGCTCTAAATATTGATTCTAAAGCCAACTTATTTTTTTTAACATTCATGTTATTTATTTATCTATCAAGACTAGAAGGTGTTGATTGCATCCCATGCATTTCCATCAGAGCTGAAAGTGTCTTGTAACCCCAGTTTGATTGTCCTCCATGTCTCATCTATGTGTCTCCCTTCCCTGCTCAAAGAGTATATAGAGGAGGTTGTCAGTCAACTGCAGGCTGAGGAGGTGGAGCAGGAGGCTCCAGAGGAGGAGCCCCATAGTTACCCGGAGGAAATGGCATATGAGCAGCCTGGAGACTTGCTCCTAAAGCAGACAGATTATATAACAGAGCCCCAGGCTTTGGGCTGCCAGCAGGCCCAGACACCTGAGGTCCTCAATGGAGGAAGTCATCCAGTTGAACACATCCCGTCACTAAAAGGTGTGTGTGGTTTAATGGGTTGTGTGTACCTGCATACAGTTTGTGTAAGTGTGCTGTATGTGTGAGTGATGGTACATCCTTTCACTATGAAAGCGTGTTGGAGTGAGTGCCTATCCATTACCTATTTTCAATGACCCTCTTGTGCTCGCCAGACTTTCCACTCTTGATTTATAAACTGTGTTGCATCTCGGCCTTTGCTGCCAACCTTCCTGCAGCTTTTTTGCCTTTAAATCCGTATGCTTCAATACCTGAAGTTGCTCTGTGCACAATCATGTGAAAAAGCATTTTGATTTTGTGCTTTTTTTCATGCAAAACATGCCCATTTGCTTTTCATTTGAGCAACATTGGAACATCTGATCAACCACATAGTAGTTGATCATTTGTGAACTTTTGTATTGCCAGCTACATTGCAAATGAAAATATCATTGTCCAAACTGTCAAGCGCTGTTAGACATAAGTGTTTCTAGAATTAGCCGTCTGTATTTTTTTTTTTATGTGGGTTTTGCTGGAATATTGTGTGCGAATTGGTGCTTTTGAGTGCACCCTACCTGTATGGGTGCATCATGAATCAGTCCTGAATGTATTTTTAAGTAATGTGTACTGTATACCACTTGCTTTGAGTTTCAATGTTGTTTTCATTTCATCCAAAAGTGAAGGATTATTGTGTTTTCCTATTGTTACTAAGAACACACTTTGGGCATTACGATCCACCCCCATTGGACGTGTCACACCATCCTTATCTAAAAGGCTATTTGAATCAAGAATGCACCCCTATTACATGTACTTAAACAATTTTATCTAGGGAATATCAACAGGTTGACCATTTTCGTCAATCCCTGTGTATTGCAATAGGAATGCAATGCGTATGTGTGCATTTTTTTCTTGTCATCTAACATCATGCAACTCATTCCTCCATTGCAGTTCTGCACGCTATCTTAGGTGCTGTGAACCCCCCCTGTGCTGTTGTGGCCTGCTGCAAAATACACTGTGCTGTGTGTTTTGGTTGCTGGAGAGCTTCTGTATCTATGTGCAGAAGGCCTTCGGCTTGACTGTATTGGCTAGCTTTTGTGGATGCTTCCGGCAGAGTTTTTTTTTAGCGAATTTGACTCAGCACAAAGTTGTACAGTATTCTTCGAACTCACAGCCCAGCCAGAAGAGTGTCTCAGTAAGACATCGTGTGAGTCTGATGTGAAAGGAGATGAGCCTATGGTGGCGTCGCTACATCAGAAGCAGGAGGCAGATGAAAGCACAACAGCTGGAGGTGCAGATCTTGCCTCGATGGAACCTCCCTCCACCTCTTTGAAAGAGAAAGAGCTCTCTGACACGTCCTTAAATGAGCAGGGTAACCAAGACAGAAAGGATGTGGTAGAAAAGGCCACTGAGAGCCACCTAATGGGAGAGTCCACACCAAAAGAATCAAAACAACCTTTACTGACAGAGGGAATTATGTTACCAAGCAAATCAGAAGCCCCGATGCATGAAAGCAAGGATGAACCAGAAACTGTTGGGGGGTTCTATCAGGAGGGCGAAGATGTTGACAGTGACATTAAATTGCATGAGATGCCAGTGACTGACATTCAGAAAATGGACCAAAAGGAAGAGACTGTCAAATCAAGTCCAGGTCCTGGCACAGAGTCAAAAGCCGCGGCGGATGTTTTTGCAGAACACAAGTCAGGAGCAAAAAGCTACTTTGAGACAACCTCAAAAGAACACGAAGAGGAGTCGTCACAAACCCAAAGCTATTATGAACTCAGCACCGCAGCAGAGACAAAGTTAGTTGAAGAAACTCATACCATCGCGCAGAAGCTTGACTCTCAACAATTGGGGAAAGCCATCAAACCTCCTGCTAAGGTGTCGTTAGAACAAAGAAGACTTTCCCTCAACATAACCATTGGATACTCAGCAGGAGAGAGGGCAAGGGCCTTCTCGGAAAGCTTGAGTCCAATCAGCGGAAGCTTTGACGAATCTGAGGTTTCAACACTATCTGTGGCAAACCAATGCCAGTCTCCTCCGGCTGTCTCCATCACCCCAACTAACACTGAATTATCCGAAGACACCCCCACCAAAGCAGAAATGCCTGTATCCTCTGATAAGCACAAATGTTTGGAACATTCAGGCAGCCTCTCTGAGATGTTGGACCTGGCCGGAGACCTGCCTCGGCTGCCTTTGGAGAGGAGGGAGCTTGACCACATGAGACGGAAGTCAGTGCCGGCTCTGGTCGGGAGCTCTTTGGCCAAGCTCGCCTTAGGAGATCAAAGCTCGAGAGTGGTGGGAGGAGGAGGCCAACTGGAGGAACTGGGCTACTGTGTCTTCAGTGAGTACTCTGGGCCCATGCCTTCTCCTGCTGATGTACCCAGTCCTGTGGACTCGCCGCACCAGCGTTTCCCTTCTATGGAGAGTGTAGTCGAGGAGGAGCTTGAGGCCACAGAAGTTGAAGGTGTCCAAAAGGAAATGCACCAAGATCAAAAAGGAATTATCCCTGAGATCTCTCAAAAACCAGTGTTTGAAAAGAAAGATTCACCGGTAAAGGCTACCCTTATTCTCGAAAAAGCTGTGACAAGTGGAGTAAAACCTGATCGCTTAAGAATCCCAATGGCTTCTTCGAAAGACAGACTGACTGAGTTTCGATTGGAGACTGGCCTGCCTGGGGACATAAAGATCCAAGCGATCCCCGAGGTCGATGTTGAGAGAGACCCCTCCAGAGAAGCTTCTCCCATCCCACCAGACCATTCCTTTACGTTCAATCTCACAGATACTAGGTGCAAAGATCCTCCAACTCCTGACACCACCAAGTCCCCAGATGATACCACCTCAAAAAAAACCTGGTCACCAGATGATACCCAAGTCACTTCAGAGAAGGCAAAAGAAGAGCTTGAGAAGATTGAGTTTCAGACAGAGTTAGAAGAAGAATTGCAGGGTGAGTCAGAAGAAAGAAAGGATGAAACAGAAATTGCAAACAGAGGTATACCTCCAGCATCATCCCAGCCTTTACAAGAGAGCACAATAAAAGATGACGAGAATATTCAAAGTGAGAACGAGACACCTGCAAGATTAGATAGCGTAGAAAAGCAAGAGACCTCAACAGTTGTTCAGAATTTGGGCCCTGAAAAGCCCTTGAGAGATGAGAAAGATGTCCAAATCCAGGTACAGGTAGTGACTCTAGATAAAGGTGCACCAAAGCCCCAAATCTCTCCCGCAATCATCATTATACCTCAAGCACAAGAAGAGGAAGAAGTAGATGAAGATGAGGATATTGAGATTGCCGAAGAGCCTCTGGAGATGACGGAGGATTTTGGGAAAGAAGAGCAAAAGAAAGAGTTGGTGAGACTGACGGTAGGCGATCCGGCGCTGGAAGATGACCCCAAGTCTGGAGCGGAAGACTGGAGTCACAGTGCCATAATCAGTGACGACGGGGAGCCCGCGACGGACAGCTCGCACTTATCTCTGTGTTCCGACCACGATCAACCTGTTGAAGTTGGCATAGATGGAGGGATGGGAGAGGATGGAGTGGAAGAACACCAACAAAGCAATAGGGATGAAAAGAAGGAAGAGGAGTGTGAACTGGTAGACAAAGACCAAAAAGGGGAGGAGGAAATGGACAAAGTTGGTTCTGGAGAGGTAGGTGAAGTGGAAAAAGAGAAAACGAAGGAAGAAGAGGATGGGGCAGAGGACGGGGAGAAGGACATCGAGATTGGTCAGGAAGTGGAAGAGAGCTTGGATGTGCTGTGCAAGACCAGTCAGGAAGCTAAGGATGAAACCACCATGGACGTCTCCATTCTAGATACAGACAGTGGCTGGATGGACTCACAAGGTACCCAGAGCTTGTAAAAAATGAATAAACCAATCACTTGTCAAATAAATGTTAAAGTAAACTCCACCTTTTTAAATGTCTAAATAATTTTTCTATACCAAAAAAATAGCTTTAAACTTGTTGCTAGTAAATTATAGTCTGTATTGTGTTCGAAACTAGCTCCTAGCTGGGAATGTGGAGAGTTAGCCTTCTTTTACTCCCTCCCCACTGCAGATGAGGACAAAAGTATCATGACTGAGCAAATCGAAGCCCTTCCTCAGACCCAGAGTCCTACCAGTACACCTGTGGTGGACAGACCCGCTAAACGGGCCCCTGGCAGAGGAAGGGGCCGCCCAGGAACCATTGAGAATAAAGTGTTCCGCAAAGTACCCAGCCACCATCCACCAAGAGAGGAGATTAAGAAGAAAAAAGGTTCCCTTTCTGGTTTCAAGAAGTATTGTTTAGCTTAAAGCAAACTGTAATGTGCTTCATTTTTAGTCAATGTGCATTTGCATTTACACTGTTAACAATGCAGCAATGTCACTTATGCAACCTAGTACATTTTACCAAGGTTTGCATGTTGATATAATCCTTGTCTCTCCTCTTTGCTAGTAGGCGTGAGGAGGGCTGAATTGAATAAGGTGTCAGCCCTCCAATGTCGTTCTCCATCTCGAAAGAGCGTAGCCAAAGCGGCAGCCAGACATCCTAGGCCTACTCTGCTTCACGGCTCTGCTAGACGCAAGGTCACAGGTGAACACTTTTCACCGGGAATCTTCGCCGTGGATAGAGAGAGTGCAAACAGCTGGCTTCATTAACATACAGAAAAAACTATGAAAAACTTACATTACTAACTACCTTTTTACCCGGATTTCGCTGGAAATTGAATCAGACGGTTTAACTATGTTGGGTCTGAATTGTTGCTGCAAACATACAGTTTCAGAAAATGTCGACGCTCTCTCTCTATTGATGGCTCGTTGGGGAATCAAGCAGGTGCAATGTAGCTGGCAAACATCATGTTCTGCTTATCCATATTTAAGACATGTGTTGGTCTTTTTCTTTTTCAAGCTCAACTGATTTGTATTTTATTTCTTATTGTTCTCATTTTATATTTGTCTCAAATGGAGTACTCACTCCTACTTGGCCTCATATTCATCTTTATTTCTGCTATCTGATGCCAGTTGAAATTGTGATTGTTATTTGATGAATGAACAAAGCTGCTTCGGTTTCATTCTTTTCCTGATCGCTTTTTTTTGCTGGAAATGGCTGCTCTGTGAAGGTTTGGTGCTTGGTTCGCTGATGTGCAAAGAGCTATGAACGCAAGTTAAGAGTGACTACAATGTGTGTGTGTGGAGTTACACACTTATTTGCTCCAGATTAAAGTTCCGTTTTTGAGCACATGTATGGATGCGTTTTGGGTGTTGTGTATGTGTGTGTGAAAATCCACTCTCGCAAATGTCTCCCCTTGCTGTTTTACATCTGTCATTACAGCAAGACTGTTTTGTTCCAGGTATGGAAAGCCATCAGCCCCTCAGTGTGGCCCACCAGTCCAGGGAGAGGACCACTGTAAGTACATGAACTACAGTACGACACACATCATTTGCATGCTAATTTGTTCACTTTGTGCATTGCATTGTATTGTCTTTCTGTTAAACCATATAGTATTATACTTTATTGTTGCAAACAGATATATTTCACAATAATATTCTGTTTTGAATCATGGGGCTTGGCTTGCTTTTTTTTTCATTTCTGCACGTCTGAATGTATGTCTGTGTGCATATTCGTTTTGTCCTGCATGCTTGCGTCTGTCCTCAACAGAGAAGATCTGTGAGTATTGTAATTAAATAAGTTGTAGGCTTACCAGCAACCCTTATGGACTGCAGTACAGGGGCAAAGAGGCTCCCATCAAATATCCCGATTTTCAGCTTTCATCTTACACCTCTTACTACACGTTTTTCATTTCTCTATCTCTGACTAAAACTTTCATCTTTTCATTTATGACCTTTTTTGGTAAACATCTCCATCAGATCATTTGTGTTCATTGATCATTGCCTTAAAGGAGCACTGTTTAGAAGGTATTGGTGTTTTTTAGAACAGGATAGTAGACAGTAGATGGTAGAAGATGGAATATAATATTCATAAAAATATTTTAATTAGTGTATTAACGCTTGGAAATAAAAGTTGTTGTTTTCATTACCTTAGAATGAGTATTTATATCTACATAGGAGCGGAGCGCGCAATATTGGACCGCCTTGTTTCTACAGTAGCACAGATCTGACAATTTCAATGGCCTTATGCGTATTCAACCTCATCACTTGATATTGTGAAAAGACTTGATGCAGTGGTGCGTGATGCCATCTTTAGCAACTAGCTTCTTGTCTTTTAAGGCTATTGTAGCTTCTGTAAATTCTTCCAGAGGGAGGTGTCGCAATCTAGATTTTTCACCACTAGATTCTGCCCAATTACACCAATACTACACACTGCACCTTTTAACTTCATTAGTGCTGTGCTATTAACATCTCAGTTCACTTCTTTCCCATCTGTTTGTCACCTCTTCCGACATGCCTGCACATCATCCCCCACCACCCTGCATGCTTTCTCTGTGCTGCTTTGGTGTCCAGAGCCCCACGAGGGCCGTTCTGTTAAAGCTGGCAGTCCAGCAGCAGCGCAAGGCGTCCCTAACCCGCGCCGGCTCCGCCTGTAGCCTAAAGCGGAGCCCCTTGGTGGAGGCGGACCTGTGCGAGGCCCGCCCCTCCTCTGCATGTGCCCGCCGCTCCCCTCTGTACCAAAAATGGGCAGAGCAGGTAAAGTGAAGGAAGGACAATGGGGATTCGTAGAGGTTAGCTGGAAAAACCAATGTCCCTGTGTGCACGCTGCATGTGACCGAGCCCTTGGTCCTGACAATATATTGTGTGTGTGTGTGTGTGTTTGTTAATTTAGGAGAGAGCCTACCGCAGCCCAGAGAAGAGGTCGTCCTTGCCAAGGCCTGCCAAGTCTCTGACACGCCACATCCCTGCTGCTGAACAGGAAGACAACAGCACCCCCTCCAGGCCAACCTGTAAGAATACACACACACACACACACACACACACACACACACACACACCACGTGCAACGCAGAACCTTCAAGCTTGTTTGCCTCCCACATTAACTTGGCCTCTTTACGCTCTTGCACTTTTACTAATGACTCTCCTCAATCGCTTTATTTTGGCTGATTTGCTTTCATTTTGACTCCTACCACCTCACACCTCCTGCCCTGCTCTTCTCTGCCCCCTCCCCACCCCTTGTCCTTTTGCCTCTCCCCTCTCAAAGCGTTCCAGTCCAGAGGGGACAGCAGGTCTGGAAGAGGTATGGTCGATAGTCCACCTAGTAGCTCCTAGTTAGAGCCATAGCACCCTCCTCATCAATGATGTCATCAATTACAGTGTTAATTCAATGTAAACATTAAAAAGTTAGGAAAACCCAAATATTCAAGACAACTGTCTTGACTACATTTTTGAGTTAAAGCTTAAAACGTTAGAAATCTTTTCAATTGAATGAAAACAGCCTAGATTTGATCTTTTGTACAGATAACAAACAAAACTAAGTCTGTCAAAATGTTGATTCAAACATTATTAGACTGTCTGAATAACTCGATGAGATGCCACAACTTTTTGGAATTCAAAAATATCTCAACAATCCACAAATAATCCCTCAAAACTCAAAAACATATGGAAGACAGTTGCCTTGAGTTTCCTAACATCTTCATCTTTACAGTGTTTAGTTTCAGTATAATGACTTAAATTCTGTTGGAGCATCATCCCTAGACAAAGCATTCATTCATCTTGGCAACACATTGTTCTTAAGGTTGTCTGCAGGTTTCAAAAACACTATTAACATTTAAAGGACCTTAGTTATCCAGTCAGAATTAAGGTGCAGTAGCATGCATTTTGATTTAGTTGTGTTCCAATATTTGTCCCAGTTTAATACAAATATCATTTAATATATTAAGTTTTCCAAACCTGCAGTTACCTTAGGAACAGGTGGGATCCATGACAACAGGTCGCCACTCCCTGTTCTTCTTCAGCAGGTTGCCGTTTAGACATTATCCTGCGCCTGTATCCAAGCAACAACCCGCCAGCGTTAAATCAATTCAGCTGCCTGTGTGTGCGTTCATGGTCCTCACCAAACACTCTTGTTTGACCTGGGTTGTTTGTCTTGTGGAAACTGAGCTAATTTGGCGCCAACAAGTCAGCAGTGAAAGCTCATTTTCCCTTATAGTCAAAAGTGGTTCAAAGAGTAGGCCTACTCGGGAAAAAAACATACTTGAGTAAGAGTAGAGATAGGCTACCTACCTTACTTTAAAATGACTATCATCAAATAGACAATGGCCAATACATTTTTGTCAGTGTTGGGTATGTGTCCTACAACATTTTATAAACTCTTCATATGTTTTGTGTGCTAAAATCTTGATTGGTAAAGTACAAAGTAACTTAAGTAATCAGATAAATGTAGTGGATTTAAAAGTAGAATATTTCCCACTGAATGGAAGCGGAGTCAAAGTAGAAAGTAGCACGTAATAGAACAGATTCAAGTAAAGTACAAGTGCCTCAAACCTGTACTTAAGGGCAGTAATTGAGTACATGTACTACTCACAAAACTCTGTGTAAACGAGTCATAATGACATTCCATCTCTGGTGGTCATCATCTGAACCACACTCCAATCCATCTTTTGCTCAAATGTTGTTGCCTTGTCTTTCTCTCTTTTCCAATCTGTCTTTCTTCCTCCTTTTGTCAGAAGTGATTCCAAGGAAGGGGCGTTTTCTCTTATTATAATATCCAGCTATATATATTTTTCTTCGTCTCTTAAAGGCACAGACTCGGCACGTTCCCGATCCGTCCGCAGCGGAGCCTCCACCCCGGGCTCCACCGCGGTCACGCCCGGCACTCCCCCCAACTACTCCTGCCGCACGCCGGGCTCGCGCACGCCCGGCAGCCACACGCCCAAGTCCTTCAGCGTGCTGCAGGAGAAGAAGGTGGCAGTGATCCGTACCCCGCCCAAGTCCCCGTCCTCGGTCCAGAGACAGCTCAAGGTGCTCAACCAGCCGCTGCCCGACCTCAAGAATGTAAAGTCCAAGATCGGCTCCACGTCCAACCTCAAGCACCAGCCCAAAGGCGGACAGGTATAACACACACAAACAGGACAATTTAGGTGTGTGTTTGTAAGCGGGAGTCAGCGATTCTGGAGAAACCCTTGTTGTCAAATTCACTTTTTGGCATAATCAGTGAATATCTCCCCTGTGTGTGTGTGTGTGTGTGTGTGTGTGTGTGTGTGTGTGTGTGTGTGTGTGTGTGTGTGTGTGTGTGTGTGTGTGTGTGTGTGTGTGTGTGTGTGTGTGTGTGTGTGTGTGTGTGTGTGTGTGTGTGTGTGTGTGTGTGTGTGTGTGTGTGTGTGTGTGTGTGTGTGTGTGTGTGTGTGTGTGTGTGTGTGTGTGTGTGTGTGTGTGTGTGTGTGTGTGTGTGTGTGTGTGTGCTGAAAACAATGTGGATCTTAATACACAGCCTAGGGTCTGTAAAGAGGTATGTAAACAGCGGTGGTCCACCATAGCTAGCAACATGCCTGTTTACAGAGCTTATGCGGTGTATTAAAACTGGATTTTGTTTTCTCAGCCTGCACACAGTAGGGACAGATAGCGGATTTTGATAAGATATTTGACAACACACTTTCTTCACAATCGCTGACTTTTTAGTGTAAAATCACACTCAGGATCTCTAAATAAATGACCTCAATTAAACAAAATTAGATTAACATAGATAGGTATTTAACTGACATGATATTTCATGTTTTCTGGATTATACAGTAACCCTTTAAGTGTCATGCATGTACCCAATGATGCCACATGAGGGCAGTACAGGTATATTGTACACCTTGAAATGTGAACAAACATGTTTTTGATTTGTCTGAAAAGGAAAGACTGACCAGAATGAGAATATATCCTACACTAGATACTACATATTTGATATCACTGCTACACTTAGCTCTACAACATTGATATACATACACTACTATCCATGCACACAAGATGCAATTCAATGTGCTTCTAATAGACAAGTACAGTTGTATAAAAACAAGTAGGAGCATCACAAAAACAAAGCAGAAGGGATCATTTACCTATGTATTTGATCATTAACTTGAACTTTCAGAATAAAATTTCATCTTGCTATAAAATAGATTTCCACTAAAAATAGTCAGAAAATAATAACAGTAGGAACATTTGTAAAAGAAAACCAAAAATGAGAGTTCAAAACATTGGTTTTCTCTTGTCCTTGTAAGTTTGTAGAAATGTGCTAAAATGTCTCTCGTCACATCTTCACTGTCCGGTCTGCCTTCAAAGCCCCATCACACGCCATCACTCTCCCTGTCCTCTCCCTGTCATTACGTCAGTCTGGATCAACCGTCATTCTCTGCCCCCCCAAACTGCCTATTCACTATAACTTTCCCTATGTCCTTTCTCCTTAACCTTTCTCAAATCTCTCTTAAATCCCATTTTATAGATAAAAAAAATGCTAACCCTCTTAAGAAGCCCAAGGATCCTCTCGAGGGGGCCATCAACTTGCAGGATTATTTTCACATGGGGGAATATGCTTTCGTCTATAAGTTGTTTGTTGACTTATTCATTCAGAATTGCAATCAGGGACACATGAAAATAATATAACCTCACATCACTTTTTCCTTAAAATGCAGAGAAAGGGAGCCAGGTTTCAACATGCTTACCTCTCTTGAACTGAGGAAGACTGAGTGATCATAACAGATGTGTGGTCGGCAAATAGAGTGGGCGTTTTCTTTTAATCATATTATAACCAAGGCTACAGACAGTCTTAATGTTCCCGGAGTATGACGGAGACTGAGGCTTTTGATAAACCCCGCCGATGGATGTGTGGGGGGGGGGGGGTCATTCTGTCCGCTCTCATTTGGGGACAAATGTTCAATGAAACTTGGTGACGCACGTCTTGAAAGAGCAGCATGGTCTGACATTTTAGATGTTATAATGACATGCCATTTTATTTTATTCAAATCATTTTTAAATGTCATTTGGCATTTTAATTGACATAAAATACATGTTTTCTGTCTTGTTCTGTATTCACATATAGAAAAAGGCTCTTCTAGTAACAGTTTGGGTGATTTTTCTCCACTATTACTAAATACTTTAAAAAAGCTGTTGTACAACACACGGCTGCCACTGTTGATTTCTAAGAATATTTTCAGTATCGATTATTCTAATGCATCTGTTCACTTTTCATCGATACATTTTTCGACAATAATTTAACGTTAATTGGTCTTATACAGTTTAAATGAATTGATAAATAGACAATTTTTTCAGCTCTAGTGAAACCTTAAAACAATATTTGTTGGACCACATATGGTCATTGTATTTGATTATATTTGCAATTTGTATTGTCATTGGTCGACCTTGCTGCAATAGATAGTACAAACGGTCTGTGTGTGTCGGTAAGAGGAAAAGCTGTCAAGAAAAATCCAGGTCAGCTCAGTGTAGAGCGGAGACAGAGGTTTGCTGTCGGGGCTCCCGGGTGTCTTTCCCCTGAACCAATTCCTCTTTTTCATTTTTGCCCTCTTTGTGTGTGTGTGTGTGTGTGTGTGTGTGTGTGTGTCTATCTGTGTGTGTGTGTGTGGTTTGTATTAACTTTGGCTCTTCCAAAAATGGGATAGGCAATTATAGAAAAATATGTATTTTTTATTATGCAAGACAACACAAAATATCACACTTGGCAGAACTACCCTCATTGGTTGTTATAAATAAACCTTATATATTTTATATATAAGGTTGGCATATTTATTTGTAAATTGTTAGGCTATTATATGAATGACCCCCCTCTGTTACTGTCTTTTTCATATATTCTGGTAATAAATGTTTAACTTGGCCAATGAGAGTATGCCAGCCTCCTAAGCAGCTCTGAGAATATTTATCAAACTAAGATCTAAAGATTTTTTTCAAAGTGTTTTCACATAGATTCAACTGTATGACTATATTAAAGGGGAATAGGACATTGTCAAGAAACCACAATGCCTTTTATTCTCAGAGCTCTATGCACTTTAGCAATGCGAATGTAAACACATGTAAATGCATGTCGGAGACACTTTTGTTCACTCATTTCATTTGCACACTTCATCTCAACGAGGCACATATAGTGTTTTTTCTTTTTTTATTGGATTGTTTTCTTTTAGGTTCAAATTTTACACGAGAAGCTGGACTTCAGTCATGTTCAGTCAAAGTGCCGCTCCAAGGATAATCTGAGGCACTCCCCCCAAGGAGGCAATGTATGTACGCCTTTCTCTTTTTCTATCTCTCTCTCTATTTCTCTCTTCATTTTCTCTGTTATTCAGCTGTTTTCTCTCTCTCTCGTGCTACTTTTTACATGTTCATCTGCCATTGGCTTGTTTCATTCAAGCTAAAGACAGGTTTATTTTCAAAATGCAACACATTTGCACGGTACTCATGTGTTGAACAAGAAGCAAAGTTGACTAAAACCCTCTTATAAGTGATTTTGCTTGTGTATTGTATGATGATGGTGGATGTTGCACTTGGGGGGATTACACTCATTCAGATGTCCAACAAAGGTCCAGGACTCGATGGATTACCTGCTCTTTGAAAAATGCCTTCAACCACTGCACAAAAAAACCCACCAATAAAAGCTATAATTCAGTGCTGAAGTGAGCGTGTTGGATTTAAAATCGGGACACTTTTAAAGGATTATTTTGGGGTCTTGAAAGAGAGGAAGGAGCAGGTGGGCCATTTGTAAAGCCCTCTTCACCTCAATCCAGTTTGAGATTTCCTATGTGGATGCTACAATGAACAAATAATAATAAAGTCACCTTTTTCATTACCAGGTTATGATTCCGAGTGTCAAACTGGACTTTAGCCACGTCCAGGCTAAATGTGGCTCCATGGACAAGATTAAGCACGCGGCAGGCGGAGGAGACGTGAGTGGACATATGAACATGTTTGTGAATTAGCGCTCTCTATGTAGCTCTGGTATTGTGCCTCAGAATTGAACCAAAAATCTCATGTTTGATATTTTGCCTTAAGCACGCACAACACACTATGTCTAATCCTTATGTAAACAGAACTCTACAAGCACCACTGTGTCTTTTTAACTGTGTGTATACTCAATCTAATTCACATCACCCATGGATAATAAAGTTTAATTGAAGCAGCTGTTGCCTGGAGTGCCTGTGCTCCGTGTTTGTTGAATGTCTGCTCTGACACTGCTCTATTTATAACTTCTAATCCGTACACTCCTGTTGCTTTGACATTTGCTTTATGATAGATCCAAATCCAGACCAAGAAGATCGACTTGAGCCACATCACCTCCAAATGTGGCTCCATGTCCAACATCCGCCACAGACCAGGTGACTGTTCTTTTTATTTTTTTGGTAATTTGAAGAATTGCATATACTTGTGCCCATGTATCACTTTGATGGATTTTTTTTTATTTAATTTTTTAATTTTTTTGTGTATTTCCCGATATTTATTAATAATAGCATTTCACACCTTAAGTATTTAACATTTATTTTGCTTTGTAGAGCAACATGTGATACAACTGTGTTGTTTTTTGAGGCAAGGCAAGGCCAATGTATGTATGGAGCACAATTCAGACACAGGGCAATTCAAAGTGCTTTACAGGGGTATATACATATGCATTGAAAGATAAGACATGAGAAAATATTGAAATTGTATTCAAGGCATAATAAAAACAAAAGGAAGAACTATAGGTAAAAATTTGAATAAATTGCATTTAAAAGATTAATAATAAAAGTTTAGTCTTGACTCCCTGGACTGACATTTGACCTATCCAAGACAACCTGAGAGCTCTGGATGCATTTCTTCATAATGTAGACATGTATTTTGGCCCTAAAACTTTATAAACCAGAAACAGTCTTTTGAAATCAATTATTTGATTGACAGGAAGCCAGTGTAAAGAGCTGAGAGCTGCGAAGACACTTTTACAGTAGTCAAGTCTACTGAAGATAAATGCATTGACTAGTGTACACAGTGTCCCTTCTGTGCACTGCAGTGTGCAAATGGATATCCTTTGCCCTGAGTGTGTTGCTCAGGAGAAATGCACAAGTGAGTGGGTTTTAAGCCCCTGGAAACCAACATCCACAAAATCCTTCCTAACTATGTCATTTGGGCAGTTGGTTTCATGATAGTAAGCATCTGAAAAGACATATTTAACATGCATTTGACATCAAATATATTGTCATTTAAGTTAAGATAAACTTGACAGAAATTCAGTTTAGACGAGGCGGGCTATGCTCTGGTTCTCATGACACAATACGTTTCTTGGACCAATCATGTCCACCCAACTAATTCTATTATTAAATATTTCTGGAAAATGGATTTTTACTAGTGTATATTAGACCAGGTTCTTCCAGGGGGTTTAACGCATTTTCTCTCGTGTCTTGTGCCGTCCCTGTTCCGTCATGCAAGGGGGAGGCAACGTGCGTATCGAGAACCAGAAGCTGGACTTTAAGGAGAAGGCCGCCCCTAAGGTGGGCTCCATGGGCAACGTCAGCCACATGCCGGGGGGCGGGAACATCGAGATCGAGAGTCACAAGCTCACATTCCGCGACACCGCCAAAGCCCGGGTGGACCACGGCGCCGAGATCGTCATAACCCACACGCCGGGCGTGGAGGCCGGGGGCACGTCCCCTCGTCTGTCCTCCGCCGGCAGCATCGACATGCTGGAGTCCCCCGCGCTCTCCACACTGGCCCAGGACGTCACCATCGCCCTCGCCAAGCAGGGCTTATGAGCGGGCTGCCCCCTCTTTGCGTCCGTCCGGAATTTTTTCGAATAACCACCATGCGAAAATAATCCACGCCATTTACTCCTCCTTCTCCCCCAATTGGTCTTATTTACTTGCCCCAGTCTCCACCCCAAAGTTCTCTACTGCACCCCAAACACAAGTACACACACAGAAACACAAACACACACACACACACACACACACACACACACTTGACCCCACCCACAGTTGTAGCTGGTCTAGTCCACAAACGGCCCTTTCCAGTAGGATTTTAAATGAATTCTAAGATTTATTCCAAAAGTGGACACACTTTCATTCCATTTGTTTTCCATTCACTCAAATACTTAATTAAGGACTTTTTTTGTGTTTTGTTTTTAGGCTGAATGCTAAGGTCGGAGTGGATGTGTTTGTCTAAGAAAGGCATTATTGGCGGTTTTTACGATTGTACAGTGATTTTGAGTGTGAAAAAGCATCACATTCCACTAAATGTCAAGGGAAGGGGGAACTTGTGCGTAATGTCCAGGCAGACTTTATATGGTACTGAATGCAAGATGTAACTACTAGATGCTAGACGCTAGTCTTAAAAAAGATTCAACCGCGTGAGGGACTTAACTTGCAGAAACATGGCGTGTAACTAAGCGTACCTGCAAAAGAATGGCTGATAATGAGCATGTCTGCTAAAAAAAAATTGACTTTTTAAAGTCAAACGACATGAATTTCTGTTTGTTTGTCCGTTGGTTGCTTTTACATTGTTGATTTTCCTGGTATGTGCTGAATTGTTGGACAAATTGTGTTATGTTTTCTTTTTTTATATATATAAATATATGTCACTGTAGTGGAAGTTGTTCCAGTTTTTGTACGTTCCCTGTGGCTGCACTGGCTTATTAGCACTTAAAAGGTGGATAACCTTTGCAGTTATTGTCAAGTCGAGCGCTAAAAAGGCTAGCTTTCCAATAGATCTCTCAATGGGCTGCTCTCGTCGTTTTTGTTTTAACCTTAGCTCTGCTGTTTTATTAGGCTACGACAATGCTGTTATGCTGGCATGGCAATTAAATGGGATCTATTTGGAGCAATCTTAAACTTTTCAGTGTCTCCCTTTAAAGCCCCCCCCCCTTCCCTTCCCAGTGCCCCTGTGACATTTCTTCCTTTTGCAAAAACTGGGTTGTACGATGTGTTTTGAATGGGTCGACAAGTGGAAATTATGAAGCTTTATATGAAAAAAAAACATTCCATTGAAAGAGCAGCTACCTATACCTTGGCCCCCTTCTGTTTTGTGGAATCCAACCAGTTACTTTACAGGAAGTGAAAGCAAAAAAAAAAAAGAAAAAAGAATGGGAGTAACCCCTCAACTTGCAGCTGTTAGAATTCATATGAAAGAATTTAAAAAAATAAACTGTTGTAGCATATTCTCTGCTCATCATTGTGAAACTCCTCTGCCCCTCCATTGTTTTTCTGTGCTTCTTCAACTCTTCCCCTTCCTTTTGCCTGTGTAAGTGTATTTAAAAAAAAGACCATGTAGATGTGTGCACACTTTGCAATGTTTGAGACGTACTGATGACACATGCTCCAACAGGATGATGAATGATGACAACAAGAAATAAAGAAAACAACAAACGAAAAAAAACGCTCCACTCCAGTCTCTTGTGTAAATTCTTAGAACATGTTTATCAATGTATCTCCAGCATAGTATCTCGATGTGATAGAGGCTAATGTGTATCAATCATTTTAAATATAAATTGTTAATGATAAAATGCAGTACAATTGTATGGCCACACATACACACTAGGTCATTAGTGTATAATATCGCTTATTCTTGGTTACAGTGTTTCATTGCCTGTGTCATTGGGTCATATTCTATCATTACATTTTGCAGAAATTTAGCCCTATCACATGTTGGTCCACCCTGTCATCTTGCTATTTTAGAATAATAATCAGTCATATCGTGAAATATCTTCATATAAATCTAGTGTATCATAGCCAAGTGGGGGATGGGATAATATTCATATAAAAAAAATAACAAAATATCCCATTTTTCTCCAAATGAAAGAAAACCTATGTGTGACTTAACCTATGTGTTTATTCCTCCAATGGGAATTTAAGACCAGAATATATACTGTTTTATTGATACTTGTACCCAAAGGTGTTTGCACACAATGCACAGAATTAACCCACGACATACAGTAGAACGTGCTTATTGACTTTTTACAGGTTCAATGTGTGAAGTTATCGATAGTGGCTGTGGTCAGTAGGGCGGGTCACAAAGTAACTTAACATCTTGTTAAAATGGTACTATTCAGCTTTTCCTTTACAAATTAGAACATTTGCAGTTTGGAAAATGAAGCATTCACATGTTTTTTTTATTTCATTATATCACTGTTGAAACTTGTTTTAATGGGAATTCCCTATTGCCACTACACTGCATTTTACAAAGCAAATGTTGCACTTTTTTAAAGTCAAAGACATGTAGTTATCATATTAACTTTGCAAATTCAAATGACACATATATGTGTCATTTGAATTTATATATTTGAATTCATATATATATGACCATCCTATAAAATATGATGCATCAGTAAGGATTTGTCGACTAGAAATGATAAAATCGCTGGTCAATGTAGACATAACAACATACAGGAGGATATAGGCCTATATGTTTCAATATGCTCTTCTGTTGTACATGTTGCTGGCAGTACATCTGTAGTTATACTTTCTAATTGTAAATACTGCACCTTTGAAATGTAATGCAACATTGTACACTGCTTTTACTTCAGTATAGGATCCAAGCACTTTTTCTTTCAATTAAACATCCTAGATTCGTTGTTTGTGCTGTCTTTCATAGCCAAAACCACCTTGTCCACATGGGTTGGGTAAACCACCTGTTGACAATCTAATGACGGATTATCCCTTTAGTGCAGGTGAATGCACCAACCAATGCATGCAACAAAGTGTGTTCTGACATGCATAATGCAGCGTTGCCTATAGTCGTAATGTTGCGCCAAACAAAATAAGAGGGTTGACGACTTGGAGAAGAACATCTGGGGCCAGCTGCTGCATAGGCTACACGCTGCGTCTTTAAGCTCCGCCGCAAGTACAATTAGCACGCCGATCAGCTGTATAGCGGTCCGGCGAGGGGAGGTGCGGAAAACAGAACGCTCTCTCCTTCTCCTTCAAACACCCCCACCTTACCCACCAGACCTCATCTACACCATCACCACTGCTCTCTCTCTCTCTATCTATCTCTCACACACTCACTCTATCCTTATTTGCTGCCGACCAACCGACCGACACTTGCAGCCATTTTACGCAGGACGAACCCGATCATGTCGTGAGTTAGTGCGTCGCTGCTGGTCACCTGGGCAGAGCCGCCGGTGGTCGCACGACAAAATATCGGCCAAATAAAAAATGGTGAAGAGGAAAAGCGTGGACGAGAACGAGCCCGAGTGCGGGAAAGGAATACCGTTCCCCATCCAGACCTTCCTGTGGAGGCAGACCAGGTTAGTAGTGGACCAATAGTGGCCTCAGTACAGACAGTGCATCAGTGGAACATTGATAACAGGTGTTTCTTTTACCATTGCCGCAAGAAAGAGAGAAAAAAATGAAGGGAGGATCTGAAGGAGGTTTTGACAGCAGCAGCCGTGTGTCAAAGTCACTGCCTGCCTGACACCTGAAAAGGCGGCCGATTATTTTAATGCCGTAGAAGAGGCTGAAAATAGATGTATTTTCTTCAAGAAGAATTCGTGTATAGGTGTCATTGGATGTTTTTTTTAATTGAGGAAGGTGGGCTGTGTGTATGTGTGGGACCCCCTTTTTTTGCAAGGTTATCTTTGAACGGAGACGTCACACACCTGTAAAGCAAATTGACCCAGCTGATCTTATTAAATCATCTGTGGCTGCAGTGAAATGACTTACTGTAAATGCTAATGTGTCTGCAAAATGTCATGTATTGCATATTGTTTTTTATATATACAATTTGAATTATATGATCAGTTTATTTATCTAGCCTATATATATTATAATATTTTATATTTTTTAAACATTATATTATATAAAAGTGTAGAAAATGTGTTCTGTGTTGAAAAGAGGCTATATATTTATGTAATTCTCTTTCATTTGTGAAACGAAATAGCCTATAGTTTGACATTGGAGATTTTATTGTGTGTTTGTGTGTGTGTGTGTGTGTGTGTGTGTGTGTGTGTGTGTGTGTGTGTGTGTGTGTGTGTGTGTGTGTGTGTGTGTGTGTGTGTGTGTGTGTGTGTGTGTGTGTGTGTGTGTGTGTGTGTGTGTGTGTGTGTGTGTGTGTGTGTGTGTGTGTGTGTGTGTGTGTGTGTGTGCAACCAACCTTTACACCTTTTCGAAAACCTTGTACATTAAGCATGTTTTCCATGTCTTTTTCTTCATATCTTCCAGTGCTTTCTTGCGTCCTAAGTTGGGGAAGCAGTATGAAGCTTCTTGTGTGGTGAGTTCATTCATAATGCCATGCCATGTCATATGTCTGATGAGGGCTAAACAATCTCTGTCTCCCACTTCCCACTAATCAGTTTTCACCTGTGAATCTAGTAAAGGGCTCTTGATTTTACATTTAGCAAATGAGTTTTTCCCCCCCAATGCTTTCCTCCTATTATTACCCAGGAGCCAGACGTTTACGGAAACTCATATCCGTAATGACGCTTTCCTCGAATCCCCTTTGGATCTAAACAGAGCTGCCACTGTGTCTCTCCCATAAGCATTGCCTTGCTTGAAGCCATGCGGGACATTTAGGTAGTCAAAGAGAGAGGCCCCTTTAGTTCCAGGCTTAATATCTCTCTCTCCCTCTCTTTTGGCTGCCTTCCCGCACCAGTCCTTTGAGCGAGTGCTGGTGGAGAATAAGCTCCACGGCTTGTCTCCGGCCCTGTCCGAGGCCATCCAGAGCATCTCCAGATGGGAGCTAGTGCAGGCCGCCCTCCCCCATGTCCTCCACTGCACCTCCATACTGCTGTCAAACAGGAATAAGCTGGGTAAGGGACCGTATGCTACACACATTGAGTTGACAGGCTTTTCCCAGGCTATCCTGATTCAATGTAACACAAAACTGATGTTCTCCTAGTCATAGCAGGGCAGTCAGGCTTTCTAGTGAATCCACAGCTCTGGATTATCGGGAACAAGAATTTAAGACAGTGAATAAAATGTTTTGACGGGTAGTGTATTACTGTCTGGATGTATTTTATATATATACCTTGCTGTGTATGCGCTCAAAAAAATGGTATTAATACACAGCCAAGGCTCTGTAAACTGGAATGTAAACAAAGGGGGCCAACCGTATGGCCAGCAACATGCCCATTTACAGAGCCTATATTGGCTGTGTATTAACACTGGATTATTTTTCATTAGCTCAAGATGCGCTCACGAAACACATCAGTTGTTGATTCTACTGCAAAGAAAGAAAAACCTGGACACACAGCATGAGGAATAAAATCCATGTGCGATCACCAAAGGCTTACCTCAAGTAGATGTGCCAAAATTCCTTGAATCGTGTAGCCTGATGTTACACATTTTTCCTTTTAATGCAATTACCTTTTAAACGATATACCTCCAGTGTGATACCTGTTGCATTCCCACCACCACACAAACACTATATTGCTTCATGCCCACCCATTCATCCCATACTAAGCAGCAGCACTCAAAGTTAAAGGAGAAGTAAGCGATATGGCCCTTTTAGCTAACTTCCTGTCAGCCATTGCAGTTAGCAGTCCCCTCCCTTAAGTCCTTAAGTCACCACCACATGAACACGCAGCCGTCTTCGTCAGATAGTGCTGCGATGGAGAGCAGCGAGTCATCGTTCACGGGGCACAGAGACTCGCCTCTTTATAGCGCTCTGATTGCGTAAAAAGACGAGCGGGATACTCGACAATTTATCTGGCAATTACTGCAAAGCTGAATGACTGGGAGACCTGTGTTATGAACTGTGCATACTGTTTAAATGATTGCTGTATGTATATAGAGTGATTTAACATGTATATTGACAACAAAATATCACTTACTTCTCCTTTAACCCCTAAATCCCTCTCCGGCAGGCCACCAAGACAAGCTGGGCGTGGCCGAGACCAAGCTGCTCCACACGCTGCACTGGATGCTATTGGAGGCGGCCCAGGAGTGCAACCACGAGGCGGGCCTGGGCCATGGCTGGTCGGCGGGGGGCGGAGGCAGCAGCAGCAGCAGTGCCTTCCTCCAGCCAGTGGGGAACCAGGGCTCATCCCCTGGCGCGCAAGGGGCTCCGGGGGCTCCAGGCTCTGGCTCTGCCCTAGGGGGGTCGTCGGGCCCCCAGCACGGAGGCTCCCCACCAGAGGACGACGAGCACACACGCACCAAGCTGTTCCACAAGAGCATGGCCACGGTGGAGCTGTTTGTCTTCCTGTATGCGCCGCTCATTCATCGGATAAAGGTAAACCCGTATACCTGGTCATACGAATGTGGTACTGCCCTGGAGTCATGGAAGAGAAATCCCATACACAGAGTTTTTTCATTGTTACTCTGACGTTTTGAGATAAGGGATAAGATAACATAGACACGTATTTATCCGAAAGGAAATTATTTTGCCAGCTTCCTCCACAATTACAGAAATGATAAAAAATCATACAAAATAAGTGAAATGAAGTGTTATAAAAGAATATAAAAGCACAAAGTGTTACATTTAAAAAAGAAACAGTGCCTCATAGAAATAATAGATATCCTGTGACAAGTCATATTGTACATTAAAGTACTAGTTGCAGGACAGTGACCATAACATTTCATTTTATGATATTTAAACTTGATATTGAATTTGAAAGCACTAAATAAATGCACATAGTAATGAATGAAACATTGTTAGTTATGACGTTAACCTGGGTCTTTTCGATCATACAACGTTTTCCTTTTTTAGAATAGTTCAATGTCATAAGAGAATGAACATCAGTTTCCTTCTAAAATGATTACTGTCTCCATTGCCTCTCCTTCTACTAGCACACACATACATACCCAGGGTCACCCTATATGGTTATTGATCTGTGTATGCAAACAGATACAAGGACACAATTACAGTACTCTTGGGACAGCACCGTGTTTCCTAACTGAAGAATAGATTACTGCTGCTTGTGAGTGATCATGTCATAATAGCAGTTTACTTAAAAAGTTAAATTTTACATGTTGCTTCTTGCTTTGAGTAGATTGTGATTGGATAGTAGAAACAAAGGGTGAAATGTGCAGCAATGCTTTCTCTATCCATGAGATTTTAAATGTTTGTATTTTTTAAATTTTTTTATTTGATTTTTAGGAGTCGGACCTGACCTTCCGATTGGCCAGCGGCCTGGTAATCTGGCAGCCGATGTGGGAGCACCGGCAGCCCGACATCCCTGCCTTCACTGCGCTCATCAAACCCGTCAGAAACATTGTAACAGGTGAAACTAAATCCTTACTCCCAGCCATACATGTACCTTTAAAGGTGCAGTGTGAAGAATTTATTGGCATTTTTTCAGAACAGACCCAGTAGAAATGGGGAAAATAGTATACATATACTGTATGTACATTTTTATGAGTGTATGATCACTTGAAAATGGAAGTTGTTGTTTCTTTTATTTCCTTAGAATGAGCCTTTTATATCTAAATAGGAGCAGGTCACCCTTCAATGTTGCACCTCCATGTTTCGGCCATTTGTGTTTTTATTGTGGGTGTCCTGGGGAAATGCACCTGTTGGATGAGGAAAAAAAATAATATTGTGGAAAGACCTGAGGCAATGGTGGATGATTCCATCTTTCGAAACTAGCCTCTTCTCCTTGAAGGCAGTTGTATTTTCAGTAATTGTTTTTGATTAGAACCTTTTTATATGCCAGTAAATATTCCAGTATTACACACTGCGCCTTTTCAAGAGTTCATCTGTTTGTATTTGTATCGCGATTGACACATGTAATCTGCTCCCGCCATGTCTCACACAGCCAAGAGGAACTCCCCAGTCAACAACCAGTGCAGCCCCTGTGGATCTGGCAACCCTGGTCCCATGGTGAGCCAGATCCCCCCCCCCCTTGTTGATTGAATGTGTTCAGGGGCAAGATGCTTCTCTCCTAACATCCCCCCTGAGGCTAGCTGCTAATTTTCCATTAGCACCGGCCATGTGGGAGCATTAGCTATAGTTAGCCAGGTTTACCATAGACTCCCCTCAACCCCCGACCCCTCATGAGCCTTTAATTATCAGCCTGTCTTTAGTTTGTCTCTGTCTTTCAAACCAACATCAGTCCATCTCCTTCTCCACCCAACAGGGATTCCAGGTGGTTTGCGAAGCCACCCAATCGGATTCCTCCTCCCCCTCGGCCGGAGAGCAGAGCTGTCGCCGTGGTAACTCGGTGGAGAAAGGCGGCCCTTCCTCCCAGCCGCAACCCCCAGCCCCACCGGTCAAGGGCCCTTCCAAGAAAAAGTGAGCACTGTTTAATCAATTTAAACCTCAGGAAAAAAATGCATTTGGTTATGTAAGCGCTGTTGATTTTTTCGACTTGGGGGGGGGGGGGGGGGGGTTGTGTTCAGGCTTAATGCGCGTTCGGGCCGGCCATAAAGCAGCAGGGGGGTAGAGGTGTCATAAAAAGTGTAAATGCAAAAACGCCCCTACGGATGGGAGGTGTGAACATGATAAATCCCAAAGGACACTTTTAAACCCAACGTTCTCTTTCCTCCTAAGTGTGTGGTCACATCTGATCTCACACTTAAAAGTAAATAATGGTTTGTGCAAAATTGCTGCAGTGATGTTGAAAAAAACTCAATAGAAACAAGAGAAATACAGAAGAACAAGTGTACAAACTACAACTGTGCATTACCTAGCAGAGCTTAAAGGCAGAATCACGCACAATTACAGTAACATTTCTGCATTTTTGGCTGTAATATACCGTCAGTTTCTCATAATTGTTAATGTCTGAAATGTGCAAGAAAGTAATTATCTGTCAAGCCTGAAATTTGACACCGAGAAGGGTGCATATACACAATAATGGATTAAACAAAATATGAATTTTGATTTGATTAATCCCAAATAATTGTAATTCACAGGAAATATCGAGAAATATATTACCTAATTGGTGTGCTGTTGATGTACACGATAAGAGATAAGTAGAGATTGTCTTATGCAGCAGAATATGCCCATGGTTTTCACTAAAAAGAATCTTAAGTGAGTGACATTGAAAACCATAGAGTAGATTCATACCGATCATTATATAAATACACTGTTTTCACAAAAGCTTTCACACATTATACATTTTCCCGTGACACACCCGGGAAGCCATTGCTGGTTGAAGCGGTGCAATGATTCGTAATGTGAGCCGCACTGACACAGGGCTGGTGGCATCATCTTCTTGATAGCTAAACATTTATCCCGGCGGCGGCTGTCACACTGAACACACACACATACACACACACACACACAGCACAGCTTGCTACGATAGCTTGTGAGAGTATACAAATAGCTCCTCCTTCCACAGTGCAATTTGTCGCCCTAAGCGGTACTGTCACACACACACACACACACACACACACACACACAGCCTTGTATTGCATGTGCATTAGATCCATCTGACATTTGCCCACAAACCCTGGGTAATTATGTTGAAGTAATGTGCTACATGTCTAATGCTGGCAGTGCCCCTGGCCCTGGCCTGACAAGGCCTTGCCAGATCTGGTTCTGGCCCACTGCAGGCCTGGCATTGTTTGGACTGCACTGCCAGACTAAAGCTCAACCTGTGCTCGCTTGGGCACAGACAAGGCAGCTTTAACCACCAGGAAATGGTATCTTTCCAAACTAAATTAGATCAATAAACATTACAAACCAATTGCTGCCAAGAAGAGCTGTTCACATGGCGATGTATTGGTCGGAATATGATCTTATCCGGGTTGATATTGGAGTATTGCTGTGCATGTAAACTCGGCCAGTGTTATCCTCACCTAGATCTAACGTGAGGTCCAAGATCTAAGTGTATAGCAACGCCTGGAACCACTTCCAGCTTCATCTCAATCTAAACAAGTCATGCTCTCTATGGTGATCCCTCTGACAGCCAGCAACTGACTGCAGATCAGAATAAGCCCCCTCCTCCACCCCCGACACTAGTTATATCCTCAAACACCAAAGGGTTTTAGAGCAGTCACATGGCAACGAAGGAGCAGAGAGAGATTTGTAATATCCCATTGTTTCGTAGCACACTCTCAATAATGAAGGATTAATTATAGCTTTCAAGTGTTTGTGGTCTGGAATATGTATGCTGCCGTGTCTGAAACGCGCTGCATAGGAAGCAAGAAATGTTAGCAGGGAAAGGAGAAGTGAATGTAGATAAGCTGTACAGCAAGATAGATGTGTGACATTTTCATAGCATTTGACTGTGAGAAGGAATTTATGTTGCACTTCCAAGTTGTTGGATTCCTACTTTAGGGATCTAGAGAGGACGTACCTCTGATTTCAGATCTTCTCATTAGACACTGTCACAGGTTATATAAATATATTTAATAAATATATACTGTGTATATATATATATATATATATATATATATACTCCTACACCTCTTTACCAGATATAATGATTTATGCCATTAGGTCTCTGTGATTAATGCAGCTTCTCATCCTGTTGTGCTGTCGATGCTGAGGCAGTTTCCATGGCAACCACTGCCTGCTGCATCTCTCTCTCTCTCTCTCTCTCTCTCTCTGAGGGGCCTGGGGTGACTGTCGTCACTCGGTCTCCGTGGCAACCTGACACAACAGCAGTAGGCAGTGTGTGTGTGTGTGTGTGTGCGTCGGCTAGACAGTGAAATATGATACAGCCTCCCTGCGCTGTCCACTCTCCGAGTGATTCATGTAGATATCGACCATCTCTTCCTGCTCCATTTATTACAGTGGCTAAGATTAAATGCCTTACATTGTCTCTCTCTCTCTCTCTCTCTCTCTCTCTCTCTCTCTCTCTCTCTCTCTCTCTCTCTCTCTCTCTCTCTCTCTCTCTCTCTCTCTCTCTCTCTCTCTCTCTCTCTCTCTCTCTCTCTCTCTCTCTCTCTCATGGTATATCATTATGCTTCTCCACAGTATGGGAGCGCTTTATACGCTCACCAGCCACTGACCTTCATTCCAGCTTATTTATAGTGGACTCACGTACTGTAGAGGCTGATGCTTGCAGGGCGGCTCTGCCCTTGTTTACCATCCTCCTTTAATGCATTATTAATGAAGCGATGTGGCAAGGAGTTGATGACATATATACCGTAATAGGAAAAGGCCCTGACATAGTGTGATTGTTGTGTATGTAGTTTGTGGTGTGTAACAGTGCTGACAAGGATCAAAATTATGTTAAAGGCATTCCTTCATGAACCCTGGTATAACTATTGAGTTGCCAATTCACTTCTAATTCCTCTAAATTACCTCCTAATTTGCCTTCCACAATTGCTTTGCTTCCATAACCATATATTCCATGTCTTAGTTTTTTTTAAATGCGCTTTTCAACACACACACACACACACACACACACACACACACACACACACACAGATTAACGACTAGCTTCCTTTAGACATCATGTTGGCTGATCACATCCGTGTCTGTTCGGACTGAAGTGTCTTTCACCGAATTCGAGGGTATATGAGAGTTGGCTATTAAAAACCCCTCTCCTCCCCTTTTGTCAAGGACTTCTGCCCCTGCCGGCCTGCCTGCGTCCCTGGCCCAGCAAGCGCGCTACGCCACCTACTTTGACGTGGCGGTGCTGCGCTGCCTGCTACAGCCCCACTGGACCGAGGAGGGCGTCCACTGGGCCCTGCTCTTCTACCTCCAGCGGCTCAGACACATCCTGGAGGAGAGGCCCGAGAGACCCCCGGAACCCCTGCTCACTCCTCTGCCCCGCCCGCGCAGCAGCTCCATGGTGGCAGCCACGCCATCGCTGGTCAACACACACAAGACGCAGGTATAGGTCAACAAAAGATTTGACACTTAAAAGTCTTTATATGACTGTTGCTGAACATACATATACAACACTTGTTGAGATGTAATAAGTTCAAAAACAATCTGCCAATGGCACACGTGAGAATTCACCTGTTAAGATTTCTCGGAATTAGATGCAGTAGTAGTTACTAGTAATAGGAAGAACTTTTGTCTCGTAGTCTCTTGTTGTCTCTTGTTAGGTCATTTGGGTCTTATATTAAGTGCCATGGGTACTTTTGACTAGATTTAGACCTGTATCCTCTGTTGTTTTTTGCAGGATATGAGTCTGAAATGCAACGAAGAGGGAAAATCTCTGAGCTCAGAGACCTTTGCCAAGGTTTCTCTGACCAACCTCCGTCGATCGGCAGTCCCCGACCTCGCCTCGGACCTGGGCATGAATATATTCAAGAAGGTGAGAGCCACACATCTTAAAGTTGTTGTAGTTAGCTGGGTCAAAAGCATACATGACTTTACTGATTCAATGATGTGACACTGTAATTATGTGACAAAGTGTGCTCATAGTTTAAGGCGAGAAACTGCAGGTGAATTTTTTTTTTTTTTTTAATTGTAATGTGCAATTTGGTAAAGATCTAACTTATCCTGTTTACATTTTCATCTCTTTGAATACCAACAATCTAGATGTTAGATAAAACTTAATTTAATTTAATTTTCACAACATATTAGTGTCCAAAGGTTTAACTAAACAGATTTCAGATACAGCCTTTTTTCATTTTATATATAAAAAAATACTATGTACAGGCCTTAAAAATGCATTATCGGCATGGTTTTAAATTGATAAAAATCTTGTGTTAAGATAATGGCCGTTAAAGATGGTTGTATAGGAAAACTAAACAGACGCAAACAGATAAGGTTTGGTAAAATAAACACCTAAATGTCAGATGACATGTTATGGAAACAATATAGACCAACATTTCAAAATTGACCTTGGTTAAAAAACATTGTTTTTGCCTGCAGTATCATGCCTTATAGTTAGTCTTACATGTTTAAAGTAAGAATACCAGAACTCAACTACACCAACTATCCCAAATAAATACAAATAGCATTAGACAACACATTTTGAATGCCTGTCTTTTCAGTTCAAGAACCGGCGTGAGGACCGTGAGAGAAAGGGCTCCATCCCTTACCACCAAGCGGGGAAGAAGCGTCAGCGGCGTATGGGCGTTCCCTTCCTGCTCCACGAGGACCACCTGGACGTCTCCCCCACACGCAGCAACTTCTCCTTCGGAAGCTTCTCGGGCCTGGGGGACGACCGGCGTGCGCTGGACCGCACAGGCTGGCAGGCCACCATCATGGGTAGGCTAAGACACCGCATGTCACCACAAAATATGTCACCACAAAATTGCATGTCACCACAATGCACAATAGGTTGGTGACATATTGTTTTTTTAGAGGAGGCATAGTAATAATCCCTAACTTAATTTCTATTTACATATTTCAGTAGTTCAGCATTGTTCCTAGTTCAACCTGATATATTCCTCCATTGCGCTACCTTCTAGGCAAATTCACACGGAGAGGCAGCTCAGACATGGCCGCCGACGCAGACAGCCTGAGCGCCAAACACTCGCACTCCCATCACTCCCTGCTCCGAGACATGCCCGACCATTCCAACAGCCACGGAGACAACACCGTCAAAGAAGGTGAGGAGGAATTTCAAAATTAAACTGGGCCTACAGGGCTATCTTAAACAAGGACCGAATTGTAGACACACACACACACACACACACACACACCCAATAGGAATCTTAGGCTATTATTTATTCCCATAGACTTAAAGATCTTGTATGTTAGCATCAGGAAAAGTAAAACAGAAAATAACTATTTTTTGATAGGAAAGTTCAAGTACTGTCAGAATGCAGCAGTGATTGAGGTCAATCCAAGTTGATATAAAACACTCCATGCAAGTCCCACAGAGGCTGGCACAGTGCATGAGATGTATCAAACATTAATTTTTTTTTATGAAAATATACAAATACAAACAACAATCATATCGCAAACCGTCAGCTACACTAAACAGCAGATGCTGCCGGCTCCACAGAGACCTGCCGAGCAGAAATAGGACAGGATTATATAAGTGTTATATTCCTGTGACAATGCTAATTTACATACAAATAACAGAGCTGCTTTAAGACTCCGAGGCACACTGCTTCAAATGCATGCTATTTTTTTTTTTTATAGAGATAATTTCATTCTCAATAGAGGTTTACTGAGAACAAAAGAAAGAGATAATTATAGAAGAGGGCTGATTCTGACTTGATCTCTAGAATAAAATGAAAAGGAAATGAAGGAATAAAATCCATGCACGATCACAGAGGACTTATTTCATGTAGATGCGCCGACAGTGTTGTTGTAATTACTCAGAAAATCTCCTTATTGGGGAGACAGAAGTTACGCACTAGCTTTAAAAGGTTAATTTGGGGGGTGGGGGGGGTATAGAGAAATTGAGTAGAAATTAAAGTCAAAGATGCTGCAGTTGAAAAAGTTCAAAAAAGACAAAATCGAACGAAAACACATTTTCTCTACATGTTATTCCTAGTATTGAATAATTATATCACCATAAGTCAAAACTAAATTATTTTGAGGCACCTGGAAGCAAACATAAGACAACAACATGCTTGTAAAGCAAACTGTTGGCCCTGCTGCAGTGAAACAGTAACTTTTCAGGAAGCTTTCTAACTTCAAACAGTGTCCCAGGGATCACATTTTCCTGTGTGGTATGTTTGTTTATTCAGTTATGAGAGTATACCTTAGAAAATGTTCTCTTCTGTTGACACACCCAAAGTTACGTGGTGCAAAAACTATCGTCCAGCGTCCAACTCTTCCCTCTCACACACCCTCCCACAGTGCGGTCTCAAATCTCCACCATCACCATGGCGGCGTTCAACACCACAGTGGCGTCCTTTAACGTGGGCTATGCTGACTTCTTCACCGAGCACATGAAGAAGCTGTGTAACCCGGCGGCGGTGCCCGAGCTCCCCATCGAGCCGCTGGCCTGTGCCAACCTGCCGCGCAGCTTCACCGACTCCTGCATCAACTACTCCTGTCTGGAGGAAGGCGAGAACATCGAGGGCACCAACAACTTTGTGCTGAAGAACGGCATGCTGGACCTCACTGTGAGTGTGTGTGTGCGTGTGTGTGTGTGTGTGTGTGTGTGTGTGTGTGCGTGTGTGTGGAGGGGGGAGGGAGGGGGGAATTGAATTGTATGCTTTTCCTTGTAATTTTTCTTTTGATGGATCTAAACAATTTCTCATCTGCCTTTCCTACAGGCGGTGTTGCGGGCTCTATATGCCGTCCTGAGCCACGACATCAGCTCCAGGATCTGCGACGTGGCGCTCAACATCATCGACTGCCTGCTGCAGCTGGGCGTGGTGCCAGGCATGGGCAAGAAGCTGTCCAAGGCAGAGGACAAGGAGAACCAGGACTCACGCGCCAAAGACTCCATGGGCCAGGGCCTTGGAGCAGGAGGCGGCGCCCAGGGAGGAGGCTCTCTCCCTGGGGCCGGCGGAGGGGGAGGGGGGGATGGAGGTGGTGGTGGTGGTGGTGGGGGAGGGGGCAGTGGTGGAGGGGGCAGCGGTGGAGGGAGCGGGCAGGGCAGCAAAGATGACGTGAAGAATAACAAGGAGAACGATAAGAAGGTGGGTGTGTATTCTGTATTTTTGTATTAGCTTCTGTCTGTCTAATTTTTTTATTTCTGAAATCAAAAAACTTGATAATGAATTCCATGCCACCATTGCACGATAATACACTGACGTGTGTGTGTGTGTGTGTGTGTGTGTGTGTGTGTGTGTGTGTGTGTGTGTGTGTGTGTGTGTGTGTGTGTGTGTGTGTGTGTGTGTGTGTGTGTGTGTGTGTGTGTGTGTGTGTGTGTGTGTGTGTGTGTGTGTGTGTGTGTGTCGTTAACCATGAACAGGAAGAGGGCTCGGGCTTGACCACCCACCGCCTGGCTCTGACCATGCTGATAAAGATAGTCAAGTCCCTGGGCTGTGCGTACGGGTGTGGAGAGGGACACCGCGGACTGTCCGGAGATCGCCTCAGAATGCAGGTCAGCACTCAGCCGCCCCTTACTCTGTGTATGTGTTCACTTTCCACAAATCAGTGCAGTTTGCGACGGCCCGATGTGTTTTAATTATTGACCGTATTGCTCCTTTAGCGGGCTAAAAGTTTAATGACACTGAAATGAATCCTGCCGGGGTGCTGGGCTGGGCTTTTAAGGCCAGAACACTGCATGTGAAAAGGACATTTTTAACTCTAAACTTAACGGTTTAGTCAAATAAACGCCTAATTGTATGTGTTTGACCTTTTATTTATACAAGTATGAAAGAAGACTTACAAATAGCCAAAAATCACAAAATTGACCAGTTCTTCTTAAAGCTATGTTTTTGCCTGCAGTGTAGCATATTGCGTTTTCATTCTCTCATTCTCTGAGTTATTCTTAAAAAAATCAAGCCATCCTCCAAAACATTGCTTTTTTTTGCCCCTAATATGTATTCCTATGATTATCTTTTCAGGCGCAGAACTGCCTGACCAGCCTGTATAAACTTGACAAGCTGCAGTTCCGACAGACAATGCGCGAGTACGTCAACAAAGACTCTCTAAATAACATTGTGGACTTCCTCCACGCACTGCTGGGCTTCTGTATGGAGCCCATCACCGACAGTAAGTATGTGGCGGGCCTTCTTCTGAGGGAGACTGGACGCACCTCGTTAGCGCGCAGAGAAAGCATCTGCGCTGATTGCAAATTCACAACGGGGAATGCATTAGGTATTGAGCAACACTGGTTTTGACTGCTGATACGATTTAGGTTAGGACTGATGCAGCAAAAAGTAAATAGTATGTGCAGTAGGGCTGGCTGCAACTTAGGATGTTTTTTTACCATCCTAAATTGCTGAATTTAGTTTTTGGGTGTTCAAGTCCATTCTTTGAAAGTGTTGTTTTGGCCGACCAACAGTAGAAAAAAATCAAAGGTTTTGAATTTAGAATGATGGAGAAAAGCAGCAAATCCTCCGATCTGAGAACCCAGAAGCAGTGAATGTGTGGTATTATTTCTTGATAAATTGCTGAAACAATTAAGTGATTTTCAAATTGGCTGTCAATTAATTGAGGAATGAATTGGGTCTGCTGTACTGTGCAGATGGTAAGCTCAACTAAACTGCCTTTAACTTTTCTTTAGTTTAAAAATATAACCCTAATAACCTTCAAATCTATAATATTACAACTAAAGGTCTAACATTGGTGCTATTTCATTATAGAGAAGTATCATATTAAAAGGTTTAGTCACGATCTAGTGTGGTTTACAAAGCTGAATTGCACCACCGCTGTCTCACGCCGCACTTCGACCTTGCATTCCAGCGCTATCTCTATATATATCTGTTTTTCCCCCTTTCCTCCTTCCACTTGTCTCCACTTGTCGTCCTCCTTCCTGCTTCCATCTTCCCCTCTTTTTTCTCCATCCACTTCCAACGAGCCTGACTCCTGTCTTCCTTTACTCACTCACTCATCCATTCTGTACACTTGCCAATCCAAAGCTTTGCCCCATTTTGCATCTCTGCTCAATCGGCGGCTTTATTGCTGAGCATTGAGACACATTGTAGTATATGCCAATTCAGTTTTTGTACTGAAATTTGAATTATTTCGTGCTCAGTTTACTACAATCAGCGCAGCAATAATATCGTACACAATACCGTTGGCAAGTTACTGAACCGATGACTGGTTTAATTCTCAAAGTGAATAGGGCACCCTCGTTTTTTGGTGTGTCAATCTGTGTGTGTGTGTGTTTACGTATCCAGTTCGCCTCCTTCCTTCCGGAGGGTGGGGTGCCAGGTCCTTTTTTATTTTTTGTACGTTCATGTCTGTGCTGGCCTTGATGTCAATCAACTTGTGCCCCGCCTCTTTTCTCTTGCAGAGTACGGCAGTGCAGGTGAGAGGTCCAGGAGGGCGAAAAAAAGAAACATCGGTAGATACCCACGATCAATAATCCAATGAACAGCTAATAACACAAAGCAATAAAATGAATATCCACACCCGATCAGAGCCTTCCCTAGACACCGCTTCCATCGCTGCACCCCTCACTCTGTCCGACAAATGAAAAAAACTCGCCTGCAAAATCCAGACTTATGATTTAAAGATGGAGACAGCGGTTCTGGAGAATGCTTGTTGTCAAAATCCCTTTTTATCTCAACATCATTGAATATCTCCTCATGTACATACTGTGTGTGCCCTGAAGAATATCTCTTAATAATACTAATAATAGTTAATACTCAGCTTAGGAGAGGAGATATTCACTGATTTTGATGACAAGCATTCCCCAGAATCGCTGGCTCCACCCTTTTTTAAATCTGGTATTTATTTTGCATAGACAAAAAAATCAACTAACTGGACCCAAGAGAACAAGCAGGCTACTGTATGTACTGTATGTATTTATAGCAGGCCTTAGTCAGTTGCATGTCTTCCTTACCCCCCTACCCAGAATCCTTTTCAGTTTGCTTCTCCCACATAAAGCTTTATGGACCCTTTTCCTTTGCCCCCGTCCACCACTCCCCTTTCTGTTGTCGGGGCTCGATGTTTAATACCGAATCTGGTCAGCTGTCAATACTTCCCCTCCCCCCCCCCCCCCTTTCCTTGTGACTAAACCATCCACTGTGTGAACCGCTACCTCCATGTTGCTTCCAGACAAGGCGGGCTTTGGGAACAACTTCACCACGGGCGACAACAAGTCGGTGGCTCAGACTATGGAGGCGGTGGTGGTGGGCTGCATGTTCAAGTCACTCATCACCCGCTGTGCGTCCACCACGCACGAGCTGCACAGCCCCGAAAACCTGGTGAGTGCTGCTATGTGTGTGATCATCAGTCCTGCTGTCTCCTAGGGCTGTGACGAATAACCGCAATACCGCCAATAACATTACCGCGGGGTGGCGTCATAACCAAGATCATAGTTTTGTTTTTCTTTTTTTTTATCAAATATTTATTGATTTATAGCAAACATACAACAGAGATATGAGACAGACGACGAGATGAAACAGGTCTACAAACCCCTCCAACCCAGAGGACTTGCAGACAAATAATGCGTTATAGTAATCATTTTACACTTTCCGCGGCATCAGCTAAAGTATTCAAGTTTGGTTTTGCACCATGTGATCTTCCAACCGACTGTTCCATGTTGAGAATGTCCAAGATCATAGTGGATTTTGTAGTTACAGTAGCATATAGGCCTGTGCTTTGTATGAAACATATACGTATATTTTAAATGTGTCATCAACTTTCTTCCATTATATATCATATATGGATTCAGACTATCCGATTTCATCTTGCAGTTGAATAATTGATGGCTCGTTTCCAACTGAGCCTAAAGAACTATCACTTACTCTGCCTTTGTTAATGCGCTGTGTCATACATGATGAATTGACCATGAGCTGTACTTAATCTCACTATAGTACCACTATACCTCATTCAAACAATTATGGCCAAATTAAATGTATTGCAACATATGTTTATCCATATATTAAACCATTTATTTGAATTTTTCATCTTACCAAAACACCTTATTCTGTAAATGATATGTAAGACCACGCTGTGACACCTAGAAAGCCTCAAGGGGCTGGCGTTGGCTTGTGTACGTTGGCAGAAGTTGGCACACTTTTAAAGGTTGGGTTTGTTATGGCACGGATTCAGTGGCCTCCCACTGACAAGCTGGAGCTCATTTACACCATATAACACTATCCAGGTATGCACCCAGGCTGCATTCCAATACCCAAACTTCCCTGCTTTTAAAGTATGGTAGAAAAAGATGTAGGATGTCCCAATACATGTGGTCAAATGCAGGGAACGCAGGGACGTCTTGTTTGACGCTAACTGCAAAGTCAGTTTGAGTCTAGGCCCGATTTCACACACCATTCGACATACACACATCCTTCCATCTCACTTGTTTCTGGCACTCCCCCACCAGGGTCTGTACTGTGACATACGCCAGCTGGTGCAGTTCATCAAGGAGGCTCATGGGAATGTGTTCCGCCGGGTGGCACTGAGCGCGCTCCTGGACAGCGCCGAGAAGGTCGCCACCACCAAGAAACCTGAAGAGAAGGAAGAGAGCAAACAGCCCGCCCCCAGGAGGTAGCAGCCCAATCGGTGGCCTAGAAATGCTCTCAATTACATCACGTTGTGTCCCTAGTCCAAAACCACATGCCGACTTTATGCCAAATCAGAGCTACGCTTCTCATCACCGCTAGCTGTCTTTTTGTTTTCTTGTGTTTTATTTCTGTCCTGTCTGCATCTGTTTATTTTTTTGGCCTGAGTGACTGATATGTTGTTTATTTGTTTTTAAAAAGAGGTGGCTGTAGCAGTACTGGGCATCACCTTTAAAAAAAAGATGAGACCACCTATGACTTTTATTTCTAATTTTGCATACTTCCTGCATGGTCAAGTTCTGCTTAAAGGATTGCTAGACATGGTTGAAGATTGCCCAGTTTGCAGGTCCTCTAGTCCTCAACATCCACTAGCATGAGATGGGGCTGAATCCCAACCTGCCCCCTCTGGAATTGTTGTTACGTCGTACACACTGCCAATAGACAGACTACAGATCTTTCACTTGTTGCTGTGGAAGTATTGTTTTACCTGACCCCATCATTCAGGCTTCAGAGTTAAGATAATAAATTGCATATTGATATGCTTTACATCTTTTCTATCTACATAGTCCTATATGAATAATTGGATGCATATTATGACCGAAATACTTTTTTCAAGTATATAATATTTAATTAAGGCCGCTTAAGCGTGCACGTTTGGATTCAGCCATTACTGCATCAGTAGGGTTTAGTCGGTGTTTAAATCAGGTGGCCTGAGTGCTCTGTCTGTGTGTGTGTGTGTGTGTGTGTGTGTGTGTGTGTGTGTGTGTGTGTGTGTGTGTGTGTGTGTGTGTGTGTGTGTGTGTGTGTGTGTGTGTGTGTGTGTGTGTGTGTGTGTGTGTGTGTGTGTGTGTGTGTGTGTGTGTGTGTGTGTGTGTGTGTGTGTGTGTGTGTGTGTGTGTGTGTGTGTGTGTGTGTGTGTGTGTGTGTGTGTGTGTGTGTGTGTGTGTGTGTGTGTGTGTAGGTCAGAGGCGGGTGTGTCCGGGGAGAAGGGTCAGGTGTCCAGTGCTGCAGATGAGTGTCGCAGCTACATCTCCAGCAGACCCCCCCAGACCCCCGAACAGTGAGTGTCCACCTCACAGCCTCTCCATATAGCACCATGTACTGTGTGTCCAGTCCAGGCTTCCACCTTTCTGCTTAGAAAAATGAAAAAACTTGTAAACTCTTCATGTTGCTCCTTCTCCCTTTCACAATAAACACACAGGTCGCAGTGTTGTACAGAAAATGACCACAAAATAATTTAACACATTTGTAATTTTTTTTAAAGGTCACCCCTAAATAATGTTTTTCAACATTAATATGGGTTCCCGGTGTGACTAGAGATTCCCAAATGCTGAGAAAAAACAACCCTCTATCTTTATCTCCCCTCGTGATGTCATAGGGGGAGAATCCAGGCCCCTTTCTTTATCAACTAACACTACCTCCACCTATGTTAAGCCAAAACCCCCAGATCCCCCTGAATCAAACTAGCAGTTAGATTCAATCTCGCAGTTTCAGATTCAGGGTCAATCGGAGCGGACTGGGCTCTTTGGAAGGCGGGGCTTAAAGAGACAGGCTCTCAAACGGAGCGTTTCAGACAGAGGCTGAAAAGAGCCAATTAAGCACCGGCACTGTGAGAAATAAATTTTTTTTTTTTTGCACACTAAACCGAGAAAACAGTTTCTAGTAGAATCCCAAATTATCGTATTCAACCTTAAACATTAGAATTATATGTGACCTTTAAATGCTAAAGATTCAAATCCCACCTATGTCCCTCCAGTGATGAACAGATCCCGGGTGCTCTCCTTGGCAGGAAGGACTTCTGGAGGAAGATGTTCAAGTCGCAGAGTGCGGCCAGCGACACCAGTAGCCAGTCGGAGCAAGACACGTCGGAGTGCACCACCGCCCACTCCGGCACCACCACCGACCGCCGCTCACGCTCCAGGTCCCGGCGCATTTCGCTACGCAAGAAACTCAAGCTGCCCATCGGTAAGAACGCTGCAGATCATAATTCAGCACATCGCCTCAGGATAATCCCCCTCCAAATTTTTTTTTTAACCTACAATTGTTCTTTTTTAGAGGCAGAACTCAAAAATACATCAGGTAATTTCAACCCAACATTTCTGATTGTCATTGTCGTTCAATGACAATCAGAATTTCCCCCGGAGCGGTACTATCACTATCACCAATGTTTGCGTTACATAAAACTCCCCTTTGCATTGGCACACAGATTTGAATCCAACCTTTAAAAAAAATATACATTTAATGAAAACAAAGCTACCAAATCATTATTTTTTTATCATTAATCAGATTGAGTGACAGTATGTATTTCCGTGACCATACTTCATTGCATTTGCTGTCCCAGCTGTCACCTTGAAATTCACTTGTGTTTTTTTGTGCGTCCGAACATTGGAGAGGCCATGTCACTTCATCTCTTTGGTCTGTTTTGTGCCCACAGCATGCCGTGGGACCGTTCGCCTTCCACTCACTCTCTCTGTCTTACGTATGTGGATGTGGGAACCATCTTCACGCATTATTCCTGTCATGTTTGTCCTTGTGTTGGTCATCTCTCCCAGTGTGCACGCTGTTTCAGGACCTGGGTCTAATTGTATTTGCAAATTGTTTATGAGATGGTTTAAGGGCGCTGCAGAATTGGACATTTTTATGCAGTTTGTCATATACTTTTTCTTCACAGAAAGCTCTGAAAAAAGTTAAGACCCCACTCTAATTGATCAGAGTTTTACTATTTATAGGTATTATGAATAGATAAATCTCAGGTAAATTCATTACAGTCATTTTCATATGAATTAATCCATGATGAATTTTTCTTAGGAAACTCTTAACTGGAGATATTCAAAATTAGGTTTATTTTCTTAAACAAACTAGTTAAACAACCGGAAACAAAATACTCCAAATGCTGCCCAGTGTGCATTTCATAGGTACTATATGTAGAATTATATTTAGTAGAACATATTGCCATCCCTTCTGACAACTTATTTCTCAGCTCCACTGCTTTTATAACTGCTTTCTGCTTTTTATAGGACAGTACTCTCCACTTCCTCCATCTGGTATCTACTTCTGTTTGAACATAACATGAAAGTGTGTTTGCAAATGCCTCTCGACCATGGTCTGTCCTTGAAGTTGTCTTATTAAAAGCATCAAAGTTCTGTACCTTTTTTTTTGTAACTGTTTTTGAATGTCTGTGAGTTTAAATCCCCTTATCGTATGTGACCAGCAAATGCTGTCATTAAACCCGTGTGTGTGTGTGTGTATTTGTCTTCATAACCCCAGTGTGTGCAGTACATTTGTGGACTCACACCGTCCCTTTTGCTCTATAGTATGGGTTTTACATGTGCATTTTGTATTTTATTCAATTCTTTTCAGGCAACTGGCTGAAGCGTTCGTCTCTCTCTGGCCTGACTGACGGTGTGGAGGACCTGCTGGATATCAGCTCAGTGGACCGGCTGTCCTTCATACGTCAGAGCTCAAAGGTACCATAGTGTATTTACAGTTCATTTGTCATTTTTCATGCAATTTTTTTAAATGATTTTAGAAACAGTTATACAGTATGTACATGTTGTTGTTGTGGTTGCAGTGGTGGGTTATCCCATCTAGCTTCTTGTCCTTGAAGGCAGCTTCTGTAAATTCTTTGAACACACCGTTATTGCAACACTTACCTTTTTTAATGGATTACATCAAATATGAAACAAACTAATTATTGAGAAAATCTGCTGAATGTGGGTGTCTGGCACCAATTGCCTGTAAGAAAACCTGAGCTTTTTCCTTCTATTTTTGTTGGTGTTAGTTTTTATTTGAATTGGCCTCTTGCCTGCCAGACTATATATTTTATGTGTGTGTCTCAGGTGAAGTTCACCAGCGCTGTGAAGCTGTCGGAAGGCGTGGCAGTGGGGCCGGAGTTCGGCAGGGACGAGGAGGAGAATTTCTTCAAGCGGCTCGGTAAATGGAGGTCTGGCAGGAGGAATCCATCCAAGCTTCACCACACAGAAGAGAAAGATGGTAGACCTCCCCCCACCCTGGGGTGCCCCCCCCCCACCCACGCCCCCATCGTCCTTTTGTCTAGTCCTCTCTCTCTCTCTCTTTCTCTCTCTCTCTCTGGCCCTGCCTCTGTATTGTTCCGTGTGGTGTCTTGTCTAGCCTCGCCAGTCGTGGTCTGTTGTCCCGTCCTCCCATTCTCCATGTCAGCTCTTGCCGTACAGCTGCCTGCCACTGTTAGACCAAATGCATTATATTCTTTTTGAAGATTTTTTCAATTATTAGAATGATTGGCATGATCTTCAAGCTTGCTTCCAAAAAGTTCATGTAAAACAATGCAGTTGTGTGTCACTTTAAGGCAAAAATGTCAAACATTTAAGTAAGGAAATAACACAATCACCCTGTCACAAATAGAAACATTTAAATTACAATATACGATAAGATTAAAAGCATTCACTGGGTCTGGTATGAGAAGTAGCTTACAGTTATAAACCGTTAGTGCCACAGTGGTTGCTGTTAATTATGAATCATTGCTGGTCATATAATGTATGTTATTATCATAAACAGAACCAATTTTCTGACTGTTATCTAAAAGTTAATGTAACATTTTCTATGTAAAACAATTTTCACAAAGTGGTTTTGATTTTGGAATGGCATTTATTGGTGATAATATGATTATTGATGAACAAAAACTGACAGAAGGCCCTGTCTTATTGAAAGCCACATTGTAAAATCCTATTTAAACCTAATAATGTAGCTTATAAAATGCTTTCATGGTACATTTTCTACAATAAATAGAAACCAACTAGATTGCCATGCATGTTCAAGCCAAAAGTGGCATCAATGCAGCGTTTTTCATTGACTTTTGGAAATGCAACACATTCCTTTTACATAAATCGTCACACGTGTCGATTGTTACGTGTCACATTTTGTAGACGACAAGGCCAGACATTCAGATGTGATGAAGAGGAGTGGACTCGGGTCACAATTGGCTTGAGTTATTTATTTATTATTTGCATATTCCAAAATCGATCGTCCTTTTTCCGAAGAACAGCAGATTTTGGCAGAAACAATGAAAAAGTAGAACACTTCGTCTGTGTCTTGTATTACTCTACCTCCCCCTTCTGTCCGTCTATGAAACCATCTTTCTACTGCAGAGCGTATTTCTGTGCTATGTGAAAAGCATGACGCTGTCGGCGCTCTCTCCATCTCTTCTGTGGTGATGTCTGGTGGTATTTTCCAATGCCTGAGTTTCAGTGAAGTGATCAAACAGAATACAGTCCACACACAGCATTCTCCTGTACGGCTGCAGTTACACTTGTCATTTCAATGTGATTTATTATATCCCATTATACGTATGGAAAAAAAAAACACATTCCATGAGAGCTGGAAATTGCCTCACCATCAAATGTGCATGAAAGCTACAGTGCGTAACTTTTTCACATTAACGAATGCAGGGTTAGTTCAAGCCATCGCCAAACAAGTTGACACAATGTTGATATAGCCTAACAGCTCCACAAAACTCTCTCTGTATTTCTCAGTATGGCAGCATTTACAAACCGGTGTGCCCCCCTCCCCCCACCCACCCGACACTGGCGCAGGAGCTCAGAAAAACCCCAAGAATCCATGTGCTCTTGATGACGCTAGTTGATGATAATACCTCAGACTTCCTCATGGGGGCGGCAGAAGTTACACACTATAGCTTAAAGTTCACATTTCGAGGGACAGTTCAAGATAATAAAAAAAAAACTATTCCACTACTAAAACACTAGTATATCCCATGAGATCACACAGTAAATCCAAGTGTTACAAAGGTCGATGGCTGTGTGTCCATCTCCCACTCGGCTTCGTTTGTTGGTGGCTCTTGCAATGTCTATATGTAATTTCTAGTTACACCCAAATATGCTAGTAAAAATATAAAATAAAATGACCTTCACTTGTTCTGTTATACTTCTCTTTCCTTTCTCTTCTTTTTCTTTTCCATCTTTTCTCCTCCTTTTTCTTGTCCTTTGTTCGTTCTCTCCGTCAGGTCCCCAGGGTTTTCAGGAGCGTCTAGCGGCCAGCCAGGAGGCCATGAAGAACAAGAACGTGGTGAATTTGGGCGCTATTCGACAGGGCATGAAGCGATTCCAGTTCCTCCTCAACTGCTGTGAACCGGGCACCATACCTGACGCCTCCATCCTCGCTGCTGCTCTAGACCTGGTATGTTTTTTTATTTATTTTTTAACAATTTTTTTAAAGATATTATTAATTTTTTTAGAAAAACAATTTCCTATATAATAATGATTTTTTTAATGTAAAAATCCATAGTTCATTCATATATTTTTTTAAAACGTGAGGAACCTACATGTGATTGATTGGGACTCCCCCTGCTGGAATGAATGTGATAATGGGATGATGTGTATGTGTATGATGTGTTGCAGTGATTGGGTTGAGAGATTTATAATTCAAGTTTTTGAGTGATTGTCAATGCACGCTGAGGAAGGGAGTCGGCCGAAACGTCTGTCTGGCAGTAAACTTGCAGAGCTTTATTTTATTTTATTTTATTTTATTTTATTTTATTTTATTTTATTTTATTTTATTTTATTTTATTTTATTTTATTTTATTTTATTTTATTTTATTTTATTTTATTTTATTTTATTTTATTTTATTTTATTTTATTTTATTTTATTTTATTTTATTTTATTTTATTTTATTTTATTTTATTTTATTTTATTTTATTTTATTTTATTTTATTTTATTTTATTAATACTCATTACATTCAAACATGTAATAGCATTAATGTCCTAAAAACGCCTGACATTCAAATCTATCGTCTACTTTTTTTTTTTTTTCCTTCTTTTTTTTCAGGAAGCTCCAGTGGTAGCGCGGGCCTCCCTCTTCCTTGAATGCGCCCGATTCGTCCACCGCTGTAACCGTGGCAACTGGCCGGAGTGGATGAAGGGCCACCACGTGAACATCACCAAGAGGGGTCTGTCCAGGGGCCGGTCCCCTGTCGTGGGCAACAAGAGGAACCAGAAGCTGCAGTGGAACGCTGCCAAACAGTTCTGCCAGTGGGGAGACGTGAGTTAAAAGATCTCTGAAAAAGCATCTCATTGGCTATTGATTATTGATTTATAATATGGCTACATGATAGGCTTTGTATATGTTTTATCCACTCAGGCCATCGGTACAAGGCTCAGTGAACTGTGTCACTCTGACAGCGAGAGCCCCGCAAATATCCTGGGTTATATTTTTGACGAGGAGACCAAACGGCGAATGAGGAAAGAAGACGAGGAAGAGGATTATTTAGACGACAGTGAGTGACAGAGGATGACCGATGCCTTAACAACACCTCTTTAGGGAACATGGTTTCATTAATATTTATTATATATATATATATATATATATATATATATATATATATATATATATATATATATATATATATATATATATATATTCTATACTCTATTTCAAATTAGAATTTTTTTTGAAAAATATTCTATGAATATCATTGCACAAATGTGTGTCATGTAATGTAAAAACATCAAGAACAAGACAAAGATATTTTAATCCTTCAACCGGATTGTTTGATTGATTTATTCATTTCTTTTTATCAATTCCCATCCCCAAAGACACAGTCAATCCCACCAAATGCGGCTGCCCCTTTGCTCTGAAGATGGCCGCCTGCCAACTGCTGTTGGAAATCACCACTTTCCTGCGAGAGACCTTCCCCTGCTTACCTCGCCCGCGCGCCGAACCTCTCGTGGTCAGTAGTAATGTGTCCCATCGTGTGTGCACTTTCTCTCCTCACTGTCAAGCTATTGTTAATCAAAATGGATCAGTAGACAGTAAGAAAAATAATAAATTAAAATAGCACTGAATGTGTAGTCCTATATGTATATTTTCAAAATAATGCAACATTATAATCTGGAACATAAAAATTTATTTTATTTCCATTTTATTTCTGAATAGGGACGATGCAGTTTTACAAAGTTCCAAAAAAAAAGAATTGAACTGATGTCCTGCACAGAGAGTTTATAGCTTTCCCTTATGTACTACCTGTGTCCCTTAAACTTAATCAACATACAAAGCCTTCATTGATCAACATATTAAAACCATAACACACTACAGAATACAATAGAATACACATACAACAACACACACACTGTACTAGATTTTCACATTACGCAAGTATGCTAAAAATGGGTACAGGCTTGTTTTGCTTTTAGCCAGTTTTTAACCTTTGTTGTGAACGACTTTATACGCGTTGTTAATTTGATTTGATGTTTGGCTGTAGGATCTGGACAGCTGCCGCCTGCGTCTGGACCCCGAGCTGGGTCGCCACAGATACGAGCGGAAGATCAGCTTCGCCGGGATCCTTGACGACGAGGACGGCCACGACTCGCTCCACAGCAGCAGCCACACGCTCAAGTCTGACACCGCCTGCGATGACAAGAAAGCCCAGGAAGCCCAAGGTGAGGCCCCGGGCTCATGCACAGACATGTATGTTTTACTCACTGCTCTGTCTGCTATATTATAACTATTAATGAGTCAGATGATCTATCCCCATTGCCCTCCTCCCCAGCGCCCATCCGCAAGATCCGTATCGGAGGCTCCCGGCTGCTCCAGATCAAAGGAGCCCGCAGCTTTCGGGTGAAGAAAGGCGGTTCCCTGTCCTCCATACGCCGCGCCGGGAGTCTCAAGAGCACCAAGATGCCCCGGCAGGATTCAGAGTCCGAGAACGACGAAGGGCTGCTGTCCCAAACGCAAAGCAGGGACACTGTCACTGACATAGGTGATATAACAAAACCCATGTGCATTGTCTTAAAGCTACAGTTCGTAACTTTTTTTTCATACAGTATAAATGAATGTGAGCTACATCCAAGCTCAAGGTATAAAATCCATGCGTAATCAAGGGTTACGCACTATATCTTTAAGGATTACCTCATGTACATGTGCCGACAGTGTTGTCAAAATTCCTTGTGGGTATGACAGAAGTTAAGCACTATAGCTTTACGTTGTTAACATATGCCTTCAATTCCACATGTCCTCATGTCGCTCTGTTATTAAAAGATAAAATGGCTTATTTCTTAAACATTTGCATGTTGTCATTTGCTGTTGCAGGCAGCCCCTTTAGCACCAGTGAACCCAGCATTGAACCAGAAGGCCAGGGCTCGGCAGGAGCAGAGGAAAACTACCACCGCAACATGTCCTGGCTCCATGTGCGTCCTTATACAGATTTGGTCAATTGGTTGAACACATTTGTGCATTCAAGCGTGGCTAAGCGATGGAGAAAAGCTGTGATATGTATGTTAGTGTTTAATATGTGTGTTCTACCTTCCAACACACTCACTCCCCCCTCTCTCTGCAGATTATGATCCTGCTATGCAACCAGCAGAGCTTCATCTGCACCCACGTGGACTTCTGCCACCCGCGCTGCTACCAGCACCACAGCCGCTCCTGCGCCCGCCTGGTGCGCGCCATCAAGCTGGTCTACGGCGAGACAGTGGACAGCCTGCGAGAGGACAGCGACTCCAATGGTAACATCGGGGCACGGGCCAAGAAGACCAAAGAGGTGGGCTTTCACACAACTACGAACTAGATCTATTCTGTTTTTAAACGTATTGTAGTTTTTTTTTTTGTGGTGGTGTGAGTTTATGAAAGTCCTCCCATGCCTGTGTTCAGTGTTCAGACAAGTCTTGCCTGAGGACCCCGTCCATGAAGAGAAGACCCAACGGCCCCAACACAGAAGGGAAGAAGGATACCGGCATGCTCAAGTACATCCGCAACCAGGTGAAGTATAGAGTTTCTTCAAGCAGAGTTTTTCTTGCACTTCATAAAAAAAATGAATAGACAGTAAAGTAATCATTCCAGCATGCTGCATGGTTGGTTGTGAAAAAAAGCAGAATTTGAATTATTTGTGAATTTTCCATGCTTACCTACCTACCTAGTAAAAACTGCTCCAGGGGCGCTGTACTGCGGCTGACCCTGCGCTCTGACCCCCTCCGAAGTGTGGTAACTTGAGAGGGGATATGCGAAAAGACGAATTTCAATGTGCCTCGTGTACAACTGACAAATAAAGATAACTTAACTTAACTTACTAATAACGTACGTACTTACCTAAGAAGAGATTATTTTAACCTTATTTGTGTATTCACACACTTCCTCTTACTGCATAATGTAACATGGTTTGTCAATCAGTTCTTACCTGTATGTTTATTTTTTTGTTTTTTTGTTATTTCCCCCAGGTGATGAGCTTGTCCCCGGCCCCGCTCTCTCTACTGATCAAGGCGGCTCCCATCCTGACTGAGGACATGTACGGAGACATCCAGCCGGCGGCCTGGGAGCTGCTGCTCAGTGTGGATGAACATATGGCGGCCGCTGCTGGTGAGTCGCCTATCAAGGTCGCTTTGCCCTTCAAAAGTCCCTCATTTAAGGTTATGAACGGGTATGATTAGTCTATTTCTGTCCTTTTGTCAAATCACACTTTTTGCCATCCTTTCGGCTTTTTACCTTAACCACTTTCCGATTTTTCCGATTTTGTTTATTTAAAACAGGGACCATTGCATATTTATGAACATTTACGTGGCAATATGCTAGATTGAAGCCAGTAGCTAATTTCCATCCCTGGTCCCTTTTGACAAGTGGATCAAACCACAACACCATCAATCAATCAAATAAATAAATAAATAAAAGAAGAAAATTAACAATAAACAAACAAGGCTGTAGACCAGACCTGGGGGGGCAATGCAAGTTTATTGCTAAGTGCTAAAAATCTTAAGTGGTAGGGGGTAGCCCTTTCCATACTACGTGCCTCTTTTATTCTGATGTCCTTTCTGGAATGTCCCCCAGCCGCCATGTTCCTGCTGTGTGCGGTCAAAGTCCCCGACGCGGTGACGGAGATGATGATGGCAGAGTTCCACCACCAGGAGGCCTGCCAGCGCATCAACTCCATCCTCAAGTTCTACACACTGTGGCGCTTCCGCTACCAGGTGTGGCCTCGCATGGAGGAGGGAGCCCAGCAGATCTTTAAGGTACAGGATAGGAATGGTGTCCTATTTGTATATTCAACCCCTGTTTCCACTTCCAAACGTTTTCCAGGAAGGTTAATAATGGATTCCTCCAAGACTCATTTCTCTAATTTTCTTTTTAACATTTAGTTGAGCACATTGGTCTCAAATGAAGACAAATGTGCTTCAAAAAACACATAGTACGTACTAGTAGTCTGTGCCCATGTGTTTTTGTGTGCACTTATGATCATTGTCTTTGCCAATATATTCTTGGTGCCTTTGTTTGGGTTTAAATGCTTATTTGTTTCGATGTGCTACGTGATGGATTGCTATCCTATGCATATGTGTTGTGTTTACACATGCCATTAACTTGCAAAGGGACAGCTGTCTTTGTCTAGAATGTATCTATGCTCATGCTCTTGTTATGTGCTCATGTGTTGTATTTTTAGTATTGTTTTTAGTGTTTTCTTTTAATGCCACCAACTTGCTAGAGACCGCAGATGAAAATGTTCCCGGTACGACTAGATCTGGCACATTGCTATGATGTTGTTAATGTTAACCTGTGTGTCCATTTTTGATAAAGAAATCTTGAAAAAAGGAAAAAGGCCAATTTGACAGTTTTTCTACTATAAATGTATCTTTTGTTTCAGATCCCTCCACCCAGCATTAACTTCACACTGCCGTCTCCTATACTGGGCATGCCCTGTGTCCCCATATTTGACCCTCCGTGGGTTCCCCAGAACACAGGCAGCGTTCAAGACCCCATCAATGAAGACCAGTCTGTAAGTTCCAGCTCCCATTAACATGGCTTGCTTTGTATGCATTGATTTACCTACGTGACACTTTATTTTTCAAGTATGATTTAATTTAATTGTATGCACATACTTAGTTTGGACTTAAATATGCAGCCATAGCACATTTGAGTCATACTGACTTTAAAATGACCCCCAGGGATGTGCCTTCACAAACAAAAACACATCTCATACTTTAAGTGTTATCTGGCCATTCAGATTGATTCCATTTAATTTGTCCAGGTTTTTGAGTTTTTCACACGTTTTATTATAATTTAGGTGAACCAGACTTTTAAACCCTATAACCTGTAAAGAACATGTCACTTTCTACCCCACAACATACCAAAAACCTATACAATGCACTTTAAACTGCTTTAAAATACATTTTCTTTTACTGCTATGCAAGCGCAATGTGCACCAAGAAATCTGCTCATTTAAGAACAAACTTACACGTGATACATTTTCAAAGTTTGAATGGTTATTTGAAGTGGTAGATCAGATTTCTTGGTGTTTCCTTTTACTTTCTTGTCTTTTTAATTTTGTTGTTGAAAAGCATGATTATCAAAATATGTTGACTAGATTTTGATGACGACCTTTCGAGCACCTGTTCTATAATTTATCTATCGACTGTCTTTGTTTTTAGTACTCCACATTAATTCAGTCAGTCCATGCCATAGTAAGTTGGTATTTCTGTCCGGATGTTTGTGCTGATGCATCTTGTTACCTCTGATCATTTAAGTCAGGCAAAAAAAAATTCTCTCCATTTAAGTATTTTTTGATATAATTTATTTTTGTAGCCCATTTGGGGATGTGTAGGTTTTCATCATGATTATGATAATGGGGCCAGTTGTTTGGGCCATTTCAGATAGTTGCATCTTGATCAGTGAGACACGCCACACTCCAAAAAAGTGTCCGAGCACTTGCTCCGATATGTCAGAAAAAAGCTAAAACTAACAGCATGCATCGGACATTCAGACATTTTGTGTGTGTCGTGCCGTTGATGCATGGTCATTGGATGAGAATGACTTTGCTGTGTTTGTTTTTCCATATCATGCGTTTTTCAGCCCAGTTGGATATGTATGTGTATGAAGCACTCGTGCGAATGCTGTGAGGCATTTACTGTACACAAGATACAGTAAATTCTCCCAATTCCAGTTTGAATACATCTTATCACGTGTCACAATTTGTCCTGATTTGAAACCCCTTGTTCTATTCAACACTTTCAACAGTGTTCTTCATGATGCTCGGGATAGCATCAGAGCATGAGATCAATGTGCTGGAGGAGAGTTACTGTATTAACGTGTTGTCCAGTCATTCTACATTTACAAAACAAAAAATGCTCCTCCGATGTAAGCCTAGACTAGCTGTGCACACACGTTCCAATCCTGACACATTCAAACTGTCAATTCTGTAATGATTTGTCGCACTCCCCTCATTTTCTGAATATTCTGTACGTGTGCACCCGCTGTTTTGCCTCTGTGCCGTTTGACCCTATGCCAACCCCCCCCCCCCTCCACGCCCATCCCACCCTCCCCCCTTTCCAGAAGTCCTTCTCAGCGCGGGCCGTGTCACGCTCACACCAGCGGGCCGAGCACATACTGAAGAACCTGCAGCAGGAGGAGGAGAAGAGACGTCTGGGTCGCGAGGCCAGCATCATCACAGCCATCCCCGTAGCCCAGGAGTCCTGCTACGAGCCCACATGCAGCCCCCCGCCAGAACAGGAGGAAGAAGGTGGGCCTGCTGCTGCTAAGACATATATACTGTATATAGAACCAGGCCTGGCAACACAAATGGCTGGACCCCCCTTACAAGGTCTGAAACAGATAGGCCTACATGTATTTGTAGAGAGATTTACTACCTTATCAATTATTATGTTCACAGTAAAAAGGACAAACACACACCGCACATTAAAGATTGACATAAAAAAGGTAATTCAATCATAAATGCAGGCTTTACTTTCAAAAACTGGCATCATTTCTAGTATAAGTTGAAGTCATATTTATATATGAAGCCTTTACACATTAAAGCAAAGCACCAGGCGCATTTGTCAAAATCCCTGAATATCTCCTCTCAATACGCTACCTATCTGTATTGTGTGTATAAAAATCCAGTTTTAATAGACAGCCTAGACTCTGTAAATGGGCATGCTGCTAGCTATGATGAAGGGCCCCTTTCCCTTTGTTTGCATACGGACAGGTAGCAGTTTGTGAGGAGATATTCACTGATTTTAGCCCTTAGCTCAGTTGGTAGGGCGTCCCCCCCATGGGCCTCGTCCAGCAGCGGACCCGGGTTCGATTCCAGCCCGCGGTCGTTCTCTGCATGTCACTACCCTCTCTGCCCCATTTCAACTCTGTCTCTACACTATCAATAAAGCATAAAAATGCCAACAAAAATATCTTAAAAAAGTGACAACAAGCGTTCTACAAAATCGCTCACTAAACTGAAAGTTCCTCGTTGTCACTTTAAGAAGCATTACATTACATTTGAGAAGCAGCCATTGTTTTTTAATTTTTAATCTTATGTCTCTGCACAGTTTTTGCAACAAAATAAAATGTGAATTTGCAAGTGCACCCTGTGATATTCTGTTATTATATTTTTGAACTCACATCAACAGTTCTAAACTAAATAAATTGCCTTAGAATTAATAAAATGATGCATTTTTGTATGGTTATAGTTTTAGCCTCATGACAACTTGCACATAATACCAAGGACAGCAACACACATAGGTGCCTCTCTAAGCTCTGTGTCCTGATAGCATATTGTTTCTCCTGTGTGTGTGTTGTGGTCGTGTCGGACGTTGATCCCGCCAGCAGAAGAAGTGGTGAACCTGGCATCGCGCCGTCTGTCCGTCAGCCCCTCCTGCGCCTCTAGTAACTCCCACAGGAACTACTCTTTCCGCCGGGGCTCGATGTGGTCCGTACGCTCAATGGCCAGCGCTGAAGGTACCGATAAAAGCTTATATCCCTCCATCTCTATTGTGTAAGTTAAGATTAGATAAGTTAAAAAAAAATGTGTTTGCCAGATGAAGAGGCAACAACGGAGCACACGCCCACCCACCACATGTTACAGCCGCCCCAAGCCGTCTTCCCAGCATGCATCTGTGCCGCCGTCCTACCCATAGTGCACCTCATGGAGGACGGGGAGGTTCGAGAGGACGGCGTTGCTGGTATGTGACATTTGACACTGTTAAATTAGAAATGCATTGCAATCAATCGGTACAGTATGACAGTATTGTTCTTGGATGTCTGTTCAGTGAGTGCCGTTGCCCAACAAATCCTCTGGAACTGCCTGATTGAAGATCCGGCCCTGGTCCTCCGCCACTTCCTGGAAAAACTAACAGTGAGCAACCGACAGGTATGTGAAAACAGGATCCGAAGTGACTTTTAAAGGCTCAGTGAGTAGAATTTATTAGCGTTTTTTCGTAGAAGTCTTTGTAAGAATGGAATAAAATATTCATTAGGATGTTTTAGGTAGTGTGTAATCCCTTGCCTAATGCGTTTTTATATATCATGGGAGCCATAATAACTAAATACATCTTCACCTCATCACTTGATATTTTGAAAAGAAGTGAGGCAGTGGTGGATGATGCCATCTTTAGTAATATCTTTTTGTCCTTGAAGGCCACCGTAGCTTCTGTAAATTCTCCAAACGGTAGGGGTTGACAACTGGACATTGCAATCTAATATCTCACCACCAGATGCCGCGAAAAATACGCCGCTACTACACACTGTACCTTTTAAGCTTAAAAGTAAGAAATGTGAAATGTGACCAGCCTTTGTATTCCTTGTTTTACGGCAGGATGAGCTCATGTATATGTTGAGGAAGCTCCTGCTCAACATCGGAGACCTACCAGCCCAGACTTCTCATATCCTATTCAACTACTTGGTAATTGAACTGACTTTTTCTCTATTTGTCATTTATCTTCATAACTCTTAAGTTCAACATAATGTCTCTCAATCAAAACCCCCCTTTACCAGGTGGGATTGATCATGTATTTTGTGCGGACTCCGTGCGAGTGGGGAATGGACGCCATCTCAGCCACGTTGACCTTCCTGTGGGAGGTGGTGGGCTACGTGGAGGGGCTCTTCTTCAAGGACCTCAAGCAGACCATGAAGAAGGAGCAGTGTGAAGTCAAACTGCTGGTCACTGCATCCATGCCAGGTAAACCTACTGATACAGCCAGACAATATCACTATGGTTTGATTAGTTAGGGGTCCCAAAGAGATTTGAACTGTCTGTACAAAGGGGACATCAATAATATGTCAAATTTAATTAAAGGTGTACTTGTGCATTGTCAATGCAGGAACCAAAACACTGGTGGTGCACGGGCAGAACGAATGTGACATCCCGACACAGCTCCCAGTCCATGAAGACACTCAGTTTGAAGCACTGCTCAAGGTAACACCATATTTGTTTGTAATTTTCCACAAGCCAAAAAGAAAGTTAGAAACTATTGATGGAATCATTTACAATACATTGTATTTTATGAGCTTCTCTGGTTTTTATTATAACAAATCAGACTGTGAAAATTAACTGGCTGTCAAATAAATACACAAGAGAAAGAAGTATAAGGAAATGTCCTGTTGTGGAGGGGAGGGTTATGGTAGTATGATATGGTAATACTCAGGTTACATGGAAAATGAATATATTTATGATATTTTCTCTTGCCACCCCAGGAGTGCCTGGAATTCTTCAACATTCCCGAAGCCAGATCGGCACACTACTTCCTCATGGACAAACGATGGAACCTCATCCATTATAGCAAGGTCCATTTCAGATTTACTCAATGATTTAAAGCCCTTTTATTGTTAGCAACTGCTATCTACAAGCATTGAATCATATCAAAGGTGCTCCGAGGAACTATCAGTTTGTGTTTATTCTTGTACCCCCTATGGACAAAAGCGGTAGTGGTTTTACTACGCCAGCTGTTGTTCCTGGGTGAGCGTACCCATGACAAAGGCATTAAGAAAAACTATATATTAAATGCATTCTTTGCACTGATATAATCATCAGAGAAAAAATTAGACTGTTTCAGAATTATTTAAAAGTTCCTCATAGCAACTTTAAAAATGCAATTATTATTATTATTTTTTTTTTAATTCTGTTTCCCCCTGCAGACATACGTGAGAGACATCTACCCCTTCCGGAGATCAGTCTCGCCACAGCTCAACCTTGTCCACATGCTACCTGACAAAGGCCAGGAGCTCATCCACAAACAGGTATGGAAAGATTCCCTACATTACAATATGCATCGAATGAATTAACAATAATGCTAGCGTAAGTCAGAGTGTCTAACCTTTTCCTCATTCTGTGTCTAGGTGTTTTCCCGTAAACTAGAGGAAGTGGGGAGGGTACTTTTTCTCATCTCCCTCACACAACACATGCCGGCTATGCACAAACAGTCCCACGTCTCCCTGCTGCAAGAAGACCTCCTCCGCCTGCCCTCTTTCCCACGGACAGCCATCGATGCAGAGTTCTCGCTGTTCAATGAGCCACTAGGTCAGATAGACTCCAAACTGTTTTTTTATTTTTATTTTATTTTGAATTTCATTTTTTTTATGGATTTATGTATCTGATAATACAATGTAAAGATCGTATTTATATTTAAATATATTATTAATATTTTTGATAATACATGATATCAATAATGACTATATAATTATTTTGTATATGTGAGTTTATATTATGAATAATTATGAGTTTATATATTTTCTCTATTTTTTTTTTCAATTTTAACAACATCAAATACATTCTGTCAGTCATAAGTATATAGTATCATTTTAGATAATTGTATTGACACAACAAAACAAAAAGGGAAAATTCGAATTCGAAGTAGTGTCTCCTGTTTGAACAAATGGTAATCTTTACTAAGTTGAAGATATGTATGCCATCGATGCAAGACCGCTTAATGTTTTTCAAATGTTATTTAAGAAATGATTCTACTCTTATGACATGTTAAAGGAATCCTTAAGTGTTTGTCAATCATGTATGTCATTAAGATTTATATTTTGTGTAATAATATTTTCTGTATGACCCTTTCTGTTTTATTGTACAATGTTTAAAATACATTTCAATCAAACCCAATCATATCATTACTCACTTGTGATGAAAAAAATTAACTATATTTTTTTTGCCATCATCTTTCTGGTCCAGGTAAGGAGCTGTTTGGTCTGGACACCCTGCACAAGGTTCTGTGGATCAAGCTGTTGGAGGAGATGTTTCTGGGCATGCCCAGTGAGTACCCGTGGGGAGACGAGATGATGCTCTTCCTCAATGTGTTCAACGGAGCCCTGCTGCTGCACCCGGAGGACAGCGCCCTCCTCAGGCAGTACACCGCCACTGCAATCAACACCGCCGTGCACTTCAACCATCTCTTCTCTCTGAGCGGCTACCAGTGGATCCTGCCGACAATGCTGCAGGTGAGAATTGCAATCAATCCAGGGTATGGTCCATCCAGGGTATGGTCAAATGAGTGAAAACAAGCATGGATCAACTTTGAGATTTGTGTCTATTTTACTTGCATGACATGTCTTCTTAATAGTATTAATAAAAGGTCCAACATTTATATTTAGCCGATTATTTTACTACTCATCTGTTTGCATCTGTATATTTCTTCTATACAACCATCTTTAACGGCCATTATCGCAACAATAGTTGATGAAAAAAGGCCGTATCCAAAACATGTATGGTAAAAACACTAATACATTGAAAACATTTAAAAAATATGTTTTACATTTTGTGGAAAGTGGTAAGACAAAAAATGATATCCAGTCTAGTATTGTGATTCATCTACCATCCTCTCTGCTACTCAATGCTAGGTGTACGCTGACTACGAGAGCGACCCTTTACTGAGGCAGGGCATCGAGTTCTGCTGCAGACAGTTCTACATCCTGCACCGCAAACCCTTCGTCCTGCAGCTGTTCGCTAGTGTGGCTCCGCTGCTGGAGTTCACCGTAAGACATTTTCCTTTCTTTGACTGTAAAAAAAAAAGAAATAAATAAAAAAAAAAAAGAATTCAAACACACTTCAAATGTTTTGGTTATATCATAGATGATTCATTATTATATATTAACGTTTGTGTGTGTGTGTGTGTTTAATTTTTTTTCACTTATCTATAACTGTTCCCAGACCAGTACCAGCACCGGCCTGTCTAAAGGCGTGTCAGCCCAGTGTCTGTTTGACCTGCTCACCTCTCTGGAGGGAGAGACCCGGGATGCCCTGGATGCACTGGAGCTGGTCAAGGCTGAGAAACCATTACGCTCTTTAGGTAAGCCCCTGGAACACACGTATTGTAGTTGCTCTTTCTTTAATTTTTTTTATTTATTTTTGTCAAAGGCGCAAAAGGTAAGTCAAAGAAGGGAGCACTGGTCTTAAGTTTCAGTGTGTAAAAGCATTTATTTTACATTTATTTACATATAGTATTTGTATAGCACCTTTCTTAATGCTGATGCAAAGTGCTTAACAAAGGGAAAAAACTAAAAATACAGACACAGTAGAATAAACTGTAATAAATCAGACAAGAAATACAATTGGTATAAAAAAAGAATAAAGAAAATCACAAGTCAAACGCTTTCACAAATAGAATTGTTTAAAGAAGCCATTTAAAAGAAGTTATGGACTTTGCAGAGTGTCTTTTCATGCATGAGTTGTAGAAACAAAACCCAAACTGTTACTTTTGGCGTTGCAGATTTTTGCTACGGTAACGAAGACTTGGCCTTTACCATAAGCGAGGCCATCAAGCTGTGCGTCACCGTGGTCGCCTACGCCCCAGAGTCCTTCAGGAGGTACGGAAACATATTGAATATTATTATCTTAAACTATCTTAAACTTTACAACAGCATATTTTCCTCATTCTCTTAAAGGTGCAGTGTATAATATCTGAATATTTAGTGATAACAGAAGCTACAGTGGCCTTCAAGGACAATAATCTAGTTATGTAAAATGGCATCATCCACCACTGCCTCAAGTCTTTCCACAATATATTTAGTGATGAAGTGAAGATCTATTTAGTTATTTATTCTATAGTACTTCTTCATCTTTCAACAGGTGCATTTCCCCAGGACACCCACTTTAAAAATGCATATGGCCATTTAGTTTGTCCATTCTGTGCAACTGTAGAATCATGGCGGTGCAAAATGGCGACCTCAATGGTGCTAAGCCCCACTCTTATGTAGATATCTCACTCGAACTTTTATTTTCAAGCGATTATACATTATTTAAAGCACACTTGTGAAAATTATATTCCATTTCTACCAAGTCGGCTCTGAAAAATGCCAATACATGATACACATTGCACCTTTAACATTGTGTGTCTGTCCAGTCTACAGATGCTGATGGTGCTGGAGGCCTTGGTGCCCTGCCACCTGCAGAAGCTCAAGAGCAACACTGTGACCATGGAGTCTGTCTCGGCTGCCAGGGATGAGATCGCTGCCATCGCTGCTCTGGCCACCTCCCTGCAGGCCCTCCTCTACAGCTCCGAGACACTCACGAGGTCTGCTGTGCACCTAGCTAAAAAAAAATCTGTTTTTTTCTGTAGCTGCATTAAACATGGCGTCAGATATTCTGCAGAATGCTTGCTGTCAGAATCAGTGAATATATCCTCACGATCTGCTACCTCGCCGTTCTGTGTGCACAATGAAAAAAGACTCAATCTGCAGCATAGGCTCTGTAAACGGGCATGTTGCTAGATACAGCGAGCTCCCTTTTGTTTACATGGCAATTTACAGAGCCTAGGCTGTGTTTTGAAAGCAGTTTTTCTCAGCGTGCATACTTCACTGTGGATTGTGAGGAGATATACACAGATTTTGACAAAAAAAAATTATTTTGATAACACGCGTTCACCAGAATTGCTGACTCCACCTTTAACTCTTTTTAAGCTGCTAACAATCCTCATAATTGTATCTTTCTGCAGGCCAATGACAGCCCCCCAGTTGTCCCGCTGTGATCAGGGCCATAAAGGAGGCACTGCAGCTAACCACGCCATGTCAGGAGGGGTCAACACCAGGTCAGGACTATAACCAGTGTTGGGGAAGCTACTTTTTAAGCATAGTTTTGCAAACTACCACTGACTAAACAAATCTGAATAATTTTTTTTATCCGGGGCTCTTCAATAGTGGTTTGATTAGAGAAGCTATGATCAAATTCAAACTAAAATGTTTTCCTTTCCTTTTTTTGGCCCTAACATTTTTGTATTTTCAGTAATGATCTATTACCCCAGAAATCCAGACTCTCCGCTAGCAAATTTTTCTAGATGTCGGTCTGGATTTCCAGGCTAGTTAACTACACAACAATAGGCAACAAAAAAAAGGATCTGAACTACTTGAATCAGTATTCAAGTATGAATGTAGCTGAACCACTAGCAAATGTAGAAAATGTAGTTAAATTTAATTCACGACTAGACAACACTGCCTTAAAAGATGCATGTTACAGTGCAGTTCTATCGGTCAAAAAAGACTGAATTCCCCTTGACATTTTTACATTTTACATTTATCCATTTGTATAGCACCTTTCTTGACACTTGTTTGTGGTCCAGGGACAACCTGCACCTGTTGGAGGAGGGCCAGGGCATGCCCAGAGAGGAGCTGGACGAGCGGATTGCCCGGGAGGAGTTCCGCCGGCCTCGGGAGTCCCTGTTAAACATCTGCACTGAGTTCTACAAACACTGCGGCCCGCGACTCAAGATACTGCAAAACGTAGCCGGTGAGCCGCGGGTCATTGCCCTGGAGCTGCTGGATATCAAGTCCCACATGAGGTGAGGAGATTTACCTGTGACTGACTCCAAGGCGTATTGTATTAGACTTATTGATACAAGCTCGTCAGTGGATTGTTCTCTTTCTTTAGCTAACTTCAGCTCCCCGAATTTACTAAAAATAAAAATCGTAGAAAGATTTGAGTGAATGAGAGTTGCTTTTTTTGTGGTTTTACACTTTCTATAATCATTCTCAGCACTATCATGAATGCAATGGTACGCTTACTGAGTTAGATGTCGCCAACATTTGCAAATGTATCTAAACATTTCTGAAGCAATTGTATTACAAACATTGTTGTTTTAATGTAAGAAATCAACTGGCAAAGTTTCATGATCTATTTAAGTTACAAATTTACCCTATTCCCCTGCTCTCTGTCTCTGTCTCTGTCTCTGTCTCTGTCTCTGTCTCTGTCTCTCTCTCTCTCTCTCTCTCTCTCTCTCTCTCTCTCTCTCTCTCTCTCTCTCTCTCTCTCTCTCTCTCTCTCTCTCTCTCTCCCAGGCTGGCGGAGATTGCCCATGCCTTGCTGAAGCTGGCGCCCTACGACACGCTGACCATGGAGAGCCGAGGGCTGCGGCGCTACATCATGGAGATGCTGCCCATCACCGACTGGTCGTCTGAGGCCGTGCGGCCCGCCCTCATCCTCATCCTCAAGAGGCTGGACCGCATGTTCAACAAGATCCACAAGATGCCTACGCTCAGGTGCGCTCGCCCACAGGCATTATGCACCAGGTCTGTTGAAAAGCCTCCCACTATCTTTCTCTCCGTGAGTGTATCGTGCTGTGGGCCCGGTCGCCGTGGTGTGTCCAGTAGATAGACTGGCTTCTTGGCACTCTGTCCTCTGTAAAAGCGCTGCCTTTGCCGTTGGGTGCTGTACCGTAAGTTGCTGCTGTGGTGTGTTTTTCTTGTTTGCGAGGTGTGTGTTTGTTTCACACTAGGATCTGTTGCTGCACTGTTTCGCTGGCTATGTTTGTGAGCTTTTGCTGTATACTCTATTTGTTGTCAGTTGGTATGTGGTGGGAAATGTCAAAAGAGAGGTAAGTGTTCCCCCGGTATCACACTCAGCATATGGTTTGCTCCTCCGCTTTAAAGATTTCTCGACATAAAATAATGATCTTATGCCACATTCAATTCATTTCAAACGACGCCGCTGAGAAGTGAGATCAAACGGATAGATTTCATTTCATCCAACATTACCCAAATATGGCGTTTGGGTTTTAAAGCTATAGTGCATAACTCTTTCGTATAAATGAATGTCAGTCAATGAGTGTCAAGCCATTGCCATATGAGTTGAGTTGCCGTATCAGCTCCACAAAACTCTCCTTGTGTTTCTCAGTATGGCAGCGTTTACAAACTAGTGTCGTCCCCCGACACTGGCGCAGGAGCTCAGAAAAAAAACCAAGACGCGCCCAGTAAATGTTTCAGTTGTTGATTCTTCTGCTAAGAAAAGGTACAGCAGAAGTTATAAAATCCATGCACCATCACCGAAGGCTTTCCTCATGTAGACAGTGTTGTTGTAATTACTCAGAATTCTTCGGGGGGGTCAACAGAAATTACGCACTAAAGCTTTTTTTTTTACCCCTATAAATTCATGACAATTTGCTTTGGGTGTGGGGTGGTGCTGCATGGTTTCCAGGAGACAGGTGGAGTGGGAGGCGGCCAGCAGTCTGATCGAGGGGATCTGCCTGACTCTGCAGCGCCAGCCAATCATCTCTTTCCTGCCACACCTCCGCTCGCTGATCAATGTCTGTGTCAACCTGGTATGGAAACACACACACACACACACACACACACACACACACACACACACACACACACACACATAGAATGACTGTTATTTGAGTCTTTTTGTGTGTTGTCAGGTGATGGGTGTGGTCGGCCCCTCCAGTGTGGCGGATGGGCTTCCTCTCCTCCACCTCAGCCCGTACCTTTCCCCCCCGCTGCCCTTCAGCACGGCAGTGGTCCGACTGGTGGCCCTACAGATCCAGGTAGGCCTCAGCTTAAGGAGAAACCCTCTGAATGGGGTACAAATGGTAACCTATACGCAAATATCATCAGGCAACTTTGCCAGTTGAATACTTTCATTTAAACAATTACTTTTCGTATTACAATTTGAGTAAGATAGTAGATTTTAGAAAATGCCTTTTTTCATTATATAAATCAAATATACTGTTTTAGTTAAAGATGGATTTATAGGAGATATATACGGACAGTGTTTAGTAAAATAAACCCTTATATGTTCATTTTCAACCTTTTATGTATACTAATAAACCTGAACATTTATTGTCCATTGTCTAATTTGTCACCACCATTTTTTTTTTTTTTGAATCTCTTCCTAGGCCCTGAAGGAGGACTTTCCTCTCAGCCATGTGATCTCACCGTTCACCAATCAGGAGAGGCGAGAGGGGATGCTGCTCAACCTGCTCATTCCATTTGTGCTCACTGTGGGCTCTGGAAGCAAAGGTGAAAGCGTATAGGCTGCAACCACTTACCGGATGAACCTGATCGCTTCAGTCGCATTTTAATATGGGTCTGTTTTGTCCTTACCATCTGCAGATAGCCCCCACCTGGAGCAGCCTGAGATATTCCTGCTCCTCCAGACAGTCATCAACATCCTGCTGCCACCTCGGATCATCTCCACCTCCCGCACCAAGAACTTCATGCTGGACACGTCGCCCGCTCACTGCTCCACGCCGGGAGACACGGGCAAGGACCTGCGCAGGGAGGGACTGGCCGAGTCCACCAGCCAGGCTGCGTATCTGGGTACGAATGAATGAGGGCTGCACTCACACTTGGCCTGGTTGACCCGTACCGTGCCGTGCCTATGTGTGATTGTCCCCCCATTTCCCTATCTCATCCTCTTCCCTGTGCAGCTCTCAAGGTGGTGCTGGTTTGCTTCGAGCGCTCGCTGGGAAACCAGTGGTACCGGCTCAGCCTGCAGGTGAAAGAGATGGCTCTGAGAAAGGTGGGCGGCTTGGCCTTCTGGGACTTCATTGACTTCATAGTCCGAACCCGCATCCCTATCTTTGTCCTGCTAAGACCCTTCATACAGTGCAAGGTAATGAACTATCTACTCATTTGTGCGTTTGCTCTCCTTGTGCACTATTTGCCCCACGTGTCTTTGTCTGCCTCACTCCTAAACACTGCTGTGGTCTGGTCTAGCTGTTGACGCAGCCCGCTGACTCCCAGGAGGAGATCACAGCGCGTCACCACATCGCCGACCAGCTGGAGCGACGCTTCATCCCACGACCGCTCTGCAAGAGCTCCCTGTTCGCCGAGTTCAACAACGAACTCAAGATTCTCAAGGAGGCTGTGCACAGCGGCTCAGGTCAGAAACCAAAAACGTATTCATAATGAACGCTACATTTTCAGAGGACCTTTAGATGTTTATGAAACAGTGTAATTTTTTCTCTGATGAACATAAATCATCAGAAAATGAGACCAGTGAAAAGAATGCTATTTTTATATTGTTTTTATGAATTCCGTAACTTGGGTCTGAATCCCTGCCAACACAGACTAACCGATTAACAGCAGGCAGACATAATGTGTTTCGTAAACAGTAATACATAACAGTTTACTTTGCTTCACCATCATCTTATTGTCAAGCAGCTGGATTACTCAATAGGTAACACCGCTGACTTAATGTTTTAAGTCTAAGTTGCTTTGGTTAAAACCGTCTACTTCATTTAATGTAATTGATCTTACAAAGTCACATATAGTCACTTTACTATCCTGCGTTCTCTTTTTCACTCAGTTTCTTAAACAAATACAAAAAAAAATAAAAATAAAAATAAAAATATTTTTTTGTCCAAAGGGGTCGCTATAATCAACAAAACCTGAAAGTTCCTTGTAGTAGCCACTTTTAACTGAGTCCTCTAATATCTTGACCTGTGTCTTCTTTTATGTCTGGCCTGCCTCAACCCAAACAGCCTACCAGGGCAAGACGTCCATCAGCACAGTGGGCACCTCCACATCAGCCTATCGCCTCAGTTTGGCCACAATGTCGCGCTCCAACACGGGCACCGGCACAGTGTGGGAGCAGGACAGCCAGCCGTCACGCCAGCCCTCCCAAGACACGCTCAGCCGCACCGACGAGGACGACGAAGAGAGTCAGAAAACGTTCAATTTAGTTCAATTTAATATTGCGTTCACGTTTTGACTTTTGTGTGGGGGGGGGGGGGGGGAATTCAAACTGAACTCACCTCATCTTCGTTCCCTCCCCCATCCAGATGACTCCATGAGCATCCCCAGTGTGGTGAGTGAGCACGAGGCCTATCTGCCCAGAGGGATAGCACAGCGCCGCTTCTCCAGCCACGCCACAGGCTCGGCCGCCTCGCAGCCCGAGGTCCCACGCACCACCATGCTGCCCAGCCACAGGTAACATCTCACAGACACACTGACAGATACATGTACTACTAGGCTCTAAGTTTAGTTTCTATTTTAGACAAGTGGCGTTTTTTTAGGGGCATGCAGGCAACTGAATACTGCACAACCAAAAACCAGATCATAGTTTCTGTTTGGCCTCACTTTTTTCTGAAAAAGGGTCCTATGTTCCCTGCAATTCCTTAACGGGTCCTAATAATATTTAGAATTTTTTCCACCATAATTTCCATAATGGCAACTTTTTACTAGCTTCTTGTCCTTGAAAGCCGAATGTAGCTTCTGTAATTGTTTGAAAGGGAGGGGATTCAAAGGTAGGTTGCAACCTGAAATCTCTCCATTTGATGCTAATATTCGGATATTACACACTGCACCTTTTAATACCTTGAAAAGCATCAACCAATCATATCACACAACCACAAAGGTCATTTTTCTCTGTCTATATCTGTTTACTTGTAACGTTTTCACTCTACAGTCTCAGAGCAGCATTGCCAAGTAGCTAAGACTCTTTATCTTGGTAAGAAAAAAGAGTTGCGGTCGGAGCCTGGGTGGTGGCTGGCGGATCTCAAAATGACACTCCCTAAACTTCCCATTCTTCGCCCTCCCCCCTTTTTACAGTGAACCCAATGTGCTAGATGAGTCCCAGGGCCTTCTGCAGGAGGGTAACCTCTCTAGGTATAGTGGCCACTCTCTCTCTGTGTGTGTCCCATTGGTGCGTTCTTGCATCTGTTGGCCAGCTGGGGAAGGGGACACCGCCTCGGGAAACGGCCTCTTCATCCACATCCAATCAAATCGCCTTGGCCTCCTCACCCCTCTCCCCTTGTCACTTACATGTGTCTCTCTCTCTCGCTCTTTTCTGTGTTGGGCCCAGTGTGCCTTGTCTCTGTTCCCCCTCCCACTACCCTACTGAGCTCCACACTGACCCCTCATCGTGTCAGCTCATCTGCTGTGCTATCCTAACCCCCCTTTAAAAAAATCCAGGCCAGGAAGCTCGGCCCTCTTGTTTCTCCTGTGTTAGCTCAGGGTCATCACTGAAGTCAAGCCTCTGTCCCATCCGTGCCATGGTGTTTTCATTCTGTTTTACATGTCTATCAGGCTTCTCGCTGATCAAATTGGTCCGTCCGACTCTGGATACCAATCTGTCGGGGCAAGGGGGAACTGGGGTGGCAACCGTATCCTAAGAACACTTTTTATAGTTTTGTTCAGTTTTGCTTTTGAGAACTTCAAATTTCAGATATATTTCTAAATATATTTTTGCCTTTATTTCTCACCAGTAAAATGAAATCATAATTTTTCACGCAAGAGTATTTTGCCATTGTTGCTGCTCCAGCCCTTACTGTCCCCTGTTGTGTTTTTCAGTGTATAAATCATGGCAGCTCTGTTTTTTCCCGCCCTTTGATTGGACGTCTTCTTGTAACATACTGTGTGTGTCATGTAGTGAGTGAATGGTTAGAACAGAAGGGACATCTCGTTTGGCTCAGCGGCCTTTTGGTCCATTCATGTTCCTCTGTGTCTTTTTTTATTGTTCTTGTATATTTGAGTGAATGCAAATGTGTGTTTGTGTCCATGTGATTGGATGACCCAGGGTGGCCAGTGTGCAGAGTGAGCCGGGCCAGCAGAACCTCCTGATCCAGCCTCCGTTGGGACGGAACCGAGGCCTCAGACAGGTGTGGAGAATCAGCTTTGTCTTTCACATTTATTTCTGTATCACACACACACAAGGAACATATGGATAAATATACATTTGGTGTTGTTTAATAGATCTTCAAGGAACTTTCTTACTAATATATCAAGTGCATGCATACAGGGCATTAGTTGCCTAACAGTTTGCTTAAAAATGCATGAAGACACACACAAACTCTGCATTTGATTGTGACTTTTACTGCAGCTGCGACGCCCCCTGCTGTCCATTCCAAAGACTGAACCGCGTAGTCGATCTGGAGCCAGGCTCTCCACAACACGCAGGAGCATCCAGCCCAAAAACAAACCACTTGGTAACAGCACACATGCCTTCATGTGTGTGTGTGGTGCAGGGTGTCTGACTCTAACATGAGTGTGTGTTAGTAGCTAAGTGACCATGAGAGCTTGGGAGGCACTCACTGAAACAAAGTTAACTTAACCTTGCACTTCAGATCAATCACTCAACAGGCCAAATCTAGACAGTAACATTTCCCACTCAAACACTGTATTTAAAGGTGGAGTCAGCATTTCTGGAGAACGATTGTTGTCAAAATCACTTTTTGGCAAATTCAGTAAATATTTCCTCACCTGTCTGTACTGTGTTTGCTGAAAAATAAATCCTGTGTAGGTAGCCTAGGCTCTGTAATGAAAGGGTATGTAAACAAAGGGGGCCTGCCATAGCTAGGCTGTGTATTAACACCAGTTTTTTTTTTCATGGAACACACGGGTATGAACAGGTAGCAGGATGTTCACTGATTTTGACAAAAAGTCATTTTGTCAACAAGCATTCTCCAGAATTGCTGACTCCACCTTTAAAGTGTCTGTGCTGAATTGAAGTGACACATCATCCCCACTCATTACCTCTTGTCTGTTCCAATGCTGTTTGTTTGACCTGTCACCAGACTGACTTTCTCACTGTTCTGTTCTGTCTCATGCCTTATTTTTCGAAATAAAGAAACTTTATTGGACTGTGAAGGTGAGACACGACTCTTAACCCTTCCTCTCCGCCCCTGTAATCTGCAACCTCACCCTAATAGGGCGCTCTGCATGTCTGTCTTGCATCCCTCCCTCCCTCCCTCCCTCCCTCACCCCCCGCCTATCCTAATGTCCCATCCCTGCCTCCACCCTCTTAGCTGGTGCTTTTGTGATGGCGACTAGCCACTAGCTCTGTTTTTACCACATACATGCATGTGTGTCCACAGCGCACGGAGATCAAAAGAGGTCAGTCACCTTCACAGAGAATCAAGGCCAGCAGCAGCAGCAGACTCCCAGTGCTACAGAGCCTCCGGCCGAGGGCAGGAAGGCCAGTCCTTCTCTCTCAAAGTCCCAGACACTGGAAGTGCCCTCTGCCTCCTCAGCCACGGTCACTGCAGACCTGCACAGCCCTGCTCACACACCGGTAGGAGCTGCACAGCAAACACTAAGTACCTGTTAAAATGTGAACTGCTTGTCCCTTAGGAGACCCAAAGAAATATGTTGAAGAACATCATTAAATAAGTCATCATACGGATTAATATATGTAGTTTAACCATGAAACTGAGAACTAATCCAAATTTTTTTAAAGAAAGTTTATACCTACCATAGGGACAGGTATCTCAGGAGTAAAAGGGTTTTTTCCCACCCCAGGTCCCTGCGGTCATAAGCAGCAAGGAGAAGCGCGAGCTGTGGGGCCTCCGCAGCAGCCTCTCCCCTCCCCCTTCCATCTCCCGGCCCTCCACCCCTCTGCCCCTCTCCAGGACCTGCTCCCCTTTGCCCCTCTCCCGCACCTCCTCTCCCCTGCCTCCGCCACTCCCTGTGCTAGGCACAGCGCCGGCCCCCGGCCCCCCACCACCACCCCCGCTACCACCACTGCTACCACCTCCACCCCAGCCAGCCACCCCTCTCCGGCCCAGGATCAGAGAGAGTCCCGGGGACGAGGACACCACGGCGCTCCTGCCGCGCAGCGACACTCTGCTGCAGCTCAGCGAGGACGACGGCATGGAGAACCCTCTGCTCACTCCTCTGCTGCTGGGCACGCCCCCCGCCCTGCCCCTCTCTCCCGTAGACCTGGACCTGGATGAGTCCCACGTCTGAGGTCGGTCGGGGATGCTGACGGGCAGATTGTATTTTTCTATCGAAATGCCACACAGATACCTGCAGGCTTACAGGGAGGGCGAACACATTGTAAAACAGAAATAATCAAATATCTATCTAAATGTTCTAAACGACGTAAATGTACAGAAAGGAGAAGTGTAGTTTTGCTGTTTTCTAGGGGTGATCCCGAATTGTCGACTATTGGATAATTCGATGGAAGGGGTCCGATTCGATTGCCAATCTCAACGTCGTATAGTCACACAATTTGGTTATGATACGAGCAGCCATATGGGGTGCTGAATGTCTGATGATTTCTCCCAATAAATCATGATACATTGCCTATTGTGGTAGAAATATCAGACTAGTATACTGTTGATAAAAAGGAGAAAGTAACTCATGAGCTTTTTAAATCAATCTCCTCAGTGTGGTAGACTAAGTCGCAATAAAATGTATTCACCAAAGCAAGAAGACAAACGGTATATGTGTGTTTTTGTCTGGTGTGGAAAAAAAGTTGAAGCCAATGTGGCAAATAGGAATATTGATCAACGGGAAGGGGGAAAAAACATGATTATAGGCGAGATTCGACCAATTTGATGCGACTATGCAAATTCTTAGTCGGGGGGACACCCCTACTGTTTTCCACTCTTCTAAACTTCATTTCTCTCCTCATAAATATGTCTCATTGAATATCCATATTGAAATTATGATCTGTTCGCAGGTTTCATACCCTGAGGGTTGAATGTAAACTTTATACTCTTAGTGCTTGTTTTCTCGACACAGAGGTTCAAAGTTTTATTTTTTAATCATAGTTTATGTTATACAAAGCATTAATAATGCTATTGAAAACAATTATTAAAAAAAAATTATACTGTGTAGGTTTATATCTATATGAATTCCATTTAAAAAAGGAGATGCTTTAACTTGTACAAAGTGTTATAAACATTATACTGAAGCTATGGGTAAACTGAGGTCCTTTTCATTAAATCAAGTAGATGATATACAATAAATATACCACATATTATATTTATAATAAATAATTTATGTGATTATATGGAACAGGAAATTAGAGATTTTATATTGTAAAGGATTATTTGAAGTGTATGTTTTTTATTTCAATCCAAATATTTAGCAGAACTATGCCCTTTAAAGGAAATGGTATTTCATTGATTTTATTTTTTTCTCTGTCATTGTTGAGAAATCGATGATGTTTATCCATTGTCGACTTGCTAGGGTGTGCATTTCAAATTTACGCAACGTGTCTCGTGCTGCTTGGTGTCTCAGCACTATGTTTTTATTTGTGACCAAAGACTTTATCTTCCTCTCTTGTGCTTGAGTGGTCAGACTCTGCAAAAGCATCCAGCATTCACTAAACACTCTCTTGTCCATTCGTCCTTATTGTTGCTGCACTGCTCCTTTTTTTTGTTTCTGTGAATGTGTGTTGTCTTTAACGCTTGCAGGCTCCTCTTTTTTTTTTTTTTTGCAACTGCGATGAAGCGATGCAGTCAATTTCGCTGTTTCCTCGTTGCTCATTCCATGCCTTAAACAGAAAAATATCAACACTTACCTAAAAGATCGCAAACATAATTTATTTTAGGATTAAACACATCATTTCTTTGTTAAACATGCTCATTTGTTCCCTGCAATGACTGACTTTTTACATGTAATAATGATGATGGTACATCACGTAACAGAGTCCATGTGCCATAATCCACACCAACGCACTGTGAGTGTTTCGTTATACGCTGTGTCCCTCTACTATACGTCAGTGGTGTTTTTAACTTTCTTTTTTTTTGACGGTTTGTCAAACCTGTGTGTGAAAATATTGTAACCATTTGGATTCAGAGGTCGTGTGCTATTTCTGTATACAGTTGAAAAGGAGTGTCTTTCTGCAGATATTTAGCTTATTTTCCAAGTAAAAAGTAGGCCCTAGTCCTATTTCTAGAGGATTTAAAATCCAAACTGTTTGATGTCATAACAGGGACAATACAGTAAGTACATGTTTCTTGTCCTGGTTTAAAGCAAAAAAAATTGTATCTCAAATCAATCTAAAACTCAAACTATATTCACACATCTTATCAAATACTTGAAATAAGTAGAGACGGACAGCCACTGAACTGTTGAATCTGAGTTCCCTTTAACGCGTGTGTGTGTGTGTGTGTGTGTGTGTGTGTGTGTGTGTGTGTGTGTGTGTGTGTGTGTGTGTGTGTGTGTGTGTGTGTGTGTGTGTGTGTGTGTGTGTGTGGGTGTGGGTGTGTGCAAAGTTGTAATAAAAATACAGCATATCAGAATATTTCTGGAATATATCAATAAATGGATATTGTTAAAAATATTTTTTCAGCTTACTGTCTATTTCCACCACAAGAGAAAACAGCACAATAAACATAAGGTATGAAGTCAGTTTTGACAATATTATTTGGTGGTTGTGTTTTGTCCTTTTTTATCACTGTGAAGACAGAGGTCACCTTTTGATTTAATTTGTTGCTTTAAAACACATCCGTGGTGGGGTTTTCTTCGGAATGAGGCACGATTTAATTTATGATCAAACCGGGCAGCGTGACGCACGTCACTGCTCCCACACACACGCACACATACGCAGGAGTGGCAGCAGTTGCTTTAAAGAGAGAAATAGCCTACAGGTGTATCTTGGCGTTTGCAGGTTAATGCGTTTTACTTAGGTTGTCTTCTCTACCGGAATTTAATGTATGTAAATGTGTCTAGTTTTATAACGGTTTATCTTGAAAGGTTTAACCGGGAGTATTATGTGATTGCGTCTGGCTTTATACACGGTTGTAGTTACGGTATCCCAGCCAACATGTCCATGTGGGCCCCACATGGGTTACAAATGGGCTACATGGGTACCTAGTGGGCATGGGCTTGTACTGGGCAAATTGTGTGGGGCCCATATGTGTTTAGTAACATGGGCCCCAGATGGGAAACCCATGTGGGTTGACTCTATGGGCCCCATAAGGGATATGAGTGGGCAAAGTGGGCATGGGGTGGAACTGGGCAAATTGTGTGGGGCCCATATGTGTTTAGGTACATGGGCCCCAGATGGGAAACCCATGTGGGTTGACTCTATGGGACCCGTAAGGGATATGAGTGGGCAAAGTGGGCATGGGGTGGACATGTGCAAAGTGTGTGGGGCCCATATGTGTTTAGTAACATGGGCCCCAGATGGGAAACCCATGTGGGTTGACTCTATGGGCCCCGTAAGGGATGTGTGTGGGCAAAGTGGGCATGGGGTGGAACTGGGTAACATTATCTGGGACCCATCTGGTTTCAGCGACATGGGGCCCACTTGGCAAGTAGTATTAGTATTCTGATTTTGGCTGACATTTGGCCATGGAGTACGGCGTTGACTTCCGGCGAGTACGGCTTCCTCAAGTCAGCCACAGGTCAACCTTGTATGGCCCACATCTGCAGTTCTGTTCTGGCACACGTCAACCTTATTAATAATTTTACAACACCTTATATGCCATGATGTGGGCCAGATCTGGCCAGAAAAATTAACCATATGCTTTAACTGACCAGGGGCCGTATTCACAAAACATTTTATCTTAGCGCTAAGAGTACTCCTAAGGAGCACTAAAAGTTCTTAGTAAGGAGTCATTTCTTAAAACCCATGAGTGAATTTATGACCTGTGGAACGGAGGAGATGGAAGCGGCACAAATAGGCCTACTCTAGTAGGAAATTAAACCCAAACGTGACACCAACAGTAACTTTCAGTGCATTGTAAACCCAAAGCAACTGCAGGAAAAGGAACTTAATAAATATTTTTTTTATATAAATATAAATGTGTCTATACTTTCTAAACATAGCTTTACTAAGATCATTAAACCCTTACAGCTATTAAGGCCTTTTGTAAAGCTCACTAGCATTAAATCTCTCCAAAATGCCATCAAATGGTTGTCTGTGACTTAGGAGTCCTCTCAAGGACTCTTAGCTTTTCATAGATTTAGGAGCTAGTTTTAGCACTAAAATGCTTTGTGAATTACACTTATCTTAAAAAGTTAGGAGTCCTAAAATTAGGAGTGAAACGCCCCTTATTTTTGAGTTACTCCTAAATCAGCACGTTAGGAACTACTCATAGCCTTAAAATGTTTTGTGAATACAGCCCCAGATGTCTATGTTGTGTACCAGATCTTGACTGAAGGAAACTACCACATTTTTTCTTAGATGGGCTAGCTTCCTTTTCTTTAACCTTGCACTATACAGTAATTGTAATGTAAATAAAATAAAATAAACCCAGTCAGTATGAATACAGTATAAGTTATCTTGATTGTAGCCTATGTCTTTCAAAAAGAAGAGGGACCTTGGTCTCAGTGTGACTCTCTGACATAATAAAGACTGAATTAATGTAAATCATGTTTAGATTTTTAATTTGTTCATTAATCAGAATTAATATTTCGCTGTCTGGCACGGCGTCCTCCATCCCTGTCTCCAGCCAGATGGAGCCACCTTCTGATCAACTGCTCCACCTCTTAGTCGGTCGCAGTGATACGGCATCTATTCAGCTGACGTCTCCACTACATCTTCCTGTGTTGACAGAGTAAACACCATGTTAAAGCAGCTACGAGTAACATTTAAATATCTATTAAACAGCCTTATGTTTCCTCTGATAATCATAAATGACCTAGGTTAAATAAAGGTCTACACATGGTCAGTGGGAAAACCACTTAGCACTGGCTGTGCCATTTGAAGGAGTTTTAGGGGAGATGCCGCTGAAACAGAAGTCAGCATTATTCTTTCAGTTTAAGAGAAAGAAAGAAAACAGTTTTTCGCCAAATGTAAATGCCTGCCCAAAAAAATGTTAATGTTAAAAATGGTACGCTAAAAGCCTTGCCTGGTCTGATGGGTCTCAATTTCAGTTGCGAAAGTCAGATGGTAGGGTCAGAATTTGGCGTAAACAACATGAAAGCATGGATCCATCCTGCCTTGCGCCATCAACCATGCCACTTTAAAATTCACTTGAAATCCCCTTTCTGATGCCGTTTCAACTTCAGCACGTTGTCTTGACCACGTCTACATGCCTAAATGCATTGAGTTGCGGACATGTGATTGGAAGATTAGCTTTTTTGTTTTTATAAGCAATTGAACAGGTGTATCTAATAAAGTAGCCGGTGAGTGTATGTTTCTAGATGATAAATAAGTGCTATGTTAACATATCACAATTGTGTTGCAAGCCATTTATAAAGCAAATCATGAAATGCTCATTAACAATTCATTGGTAAATTATTAATCAGTCTTTTACAAACCTTTCTTCATCCCCCTAATCTAAAGTGTAAACCATTCATCAGGTACATACAGTTGTGTTCAAAATAATAGCAGTGTTTAAAAAAATTGAGTAAAGATCAAAATCTTTATAATGGCTTTTATTTCCATACATGCAAATGGATTGGGGACATTGCACATTCTATTCCAACTCCAAATATGAAGAAACATTTGTCAAATGTCTCCAATGCATTTGCGTGTTTGGAAATAAAAGCTATGATAAGGATTTTGATCTTGCCTCACTTTTTTAAACACACTGCTATTATTTTGAACACAACTGTATGTGTAGTAGGGCTGTCGAATCTTGCCTATAGTAAACTAATCGTCAAATCATGGTATTTTTTTTCCTGCTTATTGATCCAAATTCTCATTTGCAATGGGGCTGAAAGACCCAATTATAGTTTGTCTTCTTCAGTTGGCATAAGAATAATGTCTACCTTATTCATTCACTCACACTTAGTAGATTGATTAAGAGATTGAGTTGGTTTCAAGTATTTTTTTATGTCCAAGAGCCAAGGACCACTTGTGGAGCGCTTCAATTAGCAGGTACTGTTGTCTCAAAGAAAACAGTAAGTAATGCACTCCACTGCCATGGCCTGTATGTGATCTCACCAAGCAAGACTCCAATGCTGAAAAAAAGCTTGTTGAAGCTTGTTTAGTACATATTTCACCCGCTGTATATTACTGTTTTGTAAATTACTGTTTTGTAAATCATCGTTTCATAATTATTAATGAACAATATTATAAAGTGTTACCCGTTTGGCTTCTGGCCCTGTCTGCATCAGTACAAGACTGACTTCTGCTACAGTGATGTCTCCCCCAAACTCCTTAAAGTGTCAAACCATCTATATAAGGTAACAGAATAAATATGCACACGTACCTTATACAACCCCACTTAAAAAATAATGAACTATACCACATACATATATATATATATATATATATATATATATATATATATATACACACACACACACACACACACACACACACACACATATATCATGGTATCTGCACATTTTTAAAGTTCAAATTTAAAGACATTTAAGACCTTTTTAAGACCTCTAAAATGAAAAAATAATACCAATACCGCGGTAACAGAAATCGACAAACAAACAAGCAGGCGTTCAGGTTAATAAACCGCGGGTATTAGAGTTGTACTGTAAGAGCCATTGACCCTCTTTCTTGTTTGTTTGTATTGTATTGCACTATGCCCAATTCGACCGCCTGGCGGCAGGGCTGTACCGGATGCATAGGCTATTTAGCAGGTGCACTCACACCAGCCGGGGCTTGCATGCCGGAAAGGCAAATAGTTTTTGACCGTGCGCACCAAGCTCAGTTGTACCGAATGTAGTGATATAGCCTACAAGTCAAACGTCATTTGTTTTAAAGTAAATAAAGTAAACTTTTAAATCGCTAAAAGAAGAGTGGACATTCGAAGTTTACTGTCAACTGTATGCTATAGGCACGCGTCACACACCTGGCGACATGCAGCCTAGTGGCTAATGGGGAGCTGCTACATTAGTCAAAAACTTTGCTACCAGTGGACTAAACATCTTCGTGTACTGGCTTCGCGTGTAAAGAGGTTATTTACCGGACTGGAGTTGCCCTGCCGTGGGTAAGGAAGGACGCAGACCGCCTTTGTTCGGGATCGAAGGAGGGACGCCGACCGCCTTTGTTCCGGACCGGTGAAAGGCAAGCCGATCAGCTGGGTATCGAGGTACGAGTAGCGCTACTGAACACTTAATGGCCATTTAACTGTGTGCACACATTTTGGACGTAAATCCAAGCTTGGTAACAAAAAACAAAACTGTGACTTTACTCTGTTCGCTTCCGTGCTCGCGCGTGAACACCACTATGGAGAACATAAACAATGCTGACAATGTTGTGAACTTGCCTGACGAGGCTACAGCGGCTACCGCTGATGACGCGAATGACGTTGGGGCGTTCAAAGACGGTGATGAAACTGGTAAAAATGACACAGGCAGACCAAAACGGGTTATAAAAATGACTGAAAAAGCATTTTGTGAAAAAGTTGAAAAACTACAAACTGAAAGAAAGTTTAAATTAAACAAAGCAAGTAATTTAAGAAAGGTTGTGGAGGAATTACTGCAAGAACAGGATTGTCAGTCCGAGGTAAAATGCACATTTTCCAAATTTTCCGCTCTGTGTAATGAGGCTAAATCTTTGCATAAGTCATTTGTGGGTTTGCTGCATGGTGATGAGCTAGAAAAACACGAAACATGGTTCAAAGCAGAAATGATTGCAAACAATGAATTCACTGACAGAGTTCAAATATGGTTGACACACAATATCAAAGGTGGAAATAAATATGATGACAAAAAGGGGTCATCACAGGTTGAAACCAAAAATCAAATGAATAAAAATGAGGATGATGATGTTTTACCAGAAGACAGTATGTCAAATATTGCTAGTGAGCATCATAGCAATCACAGCTCTGGCAGCAGGAAAAGTACTAGCTCCATAGCATCTGCATGCATTAAAGCAGAGGCGGAGAACGCTGCACTAGTTGTACGCGCGGCAGCGCTAAAAGAGACACACCTGCTGGAGGAACAAGAAGACAAGCTAAGGAGAAAAAGGCAACAGCTGAAGCTAGCAGCTGAAATCAGTGCTTCCAATGCTAAAATAGCAGTTCTCCAAGCTTCAGAGAGCAGCAGCGTGGCCAAAAGCCAGGATGGCATGAATTCTTACCTGAAAAGGAACACTCTCAACCCCATGGCAAACGAATATGAACCTACTGCAGCAGTAAGGCATGAAAAGGAGCAAATGCCAACATGGATGGATCACTTACCACTGGGTGCACATCCTAAGGAAAAAGGGAAACAAACCTCATCTCAACCAAACCAAGAGGCCAATGTGAACACATGCTATCAACCTGAGCCTACGGTGCCGGAAACAACGCATGCCCACTATGCTCCCTTTGACCCAACACCACAGTATTTCACGCAACCTCAACAACTGCAAACCGAGGAATCATTTGGAAGCATCTACGACATTATGCAACGACAGAATGAGATAACGGCAGCTCTCGTTCAACAACAACAGTCACTGTCTTTACCACCTAGAGACATTCCGGTGTTTAATGGAAACCCACTCGATTACAAACCCTTCATTCGAGCCTTTGAGCAGGGTGTGGAAGCTAAAGCCAGCAAAGCTGATTGTTTGTACTTCTTGGAGCAGTTCACCAGAGGTCAGCCAAGGGAACTCGTACGCAGCTGTCAGCATCTGGTTCCTGAACCCGGTTATGCACTAGCAAAACAGCTGCTACATGAACACTTCGGAAATGAATACAAGGTTGGTGCTGCATACACACAGAAAGCAATGGAATGGCCTGCAGTCAAAACAGAGGACGTTAAGGCGTTGCAGGCATACTCCTTGTTCTTGCGTGGTTGTTGTAACGTGATGGGGGAGCTTCAATACATGCACGAAATGGATACACCAACTACCATGAGGACACTGATGTCAAAACTGCCATTCAAACTAAGGGAAAGATGGAGGACCGCTGCACACAATGTGTTAGATAAGCACAAACGCAGGGCACGGTTCACAGACTTTGTCACCTTTACTGAGCGTGAAGTCAGGATACAGTCTGACCCTGTCTTTGGTGATATTCAAGACACTGCATTTCAGAAACCTGACCTGAGGAGCGTGAACAAGTCGCTGCAAAGGAACGACAGGAGAGGGAATAGCTTCGCTACCACAGTACAACGGGTGGACTATGTAGACGAACCAGGAGTTGACGCAAATGCCCCATGGAAACCAACCATGAGCGAGGCAAGGGATCCCAGCACCTGTGTGTGCTGCTCTCATGAACACCCATTGGATGAGTGTCCACAACTAAGCAATAAGAAACATCGTGACAAGATCTCCTTCCTAAAAGAGAAAGGAATCTGCTTTGCTTGCCTGTGTCCTGGACACATGAGCAGGGATTGTGAAATGCGCCTTACCTGCAACAGTTGTGGTCGTAGCCACCCCACTGTGCTTCATATCAAGAGGGAGACATCGAGCTCAGGTTTGGAACAGGCACAGGGGCCGCCATCCAATGAGGAACAGGTGTCTCAAGGAACTTGTGGACATACAGGGGCCGGAAAAGACAAGTACGCCTTACCCATACTGCCCGTCCAAGTTAAATCTAGCGAAGGAGACAGAGTGGTGCATACCTATGCATTCTTGGATCCTGGCAGTTCTGCCACTTTCTGTTCAGAAAGTTTGATGCATGAGCTGGATATTGGAGGCAGACGTCAAAACTTCCTATTACACACCATGGGACAGGAGAAGGTCGTTCCAGCATTTTCGCTCACTGGTCTTGAGGTGTCTGGTCTTAACGAGGAGTGCTATTACCAACTACCTGATGTGCTCACTCAAAAGAAGATGCCTGTTACAGCGGACAATATCATCACGCCAGAAGACCTGGAAAAGTGGACTTACCTCTCAGCCATTGATGTCCCTCGCATAGGCGCCAACGTTGACTTGTTGATTGGTAGCAACGCCCCAGAGTTATTAGAGCCCTGGAAGATTGTCAACAGCCATGGAGGAGGCCCTTACGCAACGAAAACTGTGCTTGGTTGGGTGGTTAACGGTCCCGGGAAAGACAGCGAAATAACTGACCCAAGATCTGGTCTCATGGTAGCGGCTGTGAATAGGATCTCTGCTTGTGAACTGACCGAACTACTGGACAACCAATACATGCATGACTTCAATGAAAGGACCTGTAAAAACAAGAAAAGTTGGCTTCATCCGGAAGAAATACCAACCATCCCAGAGAATCGAGTCCTCAGGCTGTCCAGAAGCCAAAAGAGGAGGAGCAGTGGGAGACGGAGGAAGAGGAAGAGTCCGCTGTGGAGGAAGAGGAGGGCAAGGATGAGACTGCTAAAGCTCCAAGAAGGGAGCGATGGACCTCCAACACAAAGCAAACACAAGGCAACAAAAAGGGAGAAATCTCAAAGCCGCAGTAAAAGCAAAGAAAAAGAGTAATGTTTTCGAAACCCCTGTAACTAACTAGCTGTGCCTATTACAAGCAGCCTCAGATGTCTAATTGACTGTCAATGTGCTAGTTACCTCCGACCCTGTAAACATTTTGTTTTATGGTTTTTCTTTATGGCTCTATTGTGACATTGTATAATTGTTAAGTCTACCTGCCCTAACAATTAGGGGCCCAGTGTAAGAGCCATTGACCCTCTTTCTTGTTTGTTTGTATTGTATTGCACTATGCCCAATTCGACCGCCTGGCGGCAGGGCTGTACCGGATGCATAGGCTATTTAGCAGGTGCACTCACACCAGCCGGGGCTTGCATGCCGGAAAGGCAAATAGTTTTTGACCGTGCGCACCAAGCTCAGTTGTACCGAATGTAGTGATATAGCCTACAAGTCAAACGTCATTTGTTTTAAAGTAAATAAAGTAAACTTTTAAATCGCTAAAAGAAGAGTGGACATTCGAAGTTTACTGTCAACTGTATGCTATAGGCACGCGTCACACACCTGGCGACATGCAGCCTAGTGGCTAATGGGGAGCTGCTACATGTACCGATTGGCAAAAGAAATGTAGGCTACTATCTGCGATTGATGGGAGGATCGGCAATAGTTTTTATCTAGCTGTCAGAAAGGGAGTGCAGTGGAGAGAAAGAAAGTGACAGAAAGACCCGGGTCTCACTCCATGAGCTCACGCCAAGTCAACGCGACCTGAATGAGCTGAATGAACGTCTGATGAGCAGCTATTTATAAATATAGATACATAAACATTGTTTACTAAACACAATCAACGTGTTGTGTGATTTGCGACAGTAGCCTACCTATATCAGCGGACGTGTGGTTGCGCACCTACAAGCAGCGGCAGTGTGTGGTCGCGGTCGCGGGGTGAAAAAAGCCAGCCAGTCGTCCTCCCTCCACCTCTCACCGAATTTATAATAGCTGAGCATGCATTTCGCTGGGTCGTTCTCTCCTTTTTTGCTCTACCGCGGCCGACTTCAAATTCGAAAGCAGGGAACACACATTCTTCTTCTACGTTTTAAATGCGGTACTCAGCCTCACACGGCCGTACTGCCTCTAGCGTAGGTGTCGGACATGCCGGATATCTTTGAAGTAGCCTATATAAAACATCGATAAAATAAAAACATAGAAATCTAACAATTAAACTAGAAAACTAGAAAGAAACAAATAAGGCAAGCTCATTAATTCTGCCCCCGAGTAAATTTAATGCCGCCCACCCAATAATTCCAGACTTTTTAAGACATTTAAGGCCTTGAATATTGAAACTTAAATTTAATGACTTTTAATGCTTTTCAAGATCCGCGGCAACCCTGTATATATACATATATATATCTTGTGAAATATATGTATAAGAAATTAGAAAAGGTCTTGGTAAGGTTCATTGTTCCTTTTGCTATACTTACGTGCCAGTGCAGATGTGTGTGTTCTGCCTTTCCCTAGGGGTGGAAACAAAGTGTTAGTCTAACATTATATTTTGTGTATGCTAGTCTTGTATGCTAGTCTTCTAGTTCAACTGACAGTTGAACTAGAAAACTCATGGGGAAAACAATACCTGATGAGAATTAAATGATGACAGGAGGACTTATCTTTTTGCTACGGTATTTGAACCGGTAACAAGAGTAAATAAATTAAAGCTAAAGGCAACAAAGAACAGGACCTCGAACTTTAAGCATCACTCACCGCCAACTACAGCGCAACAAAAGGTTAAGACCTTGATGGCTGCAAGAAGGTGGACATCATTCCATCCGAGTGGTTAGAAGGCGGGAAGGAGGGAAAATTATGCTGGTGGCCACCAGCCCTGATCAATGTCACCAAGGCAGTGAAAGACGGAACACCACCAGCCAGAAACTGGATCTTGTGCAATGTCCGTGTAATGGGAAATGCATGTAACTTGACATGGAGCAGGAGCAGTGGAGGGAGGGAGAGAAGGAGAGTCTTAGTTCACATACGAAAAACAAACTCACAGCTCATTTTAATTTCTAAGTACTTTCCTTTCTTTATTGCTGAAGAGCATGACCCCCACAGCATGATGCTGCCACCAACATGTTTCACGTTGGGGATAGTACGTTCAGGGTGATGTGCAGTGTGAGTTTTCCACCACACATTGGCCCTCATTTATCAACCTTGCGTAGACGAGAAAAATGGGTGTACGTACATTTCCACGCAAATCTCGCCATTTATCAATTTGGACGTGAGCGTAGGGTACGCTCAAATCCCACGTCAGCTCTCAGCTCGTGTACGCAAATTAATTTGAAAACAGCTTGGACTCGAAGTGCAGGCTGTGCCGGGTAGCTGATGACTTTGTTGGACAATTATTAGAAGATAATACAAATGCAGTGTTTTCTCTGACCAAAATAAAGATATAATCACTTAAAAATGTGCAGCTTATGGTGTGCAACTGAGTAGGAGGGCTGATTCAATAGTGTGCACACCGGCCACTTAGGAGCACTGCATGGGACTGCGTAAGGGCAGTTGTCTCCGTATTTTCATATTGACGGACATCACATCCGTTCAGTTAATGCTGATTGTCAAGTCAGTTAGATGACTAAAAAATACTTGTTCATATAGTTTGAACACTTTGTGAATCAGAGTGAATGGTATTCTGCTAAAATATCAAATAGCCTACTTTAAATATATGCGATATACACTATACAGTTGGATAATTTTTAACACTTTGTTATTAAATACAGTCATCGCTGTGTCCGTTTGATGTGAAATAGTCAGATGTATTAGTTAAATGACAGAATGCAATGTGTGGCAGAAAACTAACACTGCACATCACCAGGAACACACCATCCAACCGTGAAACATGGTGGTGGCAGCATCATGCTGTGGGGGTCCTGTTCTTCAGCAGGTACAGGGACGCTGGTTAGAGTTGATAGGAAGATGGATGGAGCCGATACAGGGCAGAAAAACCTTGTTCGAGTCTGCAAAAGACTTGAGCCTCGGGTGGAGGTTCACCTTCAAGGAAGACAACTACTAGCAGATTCATGTGTTAGAATGGCCCAGTCAAAGTCCAGACCTAAATACAATTGAAGGACTGGAAAATTGCTGTTCACAGACGTTTTCCATCCAATCTGACACTGAGTGTTGGTCTATCACATGAAATCCCAATAAAATAAATGTACGTGTGTGGTTGTAACGTGACAAAATGTGGAAAAGTTCAAGGGGTATGAATACTTTTTCAAGCCACTGTAACTTTCATGTTGATGCCATTTTATAGATGATAGATACTCCTCACATTCTCCAAAAGAACCATTGACAAACAAGATTTACCATTGATAATTCCTATCAGCAAGAGGTTTTTGAATTCTCCTTTGCCATAGACCCCCTTCCAGTTCATTGGCCTGGCAAATCTATTGGTGAAGAGGTGCCCCATCAGCCTCCAAACTGAGTCCTTCAGAGACACACCACCCCTTTGAGCCAACATGGTCATCTGTTAGAAGAGAGTAAACAAAGCAAGTGTTGAGAAAGATCTGGGGCCGGTTTCCCAAAGCCTTCTTAGAGCCTTCTTAACGCTACGTCATTCGTAACCCCTACGTAGAGTTCCTACTTAACATTTCGCCTGTTTCCCGAAACGTTCTTTGCTACGAATCTCTTTCGTACGTCATACGTTGGTAAGGTTGGTCTGGAGCGCCCTCAGAGCCTTCTTAGCTCTACCGTAGGGATGTTTCAGCTCTCACTTGTGTCATTTAACTAATAAATCTGACTGTATTTCATATCAAACGGACACAGCGATGACTGTATTTAAAACAAACTGTTCAAAACTATCCAACTGTATAGTGTATATCACGTATATTTAAAGTATGCTTAGGCTATTATATATTTTAGCAGAATACCATTAACTCTGATTCACAAAGTGTTAGAACTATATGAACAAGTAGCCTACTTTTTAGTCATCTAACTGACTTGACAATCAGCATTAACTGAATGGATGCGATGTCCCTCAATATGAAAATAGGCCTACTTTATAAGTGATACACTATAGCCTACAGTCGGATCGTTTTTATCAGTTTGTTATTAAATACAGTCATCGCTGTCTCAATGTGATATGAAATACAGTCAGATTTATAAGTTTAATGACACAAGTGAAAGTCCCTGCGATCGCTGTGGCATCGAGATACAAACCCCCACATTTCCTTCCGTAAAGCACCATGCGTAAAACGGACACGAGTCACATCCCTGTTGCGCATGGAACTGCCACAAGTCATTCATGAAGAAAATAATTGCTGTAAACAATCTTCATCTCCTCCGCTGTTTCTATATTTTCTATATATTTTTTTAAATTAGTATAGGCTATGGTAGTATGTTCGACATGGTTAACACTAGAACCTCCGCACTGTGTTCCACACCGGCTCAGCTGACAGCTGAGAGCTGTCAGCTGAGCCCGGGCAAGAGTGCGTCGGATCCTCCGCCTCAAAACATGTAAACGTGCAAAAAAATGAATGAATAATCAATTAGAGCTTACCTTAAAATAAGTGTGCCATGTTACTGTTTATTGTATTTAGGATTTTAGCTCATTTGGACGCTGTTTGGGCCGTCTGTTTATTTATATAGGCTATTGGCGATATTATGTCTACTTTCAGTTTCATTACTGACCCACCAAGTAACGTGATTAGTGTTCTTAAAGATACTTATTTATAAAACAAGAGTTCCAAAACACAGATGATGATTCAACAAACTAATTTATGACTTTATATTACAGTAGAAATGCACGGGTAGATTTGGTTAGACAGCATACAGATGCAGCTGCGCATGAAATGAGCAGGAAATGGAAAATCGAACTCGGAGCAACCGATTTCAGCAGTGTACGAACGACGTAAGAAGTGTTTCTCCTAAGACACCGTTCGGGAACCACGACTACAGAGGTAAACAACTTTGGTAAGTCATAACGTAGGAGTCTTCGTAGCTCGCTAAGAGAGGACGTTATCGGGAAACCGGCCCCAGGTTGATTATTGTTTGAATGGAATGTAATAGGATTGAAATAATAAATAATTAATTTTATTGTAAGGTAAATGTTATGTTTTATAGTTTGGTTTGCAATAAAATAAACAAAAGTGCCAAGAATGTTTGCATACACTGTGAATTAGTATTAGTAGGGGGAGGTTATTGATTATTATGTTTGAATTTGATGGCAAAAAAATTAGTGGTCTAAATAATATTTTCTTTAGTAAGTGACTATGGTATCATTGTTCCTACAGCTTAACACAAGTTAATAGAAGACATTTTTAATGCCAACTGGAAATTAAATTTAAGACCAACGACGCAATCAACACAAAGGAAAAAGGTATTGTCTCGGTGTTCAGACACCACAGTAACTCTGCTTTCAGCTTAGACGTCATTATCTGTATCTGTTCAACCAACAAAATAATCTGTATATGTATCTGTATTCGGATATGAAGCCCGAAGTGGCCTGAGCTTATGTCTGAATATTTTTTTTTCAATTATTGTCCCTTCAGAGCATCAAATTGATTTAATGTTGGCATATAATTAATTATGAGATACATTTCTACCTCATACTGTACTTTTAATTCATTGCTCTCTCTCATTATAAGTTATATGAACTGTCTGAGCCCCACTAGCCCTTTAACTGGGGGAAATTGAACATTCAGAATCTGAAAAAGAACAGTATTACATCACAATAATTCAATGTGTCAGTTTTATTTTTTTAATCTTTTTCTACCTTTTTACTTCTTTTGAATGCAACAACACTCACATGTGCTGGGACGGTCGTTCCTCGGCCAAGATGGTGTGGTATCTTTGCTGAGAGCTGTAGCGAAAGAGAGTTTGATATGACAGAGGTTCTTAAGGAAAGGATACAATCAGTTCATTAGGTTTACTCACGTTTACCTGCTCTCATTTCTGATGAGCATCGTCTTCTGCCTTCTCCAGAAACCCCTACAGAAAATAAGAAATAGGTGATGGAGGGTGTTTTAAATACCTATTCAATCAAATATGTAAGTCACAGCAAAATGTGTTGAATCTTTCTAAAAGTGGTTACTTGTTTTTGAGTATTTGCAATCCATATAATTTTGATATAGTTATCGAGCTCTGTAAATGGGAAATGCAGTCAACAAACAATGAGGAAAGAGTATATGTGACTGTCTGACAATCCTGAATTTTGGTCACGCAGTAACTAATTTCATTCATTGGTTTTATTTTCAATAAGTCAACAACACAGGTGTTTGTAGGGCTGGTCTCGCTTATGTTATCCTACCAAGAATTACACTGAAATGGACATATTACTATTCTTACATTGTGAGAGCATGGGAGGTGCGCATTACAGGAGGGTTTGGTAGTTTGGAATCCCGCCTGCAGTCACTGTCCCTCTCATCCGATTCAAACATTGGATTCTTGATTCTGCGTTAAAGAGAAGTTCAATAAGAAAGGTATGATGCAAGGCTATAACACGAACATTACTCAAACCTTTACGTTGCTCAATCTCAACTTACAGTCTACTTTGTTTTTTTCCATTGACCAAGAAGGGCAGGCCGAGGAAGGTATGGAGAACGATGCTGATGGGGCTGAACAAATGTCAGATGAAGACCACCATCACTCTAGGTCACCTCTTCAGGGGCTAGGCATTGCATGGTTTCTGCTCTGTGTAGAGACTACTGTGGCTATACCAGAAAACTGTTAAGATGCTTTGTGACCAACTTCGCTAAGATATATGGGACCAAATTTCTTGTTAATACCCACAACCTCATACATTTAGCAGACGATGCAGAAAAATACGGCCCTCTCGATTCAGTTTCGTGTTTCCCCTTTGAAAATTATTTAGGACAGTTAAAAAAAATGGTGAGAAGACCACAGGGCCCTATTCAACAGATTGTCAGGCGTGTGTATGAAAGGCAACTATTTCCCCACATAGCAAGAGAAATGCCTGAAGGTATTGAACCAAAACAGCCCCATGCATCTGGACCAATGCCAACAGATTTATCCATGCATCAGAGTGTTCAATATAAAATGTATAAAGGCAAAGCCACAATAATCACAAACACCAGTGGTAGCAATTGTTTTGAACTGGGGGGCAGAGTTCAGACCTGCAAACTCATAGGAGGTGAAAAAGGTGACAAACACTCGTCCCTTCTAGGGGGGTCGGGTGTTTTTCCAAACGATTGGCTATTGTTAAATATCATTCACACAACCAGAGTTCTCCACTATTGAATCACTATTAAATCACCTTCACACAAAGTCTCCGCCCCAGCAAAGCAGCGAGTCGATCGCTGTGACGGTGAAAATCACCGGGACCCGGGAGACCCAGTGAGCGAGTGAGACGCCGCTCAGAAAAAACTCTGTGGTTTGATGGATGAAATCAGTCGGGGATATCCTGCCCGTTAACTTTGTCTACGGGAACGGCTTCCGCGATCTTTTTCTATGTCTCGAGTCTAACAGAGAGCCATGCCGGCAAACTGACAGCGCGACTAAATACAGTGAGCTGCGTCCCTCCGTATAGTTTCTGTTTCAGTAGGCTGTTACATTAACCTCTGAAGCATTGACAGTGTTTAATCAAAGCCTCTAATTTTTTATTATCAAAAGGGCTTTGATTGAGACTTTTAGCCAATTCTAAAGTCTGAACACACAGCGGCAGCAGTGATGCTTTACTGTGCCCGATCTTAACGCTGATTGGACAATACTCATGACGTCTACCAAAGATGTTTTATTGCCAAGATAACGATATTCCCTTGTCTCACACTACGGTAACTCGCCCACACAGTCCAGTCTGGGAAGCGCTGGCTGACTTCTCTGGCAGCTGCCGCTACCCCCCCCCCCCCCCCCTCCCAGAAACAAAAACTCTTCGGATCTATACGATTCACGTGGGTCATATATTTTGATTCTAAACGGCGATTTTCGCCGAAAAGCGACGAGTTTGCAGGTATGGAGTTGTGATTGTAAGGAACATTGTGCATTGCCGAGGAGAAACTCATGTTGTGTATGAAGCTTCTGAGACAGGGGCATGTTTCTTCAACTACCCCATAGAGTCAACATCGCTTGGAATTTCTATCCTCTCAAAACTCTCTGGTCAGCTTGCCAGTGCTCCAGTCAAGGATTTCACAAAACCACTGCTTTTATTCCCCCTTCGAAATACGGTTGTGGCTTTGCCTCAGCTTCACTGCACATAACTCAGTGAACTTTGCAGGATGCCCTCATTCAGTGTGGTGGAGTTTGTTTAGTTTGTTTAGTTAATAAAAACTTTGGGCTTGAACCAGTGCACCGCAGGGGGGGATGGAGGAGACAGCCCTCCTGCTCTGCTTTGTCCAGCTGGACTCAGGTCTGAGAGAGATTGAGATAACAGAGATAAGGTTTTAGAAAATATTATTCATATATTTTATTTATTTATATATATATATATATATATATATATATATATATATATATATAGTTTGCAGAGTTCCATATAATTCGCAACTGAGGAAGTAACGTCGGTATTATGTAAACAAGTGGATATATGTCAAACACCCTCCGATTTATGTGAACTAAACCTATAGCACTCTTCTTAAAAGCTCTGAGAAAAAAGCTGACCATAAATGTTAAATGCAGAAGACCTAAAATCATCTCATAATACAGACAGGAAGATACAGGCATTACTAGTATCGTCAGCTTGAGCCTATCTTTCTCATGAGCCGTGCGTCAAGCATCACAAACAGTGAAAAGTATATGTTTCACATCGAAGGCTACAAGCTACAAAAACCTACCTCCTCCTCATCATCTGCCTCATCAGCCAGCCTTACAGCGGGCACGAATCCTTGGACAGATCAGCATGAAATCCAATCTATGCGAAAGTCAGATGGTAGGGTCAGAATTTGGCGTAAACAACATGAAAGCATGGATCCATCCTGCCTTGCACCATCAACCATGCCACTTTAAAATTCACTTAAAATCCCCTTTCTGATGCTCTGTTTCAACTTCAGCACGTTGTCTTGACCACGTCTACATGCCTAAATGCATTGAGTTGCAGACATGTGATTGGAAGATTAGCTTTTTGTTTTTATAAGCAATTGAACAGGTGTATCTAATAAAGTAGCCGGTGAGTGTATGTTTCTAGATGATAAATAAGTGCTATGTTAACATATACACAATTGTGTTGCCATTTATAAAGCAAATCATGAAATGCTCATTCATTGGTAAATTATTAATCAGTCTTTTACAAACCTTTCTTCATCCCCCTAATCTAAAGTGTAAACCATTCATCAGGTACATATGTGTAGTAGGGCTGTCCTCCACTAAAAATGTACAAAATCGAATCTGATTGGTCGAATTTTGCCTATAGTAAACTAATCGTCAAATCATGCTATTTTTTTTTCCTGCTTATTGATCCAAATTCTCATTTGCAATGGGGCTGAAAGACCCAATTATAGTTTGTCTTCTTCAGTTGGCATAAGAATAATGTCTACCTTATTCATTCACTCACACTTAGTAGATTGATTAAGAGATTGTGGACACTTGTGGAGAGCTTCAATTAGCAGGCGCTGCGGTATACTGTAGGGACAGCTGCCTCTGGCGAGTTTAACTTTTTTTCTCTTCCTTGTATAAACAGTTTTGTAAAATCTCCCCCAGTAGAGACACTTATACTGTCATACTTCCCAGCCCTAATAATCGCACAATTTCACCAAATCAGGCAGCATTATTGCCACCATGCCTAACAACTTTTCTGGGGAGAAACCTGCTGTGTGGGAACTTACTGCTGAGTCTTCAAAGATTCACCAACAGAGCTTATCTGCAATTAGAGACAGGAGGAGGAATGAGGAAGATGGGGAGAGAGAGGGAGAGAAGTTATGTGCTTTCACTGACAACATACTGTTATAGTATATAGTATATATATTTATAGTTTCCCTTCAATATGCCTTATCGAAAGATATGCTTAGTGTTTACAGAGAATTAATAATGTTATATATACAGTAATTATTTAAAATATTTACTGACTAAATGAAGCATTGCCAGGTGTACATCATAGTTAGTCCTAATTGTTATAAACAATATCAAACGTCTAAGAATGCTCAGCAGTTGCCCACATCCACAATCATTAGCTGCCCTTCTGTCTTTTTCAAAAATAACAATCCAACTTACCGATCAAAGCGCAGAGCTGGATTCAAGTTCCGTTTGTCTAAGAGAAAATCAATTGTCAGTTTGCAAAAGGACAGTTGGTTCAATTCAAACTATCTAGCATGGAGAATAAAGCTATCTAGAAATTGAAGATACAGTGTAGTGTCATATCTGTTATGGACTGTAGTAAACATAAATTGTTATGTGTGAGAGCATAAGTAAGTGAGTGTATGTTTCTAGATGATAAATAAGTGCCATGTTAACTTATCACAATTGTGTTGCAAGTCATTTATAAAGCAAATCATGAAAGAAGTGCTGGGGTGTGTGTTTGTGACTGGTTGGCTGTGAGCTAGTGTCTTTGTTAGTGCAGCTCTCTGCCACACACACAGCTAGAAATAACTGACCTAAAAATGCTATGATTGACCAATCACAACAGAGGGTGTATAAGTGTCATATTAGAACTACCCAGAGCAAATGTGTTCATGATAGGTGTATATGTAATATATATATATATATATATATATATATATATATATATATACATACATGTTGCACTTCCAGATGCGTTTATCTGTGACACTCCAGCAAGAGCTTTTTTAAAATGTGTCAAAGGTCATGGTGGCTACAGTTCTTGTGAGCGTTGCACACAGTATGGTGTTTATGTTGACGGTAGAGTTGCGTTTCCAGACATGCATTCCAGCCTGAGGACAGACACTCAGTTTGAACAAATGTCAGGTGAAGACCACCATCACTCTAGGTCACCTCTTCAGGGGCTAGGCATCGGAATGGTTTCTGCTTTTCCATTGGATTATATGCATTTAGTTTGCTTGGGTATTGTGCGGAAATTGATTGCTCTGTGGTTCCATCTAATGTTTTATCTGCCATCTCCGATCACCTGAAAATATGCAGACAAAGCTTCTGTAAATGAATACATGGCTGAGGAACCAGTGCACCGCAGGGGGGGGATGGAGGAGACAGCCCTCTTGCTCTGCTTTGTCCAGCTGGACTCAGGTCTGAGAGAGAGATTGAGATAACAGAGATAAGGTTTTAGAAAATATTATTTATATATTTTTATTAAATATATACAGTATATATATATATATATATATATATATATATATATATATATATATATATATATAATATACTAATGCTGAGTGCGAGGTGAAAAAAGAAAGCTTGTCATTTGCAATACTTGTTACACTAAGCTTACACCAACCGCATCATTAAGTTTAGTGGCATTCATTTTCAATTACCGTAAGGTTTTATGCATCAAATTGTCCCGGAAGCGCTTTCTACTAGGCTAAGTGTAACCACCAACTACTGGTTTGGCATGCGTACTACAGCGATTTCGGCCCAATTTCTTCGCAACAGTGGGCATGATGAAAGTTTCCAAATCAATTGCGTTCAATACAAATCAATACATGGAAACTTTTGAAAATGTAAAAGGGAAAATCTTTGCGTTTTCACCGTTTGAACAGCACCTCAGTGGCAGGAATTATATAATTACCATCATATTTGTCTGCTGTGACTGGCAGCTGAGTGCTGGCAGATCTAGCGCTACTACTGGCATATTGGATTTATTTGAACTAAACCTGTAGCACTCTTCTTAAAAGCTCTGAGGAAAAACCTGACCATAAATGTTAAATGTTGAGCCGAATGTTTTGGTTTCAGGGGAAAGGCTGCAGATTGTATCCGAATATAAATATCTGGGAGTTTTATTTGATTCAAAGTTGTCATTTACATCACATGTAAAAAGGGTCTGTAACCGAATCAAATTCAACCTCAGGAACTTTAGACACATTCGCCATCAAATGTCTATAGAGGCAGCAAAAATGTTTATGCACTCTATGATTTTCTCACACATCACTTACTGTTTACCCATTTGGTCACAAGCTACTGTTACATCCCTGAAACCTATACAATCACTTTACAAACGAACTGTTAAAATCCTGGACAAGAAACCTTGTAGATTTCATCATTGTCCAATATTACAAAAGCACAGATTACTCAAATGGGAAAACATGGTCAACTATTCAAATCTATGTCTTGTCTATAAAATCATTCACGGTTTATCATCCCCTCCGCTCCATCAGTTTGTCAACATCCGAACAGCTGATCACAGCAGAACTAGAGCATCAGCGAGGGGAGATTGTGTTATCCCTTTTAGGAAGAGTGTATTTGGCCATACCTCTTTCTCTGTTCGTGCAGCTACTGAGTGGAACCTCACCCCCATAGCCATCAGAAATCTGACCCCATATAGGTCATTCAAATGCCAGTTAAAGAAATGGCTCATTGATAACCAGAGCTGTTTACATTATCATTAACCTGTTCATGTTATTGTCTGCTGTTGTCTGATTGTTGCTCTGCTGTGTTTTTATTGTATATTTTAGCTTAATAGTACTTTTTACTTTACTTACTTTTTAATAGTACGTTTTACTATAGGTGTGTTGTGTTATATAAATGTGTAAGTTATTTTCTTTTACGGTGACTTTTACCATCTGTCTAGGGACTGCAGATGAAAAATAGCCTTCTGGCTAATTCTGGCATATTGACAGAAATGTTTGATAATATGCACTGTCCCTGTATTAAATAAATAATATAAAAAAAAAAAAAAAAAAATGCAGAAGACCTACAATCATCTCATAATACAGACAGGAAGATAAACGCATTACTATTATCGACGACGCGTGGCTGTGCGTCAGTTTGAGCCTATCTTTCTCATGAGCCGTGCCGTGCGTCAAGCATCACAAACAGTGAAAAGTATATGTTTCACATCGAAGGCTACAAGCTACAAAAACCTACCTCCTCCTCATCACCTGCCTCATCAGCCAGCCTTACAGCGGGCACGAATCCTTGGACAGATCAGCATGACATCCAATCTATGGCAGGTAATACATTAACATATCATTACATTTCAACATAAGTGTATGTTCATATCAGCTAGAGTACATGTTCATACCACAATGCCACACATTGTTTTCCTTGTATTCATAGAGCTACATTTTTTAATGCATAAATACACTACAATTTACAGAATGCTAACCTAGTACAATAAGTCACTGAATGATAACCAGTTGGTGAATCTAAGCCCTGCTGTTGTATTGTAAGGCCGGACCCCAAGTGTCAACAGATTTAGCTCGAGACTCCAGCTCGAGACCCAGAACCCCAACCCAGCTCGAGACTTAGAACCCCAAGTCCAAGTCCAGCTCCACAACGGCTCTCTCTTCACTTCGATTCTTTTTGAACATCAATTCAGCATCATCACCACTACTACTTCTAAACGGCATCGACGAATTTACATATCCGAGAAAGACTTCCAGTACGAAAGGTTCGTGGCGCTGTGTGGGAGCGTTGGGAGGTAGAGGCGGTGCATGTTCAAACATCGTCACTACGAACTGTGGTTCAAGTCCTGCTGGCAACACTAGTGCCTGGATACGAAAGTTGTGGGAAAGTTGCTTCCCCAACTGGGACTTTCTGAGAGGTAAAAATGAGGGGTTATGGGCCCAAACAATGTGACCAGCAGGAGTTTTACAGAGGACCTGGCATTTGCGCAAAGTAGCATAGCATAGCCTAGCGCTAGGTAGCCTAGGCTGGCATAGCATATTATGAAGGAAAAATTAAGATTATATTTATATATGTATATTTGCCCGATGTTTAAGAAGTGTTCATTGTCTATTTTCAGTGAGAGGAACTTGTTTTAATAAGACATACATCTCTTTATAATGACGCCTCTTTACTTCCTTCATGTGGCCACAATGAGGTACTACACCAACGGACATTTATGGAGTCAGTTAAATCCTATTCAGAGCGTGAGTGCAGGCGCCCTCCTGTGGCCATCAATCATTACTACAACCACACTTTATCATGCACACATTCTCTCTCTCTAACACACACACCTGAAAAGTAACAGAAGGAAGACGAGGCGGTTTACTTTAAACACGTAAAAGGAAATATATTTTTTGAAAAAATGAAATAACAAAAAAGAACAACATTTCATACAGAAGAGCTGCTTTTGTCATCTGCAGGGGAAATTTACACAGGACTCAAAATGAAAAAAACATTACCTGGAGTGGAAGAACAGCTGCCACACCACACTCATTTGTTTAGACCCTTTAACTAATGTGTCTGTATTCTGTATACTTAGTAACTATAGGTGGAGCAGCTTTGTACCACTTCAGGTAAAGCCTGAAGAGGTTATGTCACATACCGAGCTTCTTTTAAGGATTAATATACACTGGCTCTTGATAAATTCACTCGTATGACGTACGCACCACTGAAACATTTACACACAAAATTTAGAGTTATTTTCTCCCCCTCAAAACAGGAATACTCCTTATATTTTCAAAGACAACAGATAACAGTTCCAAAATGGTGGCTCTAGGATTGGATTGATCCCACCTAGATGAGGCCCCTCCCCTCCTACACAGACATGAACGCGTTCATTTTACCAGGCATGGCTCACTATTTCAGTGTGAGGGAAGAAGGGAATGGTTGTCATGGTAGCCTGTCTGGCAGAAACCAGGGGTGTGCATAGGTGTTACTGACTTCTTCCCCGAGGCTCTGATAAGGCAGTTTATGTCTATCCTTTATTTGTATTATGTTGTCTTCCAGCTCAGGAGCCAGTGGTGGTGGTGGATGTTAGGGTTTCTTCATAGCTTTCCAGGCCCCAAGAGGCATATTCCAGTTCCATTGAACACAGCCAGAGCGGGCCGGTAAGACAAAAATCAAAACTGTGGGACAAGATGCAGTACACGTCTTCTTCATTGTCCATTTTGTGCAAACTGAGATGTAAACAAAGACCGTCAGAGGCTGGGAAGGAAAGCATGGTACGACTATAGCGACACACGGAAAGACGGCGTAGAGGGATGCAGTGTGCTCCTTCGACATACTGACAGGCACAGAGGGCCAGTGAAATAAATAAAGGGCTGGGCGTGGGCGAGGAAGAAAGAAACTGCCAAGTTTCCTGTGCTTTTTGCTTCACTCAAACTTGCATTTGGAGCTGAGGGAGTTAACTTGTCGCCACTATAGCAGCTTCTAATGTGCTTCAAAGTTCGGCTTGTTTGTCACAGGGGCCGAGATGATTAAGGGACGTTTCAGAGGAGGACATAAGAGTACCACAAGTACTGTGCCTTAAAAAGGTCATCACACACACACACACATACACACAGGCACCCACATAAGACTGCTTAATGGTCATGCTCGCTATTGCCTTTCCAATATTACCACCCATCCATCGATTACAAAAGAAAAGTACAAAATATCTACCACACTGCCCCTGCACTTCCCACCCTTCAACTATATAAGGACAGAACCATATTCACTTAGTTTTTTTATCATTTATATATATATGTATATATGTACACAACAATATGCCTTTGAGGCTGTTGAGAAAAGGGGGGTGGGGGCAGGATGAAGTCTCTGTAGTGAGGCGTCAGAGTCATTCATTTCTTCATTTCCCTTCTTTTTTTTCACCAACAGTTTATCTACAGAAATGTATGATTGTGATGAGAGAGACTGAGGGGATTGAGGGGGACTCCAGAGCAAAGTTTAGCATCCATGTTGGATCAGAGGTGGAGTGTGTGTCAGTAGACCCAGGAGACAGGGACCCACTGATGAGTGGTGGACACCAGGTCCACAGCCTCCTCCAGCAGTCGGATGGTGTCATCGATCTCATTGTTGATGATGGTCTGGTCAAAGTAGTGAGCGTAGGTCACCTGCAGCATCTCCGATTCCTTCTGCAGCCGCTGGAGAGAGTCGTCCTGGGGAAAACGGAGGGAGCTTCAATCACTGTTTACAGTCTTGCTATATGTTCATAATAAGCCAAGTGATAGGAAGTGCAATTTTAAAACTGCAAGAGCTCATTTCTAATTGAGTCAGCTGTAACATGTTGAGTATATAAATTGGCAAAATATAACATTTGGCCGTTGTCTGGTTTACAGCTTCAAAGATTTCTGCTCAGCAACAGATTGATCAGCATTGTATCATTTTGATGTTGTTGATCTGGCTTGTTGTTCCCCCATTGATTAAATAAGACCAACATACTGAGACTCTCTCTTGATTAATGAGTGAGCTGATTACAACATTCTATTGTCAGACAAATAGCTACCAAGCTAGTTGCTCACTTTCATTTGCCAAGTGTAAACGACAGGCAAAAAGTAAACAACTGGTCTTCTTCAAACCTCTTGATTATTTAAATATAGCATAGGCATGTCAGCTTAAAATTTCAGCCTGCGAGGCAGCTATTGTCGGACTGTGGGAAAAAACTGAATGGCAATCAAAATAGCGAAAACAACATCAAGAGGATTATAGGAGGGAATGGGGCAATGGAGAGGAATAAGAATGAAGAGCTAGACAACTAGAGCTACACAAACACAGATGCCAGACAGGCTTTTCTACAGTACTTACAGGCAGTTTCCTGCACCACTTTGGAACCTTGAGTGCAAATGAAAATAGGCATGCCAAAGAATACAAACATGCTTAAAGCAGACAGGGCACGGGCAGTGAGAGAAACATTGAGCAAAGCAAAAAGGATGATAGTAAGAGATGTTAAGGTGGTTGGATTTGTTTAAAGTCAACTGAGCAACCTATCCCCAATTACAGACTGGTTTGTGGCTTTAATGAAGTTGTTTATACCACAGTTTACAATTAAAAGATTGAAGAAAAATAGAGAATATAGTCTCATTATATTGTGGAATCATATTAGACTTTATGTTTACAATGCCAGTGGTATTGCAAGTAAAGTTAATGAAAGTTAGTAAGTGCAAATAACAGCAAAAACTAGCATTAGCGGGAGAGGAAAGAAGAAAGTATTTGTGACTATACCTCACTAACCTCAGTCATGCCAGGGGTGATGGTGGGAGCTGCAATGAACACAACATAGGGAGCAAACTCAGCTGTCCTGAGGATCTTTAGTGCCTGATGAAAGAGAGAGAAACATTTAGTTTGGTTTAATTGTTCACAGATGAAAGCTCATATCAGTTCAAAGCGCTGCGAGGCCCTGGTTAAGTAACACAGCAACACCTAATAAACCCCTTTCTTTCCATATGTGTATCGTCTGCAACATATGAGATGGAAGAGATGGACAGTTAAAGCAGTTCCTCAATACATTGTGTTTTATCCAATGTATTTTGCATCTGAATTTGGCCTATTTTTATTTGACCAAACGATTGGTCAACAAGAGGTTGAGCTCATAAAAAGGCAATGTATATTGGTCCACATTATTTCTTAACAATTTCATGTAATGTTAAAGCTGTGTGGTTAACAGTTTTTTGGCTAAATCACATAGCTTTTGTTTCCTCTGCTCATAATATGCTGCTTAATTGGCGTATTTGATGCTGATGCTGTGTGGGGCAGCTGAATACATCTGCATATTGTCCTTGTGCAGCTGGAACATTTCCAATGATGCGATTGCAGTGAATTCAGATGGTGCTAGATCCAAACTTGTCCAGTTGTTTTGATTTGTATGCACAACTGACTCCAGGACTTTTTTCTTTTTCTTTTATAACCATGAAGTTGTCATGTCAAACGGTCTGTGCATCTGAATTTTCTTTTAGAAATGTATTTATTTCTTGTCCCAAGTTACCTGTGGTTCAACATCCAGGATAGAGATCATGTCCTGGGTGTGGATCTGCCTGATAGTTTCCAGTCTGGTTCCGTACATAGCGTCCTCATGGCTGCCATATTCCAGGTAATCGTTGTTACTGATGTCCTGCATCATCTGGTCATGAGACACAAAGAAGTAGTTCTTCCCATTCTCCTCGTCCTTCTTAGGAGGTCGAGTCGTGTCTGAGTGGAGAGACAGAGGGAAAGATAGTTAGAAAATAATAGTTGATAGAATACGGTCCTCCTCTGTTCTTTCACGGTAAAACAGTATATGACGCTTACTACTGAGTACAGTTGACATCTTGAATCAGACCTGTTAATGTTGCTCTCTCTTGTGCAGTGTTGTTGAAAGAAAATGGTGCTTAGTATTCTAATATTTGTGAAGTTATATCTATAGGGTGCACAGCACAGTTAGTTACCGTTGGTTTCTTGTACATTCCTCTTTTTCTAATATTTTATTCACAGCTGAACACCGGAGCTTGAAACCAATTGACTAGCTGATTTGAGAGTGTTAAGATGTGTCAGTTTATGGATCTTGTTTAAACTGAGAATGTTTTACGATATGACATGTAACCACCTCACGCTGTTTTGTTGGACTTCAGGAGTTATGTTAGTATAAGTGTGTGAGTGTAAGTGTGTGTAAATGAGTGTGTGTGTGTGTGTCCTTACGAGGGATGGGGTATGCGAAGCGGTCAGGATGTTTGGTAATGAGTGTGTTCTTGATGTGCCTCCTGCCCACTCCATGTGCACCTGAATTAAAAGACCACAGACAATTGAATTAAACAGTGGTTTGGTCAATCCAGTAAGAGACACTTCAAAACAGTGACTTAGTTGCTAGTGATACTTTAGTGATAGTCTTTAATGTTAAAAACTGTCCATGCTTTGCTTATTTGTACCGTGATATCAGGTATTAATGTAATCTTCATTTACAAAATCAGTGGTGCAAACTGTGTGTTCCCTGTCCCACACAAACAAATGACTACTGTGCTGCGTTTACTCACCAAGCAGAACCAGTGTTTTTCGCTTGAATGACGGCAGTTTGACCACCTCCTCGTACGTCACCAGATCTAGTTGGTCAAACACTGCACGACAGAGGAGAAACGTTCGATTAGCACAGCCTCAGCTTTGAGGGGCTAACATGGTGGATTGTGTTTAGTTAAGGGGTCAAAAAAATAACGTCTATTTATATTGAAATCTTCAATCAAATCGGACTAACCGTAGGTCAATTGTGAAGCAAGTGGTTAAAATAGCTCATTAAGTACACCTAGTTAAACCTAGTAGAGTCTGGTAGAACAGTACACATAGAAATCCACTTCAGGAAGGTCATACTGTTGAGCTTTGGAGGCTGTATTGCGGTTGAATTGCATATATATTGGGTTACATGCAGAGGTGTTTTTTAACTCATTGGCATAACTATTTAGAATACTTCAGCATCATGCAATACAATTCAATAGCACCACATGCTCAGACTAACATGACTATTACGTTGATTCAGCACCTCTCTAAAAATAGTTTAACAAAAAACGAAACATGAAGTTAGGATTCATAAGAGAACTGTTGTATCCGACTGCATTAGTTTAAGCTAGGTGCTCTTAATAAACTGGCAATCAGAGGGCATACAGACAATGTCAGTTATATTGAGATTAACATCCAATTCCAATGTTTTGTCCCTGTGGCTTCAATCAAGTGTAGAAGCCTCAATCAGATGGCTTTGAAATATTTAAAGCTGAGGTGTCAGATGACGCTATGTGCCCCAAGCAAACCTATGGAGAGTCAAACAACTTGAACAAACATTTCTAAGCTCACTAGCATTCTTATCCATTTTGATTACATTGGTAATATTTCCAAACAAAGCAGCCGCCATTCAAAAGTCAAAGAGACATTAGGAAGAGGGCAGAAAGAGGAGGAGGAAAACACAGAAGCTGGACGCCAGCTGTGTGGAGTTACTTACATGCAGCCATGTCATTGGGTAAGAGACAGCATGAAATATGGACAAAGGGTGGGAGTGGAAGGGTTAATAAAAAAGACACCAGAAAAGAATTTAACAACAAAAAAAAAACACCATAACATAAAAATTGTAAACATCAAAAGCTGTTAATTGCAACAAAGTTAGTTACTGAAAATTGAGACATAAGTAGGAGAGGTCTGTCAGAAGGGAAAACGCAACAGGCGAGCAGCAGTTACACAAGGGTGGAATATTAGGACTATTCATCCCACATACCATGGAAATCAAAACACCACATTTTAAAGTTCTCCAAATTCAATCACGGGTTGTAGGAGTGCAACTCTCAAGTGTATAAGAGAGTGGATTGCCTACTTTAACTAGGGTCAACTGCACAAACAGATGGAGTACCTCTTCTTTGCTTTGAGTTCCACTGTTTAACTATCAAATGAAATGCTTGTTAGTTTGGTCACCTCTGTGTTTGTTAACCTACCTGCATTGTGCTTGGCCAGGTACTTATCCTTGTACTGTTTCTTCTTCTTGCCAAACCAGGTACAACTGGCCTGCTGCTCCTGTTTGGTCTTCTCCATGGCTATACACGCCACACGCCTGAAAACAACACATGATCTGGTAAACGATCTTGCCTAGTCTGTGTGACTTTACATTAATATACATACTAGAGACTACATACTACAAGACCTGAAGAGTACGTAAATTTTTTGTATAGTTATGCACCAAGATGCTAGGAGCAACATTAGGGCTGTTTAGCTGCACTGACATAGATGGTTATAATGTTCAATTAGTGGTGCTAAGAAGAAAGAAGATTTTTATATATGCCCATCAATATAACACATACAATTCAGAAAATATAATAGCAAACAGTTTAAACTGACCCTGGTGCAGGGCTGTAGTATAGGACAGCCATAGTGTATGTAAGGTGCTTTATTCACATCTGTGCTGTGAATAAAGCACAGATGAATAGTGTTGCTTCTTCTCACCACTCTTGTAGCTCGGGCGAGGGGATGAGGCCAGCAGTCCCGTTCTTGGTGTTCTCCAGCTTTCCCTGCCACCAGTTGTGGTCGTCCTTGGAGATGATCTGAATGATGTCACCGACCCGGAAGCGAACGCCCGCCTCCTTACATGGGATGAGGTCGTCTTTTGCCGGGTCGTACTCAAACTGAGCACGCACATAAATCTGGAAGAGCGGGACAGTGAGAGAAGAATGGGTCAGGTGCAGAAACAGTGGCAAGGAATAGTGTTGAGGTTGTAGGAGAATGCATGGGAAAGAGTATGCTGGGCCAAGCTGCCCATATGAAAGAAGACTAGCAACTAAATCATAAGCAGTCAGAAAGTTGGCTCTGACACTTGTCGTAAAAGATGAAAAGACAGCAAGAGGGAAATCAGGGTCGCGTAAGCAAAAGCAGGAAAGAGCGCAGACACTTGGATAAATGAACAGCAAGACGAAATGGTCCAAAGCCCTTTACCACAACTCTGCCTGGGGGCGTATCCCTGTTATTGGCAGCTTATACGGCGCATACATCCACAGTGTTGGCTTTTATGTCCACTGACGAACCAGCTATGAAGACTAAGCCTGGGCAGCTAGCATGGGATCTGGACACCACTATGATGAGGAACCAAACTTTGCCATGGGGGTGGGAGGAGCTGGGGTCTACTTCTACCAAGAGTCCACTTAGAGACATCTTACCTTGATGGACAATTTGTCCTTGATGGCAGACTTGACGATCTATGGGGTTGAGAGCATCACACACACTTACACATATATCATGCAGAAGAAAACGTTGGGGGAGGGGGCATAAACAGAGGGTGTGATGAAGGACCCATACTTGGATGCTAAATGAAAGATATGAGTAATCATTATGCTTACTGTGTATGTGTGATTTGGGAGCATGATTATTCACGCACCCATGAAACAGACAAAAATGGCCGAAATAAACAATGAAAAATGCTTTAAAGAGGATGTTGTGATCTAAATAAATAAGGGTTCCGAAACATTTCTTTTCGTTTATTTTTTAACTGTAGGAACCCTTTACAACATTCGAGGGAGGCCAAAGCAGACTAAAGCTGAGGCCTGACATTGGGACGTAATAAAGGAACAGATTAAATGGAACTTATGAGTGTACACAGACATCAGTACAGACATGCAGACTTGGACAGTTGGGATGAGTGTTAGTTTGTTATGAAAGTAGCAGGTTGTAAGGCAATAGGAAGGAGCACTCAGTTGCAGTTGTGGAGTAAAGAATTAGAAAATCTCACCACACGGCCTTTGGGCTGGATCGTGGATGGAAGGTCCTAGTTGGGATGACAAGATTCTGTGTAAGTATTTGTTGCACAGCATTGCACACTAACCAACACATTCAAAACTAGACAAAATGAGCTAATAATGCATTTGTCATTATATTGTACTCTTGTATGGAACAAACTCGAGTATGTCAAATCAAGTAGTTTTTGGTATGAACCTTAACACTGTGAATAGCTATCATTTATCTGTGTGTTGTCCCAGTGTAAGATCTTCAACAAAATTACAAATTACAACAACAGCAGCAGAAAATACATATTTAATGCATTTTCCTTCTGCCAACCTGATGCTACTTGGAAAGGAGAAACTGATACGTACCAGGATGGAGCTAGTGACGCTAGCATGACCATTTGCAGGTGACTGTTGGGACAAATCTGGTGACTCTTTCTGCAACAGAAAATACAAAATATAACGTTTTACTGCCCTACTGAAGATACAAAAAATCTATACCTGTGTGTGTGTGTGTGTGTGTGTGTGTGTGTGTGTGTGTGTGTGTGTGTGTGTGTGTGTGTGTGTGTGTGTGTGTGTGTGTGTGTTTGTAATACCCTACCTCACAGGACATGGACTGGGACCGGTAACTTGGTACAATCTTAAAGGTGATGCTACCCCTCATCTCCTTCTGTAAGGACAAAATAAAAGATGCATGTTTTTAAGGGGAAAAAGACCCAACAATAATAGCATAAAGAAACTGAGAAGGTAAAAGTCATTTAAGCCCAGGACAAAGCTGCAGACTGAAAATCTGCCTGCACAGTCCAAACATGGAAAGTGTGATGTATGTGACTTACCAGCATCTTCTGGAGCTGTTCTACCGTCTGATTGGCAACGCTGATGCTATTAATCTCTCGGATCTCATCTTCTACATGCAGAGTCCCTGAAGCCCACAAATATTCAATTAACAAAGGCTACACATGAGGGTTTGGCTGTTTTAACATCAGCGCTACACAAAGAGGCCAGAAATATGGCTCCAAAGGGAGTCCTTATAATGTAAGGAACAGTTTCATTACACATTATCCCATTCATTATTATAATTACTCAACTGTCATTTCCTCACCTACTTCACAAAAGCAATGGCTCAATGTGCCTGTGATGTAATGCTGCACATAGAGTAGTGGTTTTATATGGATGCATACCTTGTCGATGAATCATTCCACCATGCATGATGCGGGCCACAATACAGTGGTTGAGTTCGTTCATCTTTAGAGTAATGCCCTGAAAGAGACAAACAGATGGTTCACTGATCAGAACAGTGTGGTGCCACATACAGCATCGTCTCAGTACAGCACACTACTGTATAGCATACTGTGCCCTGATTCCAATGGCACCCTAATGCACAGTTGTGGTCCTGCTTGGGAGCAAGGCTGCCACAATAAACCAGATGGCTCAACTTTGAGTCTTTAAGGGGGATTAGACTGAAAGATCCATTTTTGAGAGGCCAGCTGTATTCACCTCTTGTCTAGCTCTTGTTTAACACAAGAGTCACTGAGGTTTTTAGAGTAGTATCAAACATGCATTATTGTTACTTTCATCTTACTGAAAGTGGACTATTTCCCTTTTCTGTAACAACGGAGCTGTACTGCTGGTATTTCAAGAGTTAATTTATGGTAAAAGGAACACTTTCTTCTAATGGTGCACAACTTATTAGAATACTTTTCATGTGAAATGGGTAAAGGAAGTGTCAACTTAGGGCGTCTTCACACACGCCTTGTATGGAGATCAATTTCTTGAAGTTGCTCCTATGTCACCAAGGTTGGCAAACTAACTGATTACACAATGATCGCTTAAAATGTAATTGTCTGGATCTGTTATAAACATAGTCAATGAACAACTGGTCGGATGAAGGGGCAAAGTGAATGGATGTGCTCAATGTTTGGGTGTACACACCATGGGCTCATCAGTGTTCTTCTGGAACTGGACCAGTCGCACCCTGGTGACGTTCTCCAGGTCCATGTCTCCGTTGGTGCTGTCAGGAGAGTCTCCGTTGAGGTAAGGGGAGGTGGGGGGAGGAGTCACCCTCAGGGCCTCATCGCTGTACACCTCGTGGGCCACCACATCGTGGGTCTGCAGCAGAGCCTGGAGGGGACATAGACAGTCAGGACACATGCACATATTACAATTGTTTCTATTGATAAAGCCAGTGGGAATGAAGCCACCATTGACACTGCAAGTCAAGGCAATGTTGTAGACACAGTTTGGCGGCAACAAGCAAAGTTAACTGGAACTGTGGCCTGGAAAAGAGGAACAAAGGCTTATGGGTGAATGACCACTTATTGGAAAACACACAGGAAGGTACAAGCGGTTATACACAGACAGTATCACTGCTGTGTATGTGAGTGGAAGGCTACCCCATTAGAAAGAGTGTGACTTTCGCTAATCCTCTCTGGGTACTAATCATGTAAATGACACAGCGTGCCTACTAGCTGCTTTGCCAAATATTAACATCTGCTCATCAACATGTTCACAGATGATGCAGGACTGTAAGAGCTGGCACTTTAAACCTTTGGACTTGTGGTGAACATGAGTGTGGCTATTAAAAAGAGGATGTCTAAGAAAGCATCAACAATGGATTCAAACCACAGTTTGACATTACAGCCAAAAAAGTGACTGCATGTGCCATTATTAAATTAGCACAGGAAAAGGTTTAAAGTGAAAGAATTAAGAGGTGAGACATGTGTTTCCTTCCGTCGGTTATCATGCATAAGCCCTTAACCACCCATTCTGCTAGTAGCACCGTTGTCTGTGGCAACATTAAAACCCAGCCAGTCAGGTCAGAGAGCAATTGGGGTAATTGGATTGAAGCTAACCTGAGGCATTACAACACCAGAGAGTGTCATGGTCTGATTCCGCACAGCGAAACACCTCAACCCCTCGAGCTTCTCACTGAGCTAAATGAGTTTAGCTGATGCCCACTTTTTTAAGTGACAGTTAAACAACAAACATTAAGTCTACAACTTACAAAGGCTAAGAGTTTAGTCATCTACTTCTTAAAATAAAACATAAGATATATTAAATTATTATAATAATACATTTGTTATGATACCTTTGCATCCTATTACAATCAACTGAGATGAAAAGGGCAGCCGCAAAACAAGCTGCGCTCATTTGTTAATGGCAATCAGTCACAGGCACCAAAGATGTACCTTTACAGGAAATCCACCAGTGATTTCCTCTGCCTCAGTTTGCAGTTTTCATGTCCATCAATTCTATCTTGCCAAGCAGTTCTTCTTGTCCCAGGTCTGAGCTTCCAGACTCATCTGACAAACCCGGTGGTATTGGGACGGTTGATGCAAATGTTCCTGTATATCCACAATGGAGCCACGCAGAGGCCCCTCAGACACAAGCAGTTGAAGAGATAATGTGCTGTGTTCTTTTCCCCCTGCCGGTGTCTATACCTCGCACCAGCTCAGGTGCTAAGCAGCTTTGTGGCTGAGGGAGTTATGTGGATTGTCAAAAGACCCCTACCCCTCCTAATCCCACACACCAACAAGCATGCTCTACATGCCCAGACCAAAATATATGAACCTGTCTTGAAGAAATAGAATGTGTATGTTGCTCTGTGTGTGTGTGTTTTTTGTAACATCCCACCATGAAGTGTGGCTGTGTGAGGATCCTCCTGAGCTCCTTGGCCTCCATGTTCTCTGGATAACATGAGATGGTTTCCAGTACCTGGTGAAGGAGACAGTAATCAACCTCGTCATTTTTAAATGACGACATCATAGATTATAAAACATAAAGGTAAGTGGTTTAAAAGCCCAGTTTGTGAATGACTGTTGTCATTTCAATTGTCCCTTGTTATACATTGAACATGAGCAGCGCGTTCCTCACCTCTTTGGCTCTCTGCACTCCGTCACTTGGAGGATTTCGGATCTGAGGGGACGACCTGGTGTTGATTTTGTCATAAAGCTGAAACGATAAACAACAGCCGACATATAATGAGGCAACATTGATACTGCAGAAGTCAATTGGAGAAGCACACTGTGACAAGAAAACAAATCTAAGAGTACAGGATAGCAGGCCGAGGGCTCAAATAGCGAGTGTATGCTGACTCTTGAGCAGTCATGACACCTACTGGACACTTTTGGCATTACAGAGGAAGAGGTTCCGCTACTGTGGTTCACTCACGTCTAACAGGGTGTGGAGGTGTTGGTCCTGGAAGACACTGTGCAGGAAGTCCATGTCTTTTTCACTGCAGTCAGTCAGAGCGTGAATTTCCTCTAGGCTGTCCAAAACCTGTGATACTGCCCCTGTACATACAAAACCACACGCACACACAAACACAAAACCACACACACGAAGAAGTTAGAACATTTAGATATTGACTGAATCCCATGCACTACACCAAGCAGTCCCTGCAAACATTCAACACAACACAGAATGCAAACACTGAACATGACAGACGCATACACACAAACACGCTTCCTGTTTCACATCCACAAACAGGCAAAGAAAACGACATAGGCAAAAAATAACAGTAAAAAAGAAAGACGAACGATACAACACAAACACAGAACAAGCATACACACACACAAACACTCAGAACTTGTTGTAACCCCAAGTACCTGCTGCTTCGCCCACACATGCAGCAAAACCAGAGACACAGCGTACATTGCATCAATAAAACATCAGAATAAAGTCACTTCAGATAGTCACAGTGTGGATGTGGGGTTAGGAGCAGTACACCCGAAAACATTGGAAAATAAAAAATTGGAAAAAAAAAAGTATTCAGAAAAAGGAGTCATATCTGATATACCATCACTTTAGAAGTTCTCAGGCCAAATGTGTTGCGTTTCCACAAATTAAACACATATTGTATGTATAAAAAAAAAACACATCAAATAAAAGGTCTTTAAAAACATGTGGTCAACATAGTGAACAAGCTCCTTGGTGAGAGGGAGTGATGTGTTTAAATGATATTCAGCGTGGTCAGAGTAAATCAGGTTTACCAATGACGGCCGTTTAGAGACCAGCTTTGACCGATACATTTGTACCCGCAAGCTGATCCTTAAATGAGCACCGAATGTGTTAGTGGTATGTGAGATGATATAACATGTTCCAAGCTTTCCAAGGCCTCCACAGCCGAACCAGGGCATTGCCTCCGTCTTTTAATCCTTCTTTTAATGTGTTCAATTTACAGACTATGAATAACACCATCCTTGAAGCTTTTTTTTAATCCTGCAGCGACTCCAATTTTTATGATTTTCTGGCTTGGAATAGGACAACAAACACTGCCGGAGTTCGGTCAGCGAGAGACTGGACACAAGCAATGGAATAACCCACGAAAGATGGATATGGAGCAAATGATCCCAATTACAAACATGTATAATGCTGTGCTTATAATGAGCTTTGAGAACAGAACAAATGACAATTTGATTCAACTATTACTATGGGCCGTGACAGAGATTTTGCAGAAGAGAAACCATGCTGTTTAAGATGTTAAAACATTGATAGAGGTCTGTTTACATGCAACATATCATTTCATTTAGGGATACACATGTTAAACTACTTCCTTAAGCTTACAAATGACAAAATGCTAATATAATGATATCTCAGAGTAACAACCTAAATATAGTGTTAATATTGGAATAATGGATATGCATGTAAACAGAGGATCATCTTTAGATCTGGATTTAAAGCACACTCATTAAAGCAAATGGAGACAGAAGAGATGACACAGAAGTAGCCATTTTAAAAAGGATGAAGACCCGTCCACATCAACACTAAGAAGAAAATGCACACTGTAATGATGGTGGCGGTGATGATGATGTCATGATGATGTCACACACCAACGGTCTATGGGTGGGGAGGGGGATACGTACTTTCAGCGGCTAGCAGTCCTAGAGACAGCACAGCACAAGAAAAAACAACGGCAAAGAAAGAAAGGGTGAGATTAGAGGAGGTTTACAGCAGCTACACCTCACTAGCAGAGGGAGAAGGACAGACACAGAGAGAGAAACATGAGGGCAGGTAGAGGAGAAGGCAGAGAACTGATAGAAGAAAGAGTAGCAAAAGCAGCCAGGTCTAGGAATAATCTGCCAAGCATCTACTATACTACACAAGTACAGGTGTGTCTCCAAAATTAGAATATCATGGATGAATCCATTCATAAAGTGAAACATTCATATATTCCAGATTCATCATATTATACAGAAATATCGACCTTCTGGAAAGAATGTTTATTCTAGATTATTTCACTTCATGTGTGATGAATAAAGGATGTATGAAAGATTCACTTGTTGGATTAGATTACAGAAAGAAAATGAAGCTTTCATTGCTATTCTAATGTTTTGAGATGCACCTGTATATGAACCAACACTTTTCCTGAGGTCTACAAAGGCAAAAATAAAGCCGGAAGCACGACTGCAACAGACTGCCTCCCTCAGCAGAAAAGGACTTGCTGCTAGCAGTATGTGTGACTGCAGTAGCTCCATGGAAACCTGAGCAGAACATGTTAAGATCTTCTCTCCTTGCACTCATCCATTGAGTGATGTAGTAACACCCTGCTCATATGTGTGCTTGATAGATAAGGGCAGTGACGGCCTGCAGCCTTCTAGTCGAGGAAGTGAGAGTCAGGGACTGAGACAGGGAAGTGAGGCTGTTGGGCAACATCTGCTTTCATCCAAACAAGAGGAAGTCCTACTCAGACAGCTGGGGATCACATTACTATATATTACTATAGAGCAGAAAGAACTAGAATAGAAACTGGAGAGAAAACAAGAAAGTGAACGTGCTCTTCGGTGCAGATGTACCTTTCATCTTTGACCTTACATGATACATCTGGGGACGTACGGGTGCATCTCAAAGAAATGAATATCATTGGAAAGTTCATTCAAAAAGTGAAACTGTAATATATTCTAGATTCATTATACAGTGAAATATGTCAAAGACTTTCTTTTGCTTGAATTTAGATGATTATAGCGTACAGCTCATGGAATGAAAAAAATCCAGTATCTCAAAATATAAATATTAGAATATAACACATGTAACAAAAAAAGGATTTATAATACAGAAATGGTACATACATACATTTCACTTTATATGTAATGAATCTAGAATATTTTGAGATGCACCTGTATTTAAGTAGATTTGAATTTGAACATTTAGTTACTACATTACCTTAACACCATATCTAAATGACACTATATAACCTACACAGCACAATAAATTCCTTAAGGTTATATCATTTGAAAATTCAAAATTATCGGATCTTCTTTGTACGCTCATTCTACCTGCACATACTAGTAACTACATCTGTCTGTTATGGAGACATTTGGAAAGAACTGGATCTAGCTGAACCAGGACAGTAGCCTGGCATTCCCAGACCTGCCACTAGGCGCTGGCAAATTAAATTTGCTGCGTGTGTTGGTCTGGACACGAGGACACTGGACACTGGATCCGTTGAAGCTTTATCAAGAAAACCAGAAATCTGGCTATGGTTTCAATTGGTTCTATCTAATATGGGCGCGCCAGAGCCCCTTATATGGTACTCTGGGGAGGACGTAACCGGATGACGACAGTGACGTGCATGCGACGTCGAAGCCGTGATAGTAAACATCAAAGATGGCTGCGGATATGTTGAGTTTGGCCTCGGAAGACGGCACTCAAATCTTTCATTAGCAAGTAAGTGGAATGTTCTGTTTTGCCGACCGACAGCGGCAAACGTTTAATTTAACAGTTTAACAGCTGTTCGCTAAACGAAAGGGGCTTACGTCACCTTGTGCATCGCTCTGATTGGTTGTAGTGCTATCCAACTGCGTGCAGTGGCATTTGAAATGCACGAGTAGGATCCGCCCCTTGAGTTGGAAATTACTATTGATCATGGCCAGACCCTCTATCGTTCAAGATATCAGGGTCTGGATTTCCAGGCTACCAGGACAGGGCTCTGTTGTGTGAATTACCTGAGGAGGTGGGATCATCTGAGAAGTCATGGAGCTCCTCTGGGGGGTCGCCATAGTAAGAATTAAACTTGTGGCTGGAAACGGCCGCCAGCACTGCACCCTGGGAGACAGAGTAGGGATAATACAGCTATTACATAAAGCCCCAATGGAGTCCCATGATGTGCAGGGATACATTGAATAATTATAAGAGTGTGTATGAAGCCTTGAAGCCTCTGGAAACCTGGTCTTAAATAGTGAAACTCAATACATGATATCAAAGTTAGGTGTCTCAATAAGCTTTTACAAAAAATAAACAAACTGAGAGGCTAAACTGCATATTTTACCATCTAAAACGTTTGACAGGAATGTGTGGGTGTGGCCGTATCAAACGGTCTCCATGGCAACAGCCCTTGTTCCTATAGAACTTTCTGGCAGAGAACTGCTGTGATTGGTTCAAAATACTTATTGTGTCATAAGAACCAGAGCATAGCCCGCCTCATTTAAGTTTATCAAACTTGAATGGCAATATCTTTAATTTGGATTGATAAATATACCGAATTCTCCCAGATGCTTACTATCCTAAATGACATTGTGAGAAATATCTTGTGGATGTTGGGTCAGGGGAATGGCCTTAACACAGGCCTGTTGAGAAACTTAAAAAGCATCTGAAGATAAAATGAATGTGGGTCATTCCTCAGGTGCAGCTGCACACTGTGGAGGAGGAAACACTTCCCCTTATCTGATGTGATTGAACTGTATCGAGTCTGTAACACAAACACAGTGCTGACCTTCAGCTTCCTCCGGCCATTGAACTTCCTCAGCTGCTCCACTGTCTCAGGCAGGTGGATCTTGTAGGCATACCTGTCCCTCTCCTGAACACACAAAACAGAAAGCCTCATAAGTACAAGTTGGCCCATAGACACACACAATGACACGCACACACATCAGAGCAGTCACAGAACGGATGTGAAAGCAGCGCTGTGGTTCCGAGCAGAAGGAAGTGTTTCTTTGTAAGTATCAGAAACGCCGGTGGTCTAAAGGTGACTCTGAGTTATCAAAGTTTGTTCCATTTACAAACCAAATATCCAAATTTCTATTAATATGCTTTTAAATGTCTTATTCATTCGCTTTTCTAATGTGTATTGTGTATTTTAATCTTGCCCCTGTAAAGCACTTTGAATGGCCTTGTGTCTGAATTGTGCTATATAAATAAACTTGCCTTGCCTCAAACTAAATGTCTGTTTATGGGTTTGTAAATGTTACACATGACCACAAAACATAATGTTCAACAATAATATTATCCTTCTAAAGTTGGCAACATCTACAGTGTAAGCTCCTTGGCTGTGAATGTATTACTAGCAGTTGTGTGTGGTTGTGTGTGAGTGTGTGTTCCTTGCCTTGAGCCAGGGGTGGTTGAGGGCCTCGTAGACAGTGATTCTCTCTGCAGGGTCCAGCATCAGCATGCGTCTCACCAGATCCTTGGCGCTTTCTGAGATGTGGGCCCATTGGCGCGGGTTCATCTTAACATGCACACACACAGACACACACTTTCATGTAAGTAGAAATAAAACAGAATTATAATACATATGCTTGAATATTTATACATCCTTGATTAGAATATCACTGTTTCTAATGTTATAGCAACAGCAAGCTTGCAGTGTTGGTCGACCTCATTATTTATCCACTTAGCAACAGCAGCTTGATGGAAGATACCACAGGGTCGTCCATCAAGCTGCCTGCAGTCAAGGCATCTGCTGCAGAGTAGTGCAGCAAGCAGGAAACTCATTCTCTCAGCTCAAACATCAAACAGACCCTTTATCTCAATATCTTCTGCTAACACAATGAGAAGCAACTAACTGTTCTCCGTTTGATGCAAGTGCAAAACATCAAATGAGGGACACGTATGAAGAGGTAACCGCAGAAATAGCTGAGAACAAGAAAGACTAAAGATGCTTGATCTGACCTGGGGTCATTCAGTCTAATATGTTACTAAATATGTCGACACGCATAACAGCACAATGACAGGAGCCTACTAATGTGCTTAACTGTAGCTAAAGTTGTGGTGCAGTGGTGAACACATTGTCTAACCTTGTATTTGCCCTTAATGATGGCCTCAAACAAGCGCTCCTTGGTGCCGTAAAAAGGCAGGCATCCAGAGAGGAGGATGAACAGGATGACTCCACAGCCCCACACATCCACCGGTTTGCCGTACGGCTCCCTCTTCACCACCTCGGGGGCCATGAAATGAGGAGTGCCCACTCGACCTGGACAGAGCAGGGTTTGAGAGTGTCAAATGGAAGTATGGTGGAAAAACTGGGGAGATAATTGGTTGTAAAGGGTATAAGGATACACAGGCTATGCATATATGTAAGTACTTTTTAGGATTCATCTAAACATGTTCCATGTTTTTTTTTTTCAATACAATTGTCAGAAATTGTGAAAAAAAGCCCTTCACGTCTGCAAACAATAGTCCTCGAAGATATCCAAGTTACAATGACATGAAACAGAGAAAGCATATTCTCCATATGTACTGGAGAAGCTGAAACCAGCACACTATTTGCCGCTTAAAATCACTCCTTTTCTGAATATCTACATCTTAATGACTTTGTAGATAGAACGATTTAATGGTTAATTATTTTAATGTATAACATCCATCTAAATCAGCTTGTCCTGCTAAGGCCTTGGGGACTATCCTACCATCCTCTGGGAGAAAGGCAGACTACAAAACCCTATCCGCATCTACGCAAAGTTTAGAATTCACCTAATCTGCATATCCTTGCGCCGGACAAAATCCCAAAGGAAAGTACTTAATCATGTCTAAAACATTGCTCATCTTGTTACCACAGTAACCCTTACCCTGCAGGATTTTCCATTTTAAGCAAGCTAATTGTAAATGAATAAGATGATTCATTCAATTTAAAATGTATAAATAGATAATGTTCCATTCTTTCACTAGATGTGAAACTACTGTACCTCCAGCTACTAGACCAGACTCTCCCAGCTGTATGGCCACTCCAAAACCTCCCAACTTGACTGGAGCAGAGTTCTCCTTCGAGGCCAACAGCACACAGTGAGGCTACGGAGGAAGACAGGAATACATCATTAAAACAGTAGATGTATGGTCCATGTATTTCAACTGTAAGCACTGCACAACATCTACAAACTATCAAGGTGATTATGACCTTTTGATGCATTTGCAATCTACAGTAACTGTGCAGAGCATTGCTTTTCTATGCAAAAGTGCAAATCCCATATGTTCAATAGCTGGTTAGTGAATCTCGGTTTCACAATGACAAGGCAACACGCAATTTTATTATGATGCCGATACAGACACGAAATGGTTCCCACCACAGGATTTAGTCCGCGCATAGGGGCAATGAACATTAAGTGATTTTTGGAAAATAAAAAATAGATCTCAGAGAGCCTTGTAGCAAAGGTGTTTGTTGTGTTCTATCAGTTGAAATTGTGGCGCAATTTACAACAAAAACTACAAGAGAATTGTGATAAAATATTCGCTGTGCCCCACAAAGGGAGAGGAACTGTCATGGTAATACTATTATTTAAGTTTATTTCATATCAGATTATTTGAAGAGACAGATAAGAATCCAAAGGGAGTGCAGAAAAACATGCTTATGGAACCGTAATCAATACTTCAGTTGAGGCAATAGAACAATCATAATCTAACATTAATCTTGCCTGGGGTGCATGCATAGGATTAATGTTAGATCTGGGCATGCAATATTAAAATCACCCCACCTCCCTTTGAGGGAATATATTCTTTTCAAATGTAGTGTTCTTGCATCTAGAAGTAATTTGACTCTGAAATGGACAGTGCAGGGCAGGACTGAGAAGAGCTGTGTGACAGATGAAGCTGAGGAAAAGGGCGAGGGCGAGCGGTGTTTGGGGTGGTGGTGGTGGGCTGACTTCCTGTATTGACAAGTCTAACATTTCTTCTCGTAACAGGGGAATTGAGGGGCGTGGAGGATGCGGTGTGACATCAGAGACGCAGGGGGGGAAAGAGAGACGGGTAGAAAGAGAGAGAGAGAGAGAGAGAGAGAGTAGAGGCAGAGACTTGGGGATCGGCACAATCATATCTGTGAGAGCTAGAGAGACAACGGAGCCAGGGACAGACAGCTGGAGCAGACAGTGTCAATGGGATGTTGTGAAGAAAAATGACTCTGCAGGATTTATGACTCATTTAAAGACAAAAGAGAAAAGGTGAAGACTGCTGTTTTATAATATCGGACTCTAGTTTTTAAACAAATGACATTTTGATGGAGGGAAAGAGTTCACTGGACTGCTGCACTCTCAGACCTCTCTGCACTTTCCCACACATGTAAACTGCAGCTGGGCTCAATCTCTCACGGAAGGAATATATTGATGGTGAGTGTCATGCCTTAATCCAAACATCTGTGTGTAGCAGTCAGAGAGTGTCTGTGTGTGAGCGTGCGTGTGCATCTACACTCCTCGGCTTTATCGTAACACCATGGGACCGGAATGTTAAATAGGCATGACACTTTCAATTAGTCATGACTTCGGCTCCCACTGGTAAAAAATACTAATCTATGAAGTGCAGAAAAGAGAATAGTTTTTGAGAATTATGTGCATTTATCAACATATTTGAGCTACCCTTTTCTATGCTGCTGTACTTTTTTTTTTTTTAAACATTTGAATGGCATTACGTAAATAACTTATTTCCATTTCAAGCACTGTACAACATGTGTGACCTTTAAAACTACAGCCCACATGTTACTCACCTGTCTGGATTACTCATTAAATCTTGGAACTGTTTTAAAGTGAACGGAGGGGTCTTTATTTCTCCATATCTTTAGATTAAACGATTTAAAATCTGCTTGTTTCTGTCTTTATTCAGAGACTAAAACAATGAACTGACAGTTGTTTTTCTTCTTCTCCTTTTTCAGAGCCTGATGATCAACGGCCCTGAAGTGTTCACTCCTCCGACACAATGACAACCTCCTCCTCTACCTCTCCTTTCTCCTTCACTCTTTCAGCCTCTGCATGGTCTAACTCCACCGGTGTTTCCATGACATCATTCACCTCTCTCTCTCCTTCTACCGCCTCTCCAACCCAGACTGATTGTCGGTCTAATGACGAGGCCCTGCGTGTGCCCCTTGCCCTGCTGTACTCTGTGTTCTTCCTCTTTGGGCTTGTGGGTAACCTCTTTGCGCTGTGGGTTTTCCTTTTCCTACACTCAAGCCGTAACTCTGTGCGAGTGTTCCTCATCAACTGTGCTGTGGCGGATCTGGTTCTCCTGACGTGTCTGCCCTTCAGGATTTTCTACCACGTGAATGGGAACAAGTGGGTTCTGGGACCTGTAGTCTGCAAGGTGGTGGGGAACTTGTTTTATATGAACATGTACATCAGTATTACATTACTGGGACTCATCAGCCTGGACAGATACATGAGGTTGCAGGGGAAGAGCCGGGCCCGGAGAGGCATGCGGATAACCCTTTGGGGACACAGTTTGCCGTGGAGCTGGATGGCCTGCGGGGCTCTGTGGGGTCTGTCGCTGTTGGCGCTGGTGCCCATGATCGCCAAACAAGAAGACAGAGAGGACAATCAACAATGCTTCCAGTTCAAGAAACGCAATGACAAAGGCAAAGGGAAGGCCTACTTCAACGGGGTGCTGGTGCTTCTCTTCTGGCTGGTCTTCATCATGCTTGTGGTCTCCTATGCAAAGATCGCGTCCCAGCTGCTGAGGGTTTCCCGGGACAAGCCGGACCTTCCAAACGCGCACAAGTACCAACGCATCGCCAAGAAGTCCTTCTTTGTCCTCTTTCTGTTCACTGTGTGCTTCGGGCCCTATCACGCCTTCCGCCCCGTCTACATCCTCGCCCAGCTCAGTGCAACGGCCCTATGTGATTCGGACTACGTGAAACTAGTGGACCGGACCAACGAGGTGATGCTGTTGTTCTCTGCCTTCAATAGCTGCTTGGATCCCGTCATGTACTTTATGTTATCGGGCTCAGTGCGCAAAACAGCCCTCCAAGCCCTGGGTAACAGGTGTGGGAACCGCTTTTTATTCTTAACCGACGGCACATCTAACAGCTCGACGATGGAGTTCAGGCGTCCTTCCGTGCCCATGGCTTTAGCTAACACGCCCTCAGCCACTCCAAGAACAAGTATCTGTGTCATCAACTCCCCGCTCCGCCAAACAGGGTTGGCTACGCTTCCACCTACTGGCCAACAGTGAGCACAGAAAGCAGGGGCCTGCCTCAACATTGCAGAAGTAAATATCTGACATTTCAAACATAGGCTGGACTGGTTGCCCACTTCTCTGTAAAACTGAGCAAAACATTTATACAAATACCTACATCTTTTAATAAAAAATAAATAAAATGTTTTTTCTTTTTACTACTCTGAGCTATTCTTACTAGCTGTTAGATTCTGAACATCTGTGCTCAGTTGGAATCATTGTTTTAAATCTGGCTTAAAAGGCTAACAATACAGTAATGTCTGAGGAGATGCACTTCAGTGACGACTGTGACCACAGCTCTTCTAAGAATACATCTGCACTTTCTATCAGGGGTGTGAGAGTGCTAAAACTTTTCAAGAAGTACATTTCTACATTGGTAATAATGGATTGGGTGCATCTGATAAATCATGTTAAAATTAATATTTTTACCTCACAACACATTTGTAGCATTTATACGATTTTGTTTATTCAGATCAGTCAATTTAACTTGGACTGAAAACTGTATAGACTATTTCAATTGTTCTGAGTGCATTTAAGTACATTAAGTAAAAACAAATACCAGTGCAAAGACTATTTTATCTAGATTTGATCCACCAGCTATCATGCTAGTTGTACAGTGAAAACCTGGCTGTGTTGATCCCTTTGGGGACTAGAGGTTGTGTGGGTCAGGAGCCTGGTTGAGGAACGCTCCATCTGGTGTGGTTGTGTATGTCACCAGTGTTAGAGGGCTTATCCTGCTGGAATCACTGGTTGATGCTAATCTGACTATAAGCACCTCTTAAAAGGACTGGACTAGCACTTGACTGGCAGTGCGGACAAGCATGACGCAGTGCTTTGCAAGACTAGAGGTTTTCCCAGGTCGTTTCACTTGTAACCCGTTCGTACTAAAGCCACACAAAACAGTGTATTTTATAAGATATGAAAAAAGTGTGACACACATGTATTGCCCTTGACATTTCCGTTGACTTTTCAGAGACTCATTTAGTGGTTTCCGTGGTTAAATCTGGGTAACAACTGGGAAATATCTCACCTTTACATCGCGGTGAATCACGTTGTTGTCGTGGCAATACCGAAGGGCCTCCAAAATCTGCTTCATGTAGTGGCTGGTAGGACAGAAGGCAGGAACAGGTGGAAGGGAGATCATTGAGGGCACTTGCAATGTGTTGTTTGTATTCTAGCTTTATTAATATTTTAAAACATGCTAGCACCCACGTTAACCAGACTGTGTGTCCTACCTGGCAACTGCTTCGCTGTACACAAAGCCAGCATCCGCTCGCTTCACAATTTCAAAACACAGGTCTGCTCCATCCATACTGAGGAAAGAGAGAGAAACAGGAACAAGAGGAGGGTCAAGAAGGCTGATTATAGACAGTAGTTTACACAACACAAGATGAATGGGCAACTCGCAAAATAGTGTTGAAAACAGAGTGCATAAATCGACATACATCAGAGAGAAATGATATGAGCTGCTGCTGCCACTGGCATTAAGACAGAGGCATTGTACTTTCTTTATTGATTTGTAAAGCACCTTTCTTATCGCCATTTAAAAGTGCTTATCAAAGCACTTTCAGCCCTCCGGGAAGATGTGGGATACACATTTGCACCATAAAATTCACACAGAGACAAATTAACCAGTTGATTAAGAACATGAGTTTTTACAACATTTCCAATGTCTCCTGTGGATTTTGAATTGACTAATAATGCTTTGAATGAAATTAGTCTAATGTCTGCTTCTAACCAGTTGATTAAGAACATGAGTTTTTACAACATTTCCAATGTCTCCTGTGGATTTTGAATTGACCAATAATGCTTTGAATGAAATGAGTCTAATGTCTGCTTCCAGAGCTTTAACACATCACTTTTAGAAGTGTTAGCTTTCCTTCTAAATAAACCAGTAACCACACACACCATTAATCTATTGTTCTCGACCCTTGGAAAAAAAAAAGGTACATTCAGTGGATTAATAGAATGAGTATATACAGAGGTGCATCTAAAGAAAATGTAATATCACGGAAAATGTATTTTCTGTAATTTTATTCAAAAAATGTATTCTAGATTCATTAGACATAAAGTGAAATATTTAAGATATTTTTTCTGTTTTAATTTAGCAGTTTATGGTTTACAGTAGAAACATAACAAAATCCAGCTGCAAGCGGCAAAACATAGCAGCACGCTAGCCATGTCATCTGTCATGATCATCCAAATATTAAAAAAGGAGGCTTGAAACATTTATCTTTATGTAAAAATACATTTTAAAAAGATAACTTTTCCTGATATTAAATTTGTTTTAGATGCACCTGAGCTGTGGTGCTGGATAAGACTGGTCTGTTCTGCCCTGGTAAAGACAAGTGAAAGATAGAAAAGCTTAAGATGGTGTGAAAGGCACATGTCTGGTTACATCACGCATTAGGGCTTGACTTACTATTCAAAGACCATGTAGAGCATGCCATCAGAGCTGTATGTCTCCAGCAGCTCCACGATGTGGGGGTGTTTGAGCATGTGGCAGATGCTGGCCTCTCGCTTCAGATCTGGGAGGGACAGATGAAGACAGGGGGGCTATGGTGAGACACTGTTCACAGCCAGACATTAGAATTTCCCTCCAGCATAATTAGAATACAGTTACAGGTTGTGAGGGAACATTTCCACACAAAAAGGGTGGTACACTGTCAATTATGAATTATTCACCACACACATCTAGCTTTCAAAAAGGCATATTTCATTGTGAACTTCCTCTTGCTCATTCACTCAGTAGGGACAGAAGTCCCTGTCTGTGTTTCGCTCTGAATCTCCTCCAATCACTTTAGACAAACCTGCTTCAACAGTTTAACACATAAGTAAGAGAAATGGCTTTTCCCCCAAACATAATACACACAGAGTTATGAACGGAGGAGGTGGGGCGCTCTAATAAGAATTTGTAATGCTGATGAAAATGATGAAGTGGCACAAAATGTTGTTAGTGGCATACCAACTGAATAACCACAGCAACAGCATAAATAGTCTCAGTAGAATTATGTTGTGGGGCCTTAGCAGCTGTCTCGTTTAGAGTGATTGAATATTTTTTTTATTTCGTTTTCTATCTTCATTGAAAAGTGGAAAAGTATGATGATGGGAATTCACCAAATGATACAAACCAAACTATCATTTTAAAAGCATCAGTGACCTTTGGGTGAGACAGCTCCCTGATGTTTATTGGACAAATGAAGCTCATTTGAGGTTTGTCTGTGCTTTGTTAAGTCATTGCACGTCGCTTGGTGACAAAGTTAAGGAGAGCAAAAGAGGACATGGCTAGAATTCCACCACGCCTCAGCAGACCTGCCACGTCTCAACTTGACCACCAGAGGGAGTAACAGAGCATTTTATTTATATTACTACAAATTCAATTCTCAAAACAAGAGTCTGTATGGCACTCATCAAGCATTATCAGCATTATCACCACATCCAGATGACACTGCAAATATGATTACAAGATGAATGTTGGGTTCGGTGTTGACTGTCTCTTTAAAGAAAAACATTGGAGGGCCAAAGCAGGATTGGATAGTGTTCTCTCTATTAAAAAAGGAGGTGCCCATTTCCCAATGTTCAATAGCATGATCTACAACCGGCAAAGACAGCGACACAGCCTGCTGAGGAAGGCTGACAGACATAACGTGCTGTTGTTGAGCTCCTCACTCCATAAAAACCTCATTTACGCACTCCACTCCCCATCTGCAAGTCTACTGAGTGTTGTGTGTGTGTGTGTGTGTGTGTGTGTGTGTGTGTGTGTGTGTGTGTTCATTGTGTCGTGACAGTCCAGTATCATTATGCAACACAGAGAAATGACGCTGTGTCCCCTGCACTACAGAGCCCCCATTCTACTGTTCCTTTGCTTTCATTAATTCTCTCCCTCTCTCCCCTTTACACTCATCCTTGACCCGTCTCATCGGGAACGTATTCTAGATCTTAACAATGATGCCCAGTGTCCAGCACTCAGCCAGAGAGAGAGAGAGCCAGAAAGGCCTGGAACAGTCTGAATGAAACCAATGCCATTCACTTGGGCCTTTGTCCAATCAATGCTTTCATGGAAGTAACTAGATTTTTTTTGATGCAATCTTTAGTTGTTTATGACATAGTTTTGAGGTTTAAGATCTTGCCTCTTATCTCGGATGTACACCTTAAGAGTGTGAGCGCAAAACTAATTCATGGAAGTCACTGACAAGTCAAAGAGGGTTTGTCATGTGCTGTGGTTATTAGCCGGTGTGCGTACTGATGAATTACACTACCAATATGTGTATCCCCTAAACGTACAATACTTATCTGACTTAACGCTGCAATTGCACTATTGTATTCCTCTCTGAATTTCAATACCCATAAATGTTGATTAATAATGCACCTGCTATATTCATCTTTGTTTCAATATACTCAAACTCTTAATTACACCATAAATCATTTGTTCCCTCACATGCTCACACACCCACAGATCCCTTCATAGATTACTATGAATGTTTGTTACTCAGCTTATAGCTTTTCACGTATATCTATGGAGATGCAGATTCTTTTTTTAAATAAGCTAAGGTGTGTGGTCCCATTGGCCCACTCCAGTTCGCTTCCTTCCCATTTTGCATGGCCCCTTGCTTATTTCATCTAGTATGCCTTTTAAAATGTCAGAAATGTGAGTGTCAAATTTTTTGTATTTTCTAACCTTTGGTGAGAATGTTACTACGTTTTAATGATACGTCGTACAACTGACATGGGGTGAACATATACTAAAATATTCCAAACTGTTCAGAATTTCTATGACAAGACAAACTCTTTATCTTTATTCAATTTTAAGGAAAAATCAATGTAGTGTCAGTCAGGATAATGGTAACATACTACGTCCAAAATGATGGAACCAGACTTTGCTTAGGGAAACACAGGTGCAAATCTCTCCTTGTACCGTTTCTCCTCCCTTAGGTTATTTCCTTGTCTTGCTGTGCTTGGCTCCCAGGCTAATCTCTCACTGGGGCATCACAGATGGCACATAGAAAAGGCCAACACACACACACACACATACACGTGCGTGTGTGTGTGTGTGTGTGTGTGTGTGTGTGTGTGTGTGTGTGTGTGTGTGTGTGTGTGTCGCTCTCTCTCTCTCTCCTCTCTTTAGACACACACAAATAGGCCTTTGCATGACAAGCAAAATAGCACATGGTGAGACATTGCATGATTCAATATATCACACACACTCACCATCATAACTAATACACACCACAACCCTTACACACAAACAAACAAACATGTAATTCATCTGGGTGCAGCATTGTGTGACATTATGCTTCATCTATTTGTGTGTCCATTATACAGAGTGTGTGTTCCTGGGTGCTTGATATGTGAGCCAGAGAGTATTTGCACATTATTCCTACAGTTTTAAGCCGCAAGGGAGAGCACTGTGGGTGGGTTGAGCACAGAAAACAAGTGTGCTAAACATTAGAAAGATGTAAGTAAGTCTGTTTAAAGGAGGGAAATCTCTGTGATTAACAACATCCATGACAACTATCCTCTCTTGTGCTGATACTAGGTTTAGCTCCACCCATCTGGTGCGAAGAGATCACAACAACAAACACCTAGGTTTAATAGCAGCCACAGTTCAAAGCAGGTCTGCTGAAAGTTCTCACCTTCTGTGCTGAGGCCAGGGCTGGAGGTGAAGCTGGCTACATCCACAATCTTTACCGCAAACTGCTGGCCCGTGTCCCTGTTGATGCAGCGCCGAACCACGCTGAAGGGGCCTCTGAAACACACATACAAACACACGTGCTCAGTTAGTCACAGATGCCAGCTGATACATACACAAACAAATCTGAAACTCATTTGCAAACACAGGAATAGACGCAAGTTTACTTAACACTTACCAGAAACACATGTACACATATAAGCACACACACACACACCTACACACACACAGTGCCTAGTGCAGCAGACATTCTGCCATTTTTGAGCATATTATAGATTTTTAGAGGGTGGTTAGCTCCACGGCCTGCGTGCTTGAGCCAGTTGGAATTACAGAGCAGCGGTGTGCAGCACAGCTGTAAAAACTAAAATAAAGACCTGAGAAAGGGAGACCTTCCCTACCAGGTTTATTTCTGGGCAACTTAAATGAGGTGGCATATATTGTAAGGATGTGGGTTTCCTTATATACAATATGGAAGCTATAAGGCTAAAACATGCCAAGTGTGTTACACACGAAAAAAAGAAAATAATAAATGAATACAGTAAATATAAATTACAACATAAAACAGAACAAGGATAGAAAGACCAACCAGAAATGAACCTTAACATTTAAACAGGGATGGAGATCTATAAAAGGCTTGCCTAATAAATAAAGGGCTTTAAATCTTATTTATTTCCTTTCATGAGCTAGGTTGTGACAGCTGCTGTTTTTCTAGTGGACTGTGAAGTGTTGGGTGTCAGTGGCCTCAAATCACTTCGTCAACTTCTAGTAAAGAGTGCGTTCTAATGTATCAAAGCCCACCAAGAAGCTAAGGATTACTAATGATATTTCTCATTGGGAGTTTGTCCATTGTATCTATTGTTTATCAATACATTAATTAATCATTTATATAATAAGAAAAATATGACATAAGCTTTTTAATGAGATATTTTCTTTTTGTCAATTGACTAGCAGACTCAATAGTCATTCAAATAATCATTAGAACACTACTTGTGAAATAACACGGTGTTGTAACTGAGTTTTTGCAAACAGTCCAAGCACCATACTAACAAGTGGCGCTCCTCACATGACACAGTCCATGTAGAAAAGTCAAAGACATCTAGTGTATAAAACTGTGTTATTATGCCAAAGCACCAAGTATGAGATTAAATAAGTAATAAAGTGGCAGGAACAGACACCGAAAGCCGAGACATTTGCAAATTTTCTAACTCCTGTCCTAACCCACTGAGTCACACACACACACACACATCCCCACACCCCTGCAGTGTTACAGCTGTCTCCACATCTTCCAAGTATGTAATCCACAGAGATGAAACCAATGCTACTGGAGAAGCACACACACACCAACCAACAGTAAAAGCTCTCCAGCTAAAGCGTGGTCTGTGAGTGTGGGAGCTGCAGCTGATTGGCCCTCACAATTTTCTCACATCTGCTGTAATGATTAACCCATACAAACAAACGCAGGCAGCATGTGAACTCTGTGGGACCCACCATAAAACACACCACTCTTCCCTTAGGAGTCCACAGGAATCCTGATTAACTGACTAGGCCTCAGACCTTTGACCTCCTGGCTTGATGTGCTGTAACAGCTGTTAGGCCTATTAAACAAAAGGCCTAGGAACTATAGGGTGTTCATTGGGTTCTGACACCCCCTGGCACCAACCTCACAATAGTTTCAGATATGCGTTTGACTGTTAAAAGTTTGGGGGAGTTAAGTCACAGGTTGCAAGCTAACAACAGGAATATAAAGACCCGGGTTCAATTCCCACCCGCGGTCCTTCTTTGCATGTCACTCCCCTCTCTGCCCCATTTCACCTCTGTCTCTCTGCACTATCAATAAAGCATAAAAATGCCCCAAAAATATCTTTAAAAAAAAAATAATAATAATGCAGTGAGGGTTAAGGCCATGTTGGCACTGATCTAATGTCTGTCAATAAAACTAATTTAGCCAATAAGAAATGAGGTGGGGTGGGGTGGGGTGAACCTGCCAGTTTTTATGCACCCCATTTGTAAAATGGGGTTCAATTCAAGGGAAACGCATGGGAATTCAATTCCTGAATTAGGGCTGTTTCTACAACAGCTGTGTAATGCAAGTAAAAGATGGCCTGGGCTGCTATTTAATTGAATAAATTAGAATGCAATTAATCTCATCATGTGGAATAAAAAGAAATTAAATGACCATTCAGCCAAGCAAACTAGCTATTCTAGAGGCATCATAAGAGAGCAGAGAAGTGTAAGGGAGAGAGAGAGAGAGTGGATGTGTGTGTGTGTGTGTGTGTGTGTGTGTGTGTGTGTGTGTGTGTGTGTGTGTGTGTGTGTGTGTGTGTGTGTGTGTGTGTGTGTGTGTGTGTGTGTGTGTGTGTGTGTGTGTGTGTGTGTGTGTGTGTGTGTGTGTGTGTGTGTGTGTGTGTGTGTGTGTGAGTGTGAGAGAGAGAGAGAGAGAGCACGGTAGCCGAGAGGCTGCATGCTGTACTGACATCACTGCAGCTGTGCAGAGAGTGCTCATACAAAACGCCCACACATGGCTCACATCCGACAGCGGCCGTCATCAAACATTAGCCCAAAGTGGCAATCTTTACACACTGCTCCCTGGATTATTAAAACTCTCTGCTCTATGCAAAACAAAAGACTGGAAGTAAGGTTCATTTTTTAACATGTTAGCCGTGATCCAAATGTCCTCTTGTATCACTGTTTCTCCCCAGCAGGGACAGGAGTAAGGACATATCTATGGCTGTAGTCCATTCCACAGCACCAGTACTGTTCTACTGACAGAAACCTTCTTTACTCTTCACTGTGGCAAGAACCTAGCATCATTCACTCAGGTAATCCGTCCAAATCATTTGGGAAAACACATTTGTACAGCTGTGGGGTACAGAAACCCAATCTGTATGAGTTTGTCAGGCAGGTAAACTATTGGTGCTGTTCCTCAGTTCTTGAGCGACGTAAATTGTATCTTATCTGCCGTGCCATTGTGAACATTAATCCGTGGCATACAGTGACAAGCTTCCACGGCATCTGTCTCAGCATCATGAGTTAGTGGTGATGCCTATGGATATCCACAGAGCTGACAATTGTCCATTCAGAAATCTGTGGAAGCATGTGCTCTGAAATGGAAAGAAATAACGAGCCCAAACTGAGCTCAAGTGCAAAGCTGTTCATTTAACAAGTTCAGTGCGGTTCAACTGTAGTCTGTGAATGTCTAAGCAGCAATTATTCAGGGTGCTTGCTTATGCAAATTTACACCAAACAATCCTTTGAATATTAGCGAGGAAATTAGTATTCGGGTTGCAAACTGAAATTTGGAGCAGTGATACCCTCAGGAGTATTTAAAGCTTTGGAAGAAAGTATTTTCTTCTACATGAGCCAGAAGAGGATCCATGTTTGTTTAAACCATGCTGTAAAGTCTGGCCTCATAGTCTGAGAGAAAGCCTCAACCTTAAACCACCACCTGCTGTGTGCGGGCAGCTCCAGGGAGCTTGTACTGTAATGGGAAGTTTAAAAGAAAGACAAGAAGGGCTCTAGTACACGAAAAAAAATGAAGATTACTAGATTGAATAGGCTACAGTCTGGCACAGATATCCCTCTGAACATATTTGACTGTTTAGGCCAAAAACAACTTTTCAATGACACAACCATTTCTATCTGATGATATCTTCCTTTACACAACAGACGGGAATATGAAACATTCAATGATGTGATAGTTTATCAATCCAAGCAGGACTTGAGCTGAGTGGAGGCTTGGCTTGCCAAGGCGGGGGCTTGAACCCTCGGTTTACCAGCTGAACGACAGTCTCTCCAAAACCATTTACAGAACTATGGCCTTCCAAGTCACAACGGAGAGGAATTAACACAACTCTGCAAGTGATTGATTTACTTAAAAACAGGTTAAGCCAATTAACAGGTGACTCAGACCTGTGTTTTGTATGTATTGGTGATAGATAAATGTTGAATGATTCATCAAAAACACAGATGCATAATAATCATCTTTAGTTGTAGCCTTTGTAAAAATGTACAGATTCAAAGTTATTTTGACACTGCCATTTTAAAATGAAAAAGACTAAAGAAAACAAGATATCCCCTTCCTGTCATGTTGACAAACAGATTGTATCGTTGCACTGTAATAATCAAAGAATCAAATGTTCCTTAAAAATAATGAGGGCGATATGAAGCTAAAAGGGTGAAATCAAATATTACTGTCTATCTGTGTTGCTAGTTTAGCTTGAAGCTACTCAAATAACATTTTATGCTTGACGTTAAAATGAAGCAAATCTTTCCAGTGGCTTAACAATTTGAGCTTCCTGCCGCAAAGCATTCATGTGACATTTGCATGCTAAAGGTTGCATCAGTTTTGGGGAGAAACTTACGTTAGACTAATAAAAACTATATAACCATCAATAAAAATCAAAGATTTAAATGTGGCCCAAGTCATTTAATTATACAACCCAGAATAAGCCAGAGGGCTGATCACTTCATTGGTTTAGAGTGAGTCGCACATCCCAATATTCTTGGCTCTAATGATCATCCCAGGGCTGAAATAAGCACTGTTATTCCATAGTGCCTCTCAACAACCTAAACCCTATTCAAACAGAATCATTACCGACAGAAATGGATTAAATAGCTTAAGCACTTTACCAACACTTCAACTACAGCTGGAATCTCAAAAACATGCCTGTGGATAGGAAGTCATGTCCATCTAGGGTTGCAAAGGGGTGGAAAGTTTCCGGTAAATTACCGGAAAGTTTCTGGAAACTTTCCACGGGAACTTTCGCTCGGGAATTTTGGGAATATTCAAAATTGGAAATGATAGGAATTAACTAAATGGCAGTAATTTAAATTATTTTTTTTTCATATCCAAACATAAATCTAAACATTTAAACACTATGTTTGGTCATAGGCAGACATCCATGCAAAATAATACAATTAAAAAACATTACATTTGAATAAATTTATTGTAAGAAGAACTTTAAGTTTTGATTATTTTATGAACAATCAATAATTTCACTGAACAACAAAAAGATGAATGTTGAGTAAAATATTACTCATCTGTCTGACCCCACCCATTCAATAAATAAAGTAAAATGTCCCCCATTTGATGGAGGAATGCAAAGAGCATGTAGGGGGCGTGGCCTCAGTACCCCTGCAGTAGGATGTGTGCTATGTGCAATTTGCCAAGTGTACTTGCATAAAATCTGGTTGTTTTAGTCAAGATTATGCTAAAATATATTTTCCCCAATTATATTTAAAATCACAGTTTAAGCCTCTGTAAGCCTGGTCTAGTAAAAATCAATATAAGATATCCAGTTGGGTGTCTCAATAAACGTAAAAAAAAATCTGATTTGAAATTAAATGTTCATAAATATATTAAAACTTAGTGGAAAAAACTGCTTTTTACTGTCTAGAACGTTTGCCTGGACTGAAATAACATAGTTAGGAGAGTTTAGTGCATGTGGGTCGCTTAAATTTGAGGAAATTCCCGTTTATTCCTGTTAATTCCCAAAATTCCCGTTAATTCCCATAAATTCCCGTTAATTCCCATGGAAAGTTTCCAACTTTGAAAATTCCCGGAATTTTGCAACCCTATGTCCATCCCATATTTACTATGTCAATTATAAACAATGAGCACATGAATAGCAGGGCTGCACTGCCTACACACAGTCAATGGCTTGTGTCATCTTTCACCAGTTAATCCTGTCAGAAGTTGAATCGACACCTGACCTGTCTGATCTCCCTCTATTGAAATAAGTATATGACTGACCACTGGGGAGCTGAATGGACATTTACATGCATGAGCTGTGAAGGCACACAGTCAACGTGTCTCTCTATACAGCAATGCTACAGACATATGCTCTTGCTGTTGCCATGCAACTATAAGCCCTGATGAATGAATCAGGGGTCTGAAGACTTGGTAAAACTTTGAGTTCTTTGGCTTTGAGTTGTGAAGCCTTGCTAAGCTCTCAGTGCTGCCTGCAACGTAAAAATCACATCTTTCTGTCAAAAATGATAAAAGGAAGGAGAAAGCACTGAAAGAAAAGGATCTGGAGGGAGAAGGAGCCCATCTTGGGCTGCATTCACACAGTGTCATCACAGAGACCAATAACATCTTAAAATAATAAGACAACTAGCAGGAAAATACAAAAGGGCTTTGGCCAAATTCAAATTACTAACCGTCTTTCAGTAGAAATGACCCTAAACATGTCTCTCTCTCCACAATGCCAGTTCAGAGGAGATGATTAGTGGTCAATGATGGCGTTCCCAATGAGCTCAAGCCCACCCAGCCCGGATGCTCATCTTCCACACAAGCCGATCAGGGACAGTAATAGACTAGTTGACTGAGCAACAATAGAAGCCTGAAGGAGGGGCGTGCTGGATAATAGGGTTTATGAAGTGGAGACCAGAGGTCAGCAAGACACACGCCACTATTACAATAGCACCCAGCTCCTCCAAAGATGGGAGTCAATCACCATGACCACTATTATGTTATACGTCAGGAGCTAAAAGACAATTAAATTACACACGCTTGTGGATCAGTTTCATTTCACCCACTCCCTGTCAACGATGGTGTTTTCCAATTGTGTGACATGATTGGAGAAAATTGTGTCAAGTTAGTTGGGTATTTCTGGAATAACAGATAAAGTCAATGATGCAGATCAAAATAAAAAGTCGATGAAAAATGACTTGTATCATTCAAGTTGGAAGAACAAGAAAACAAA